>NC_143550.1:59690000-60011136 GCF_054136105.1 Typopeltis vanoorti | reverse complement strand
TGAATATTATCAAAATATTTTCAGTTCAAAGTGAGTCAGACGGTCTCATACGAAGGTGGTAGGATTTTTCCTCCTAGAAAAGCTGATTTTTTTTTTTCATTCCAAGAAACAGCAAACAGGCAGAAAAAATGCACGCAGTTACAAATATTCGCCTCATAGCTTTACTTTCGGAAGTAATTGTGAACAACGAAAACAATTTCAAATATTTATAGCACTGAAAGTTTTCAATCCGAATGCAAGCCGTCCCGTTGTGTCATACTAAAAATCAACTGCCTATTATGATACCTTCAGCTTTACATTTCATTATTAGGACGAAGTTCTGGACCTTGTGCAAGTCTACATTTACAGGTCTTGCAGGATGCCATCTACAAATTCATTGAGGACCTACTATTCCACATAACACTATTGAAGGATACATCACCAACATGAAAACCAAACAAGTACCTGTTGAAATGATAGTTAAGAAGATAGGTACTTCCATCCTATTGATATTTGGAACTGCGATCTAATATGCTGTTTTTCAGAGCGATATCAACACTTTCTTTAAACAAATATTTATCGCTTAGCCTAGACGACTTCATTTCTTAACTTTTGTGGCATTTTCTGTTTTATCAGTACGGATAAATTTGGCTGAGAAGGTTCAGTATACCGTAGTACATATCACATCAGACAATATCCGTTTTGATCTCTGTTAGCAAGTGGCTGATAAATCAGATGTTTCATACAGAGTTCTAAATACACACGGTTATTCATTGCGCACATTCTCTTTGCATCGTTTGTGTATTGGGAGGGATGTGCAAATACTTTTTGAGAGTATAGTACAGATTCCGCTTATTGAAAAAGATTCTTCTTCTCTCTTTTTTTTTTTTTTGGAAATTTTTGTTCCTTGATATAAGTAATGATAGCACGAATATCCACTTTTTCCATTAGGGGAAAGTGGATATTCGCACTTATTAGTTAATGAGTGCGAATTTCATACTATCAGCACTACTATTGCGTAAATCTTTGGCAGATGAATGTCCTATTAGTGCATGCGCACGAGCATTTAAAGGAATTTATTTAGATTTATTTCTGTCATTGACTAATTACCATCATGGAGAATAATTTACATTATTTTAAAGTGAGTTTCAGTGGGTTTTTCTTAAAATTTTATTTCAGTTATGATCGGATCGGTCTCAAAATTTATGTCGTCGTTTCCATGGTCGGGTGTTTAATTTCAATGGTTTCGCATTTTTCTTTATCTGATTCATTTATTTTCTTTAGGTTTAGTCATCTAACCATTCCAAATGCTATGGTGGGATACTTTGTAGCCCAGACTTTCGATTAGCTACCACTAACAGTGATTCTTCAACTATTCACTTTCATATTCCTAGGTATGAAATACCGAAATAATTATCGCTTTCTTTCTAGTAATAAAGTTATTTTTAATGCCCTTACTCTCTCTCTCTCTCAGAAAGTCTTCATGGGATATTATTAAAAAAAAAGAAGGCTTTATCAGCAGTAATTGGCGAATGTTAACGAACCATTATGTGGATGTTTACAAACCTTCTGTTTAGATATGTACTGTCAACCGAATGATGTTTCTTTCCCTCAAAACATACATTACCTAGATAAAGAATTGGAGAATTCGACGATCATGTAGAACTAACTGTTACTTCGTCAATATTGTGCAGTGCACAATAAAAAAGCTTACACTGAAGCAGTCTGGCATACCACGAAAAGCACGGAAGAAACGCACAATATTGGTGACTTCGAGAGAAGGGTTTCATTGTAGTTCCGGCTTATTTGGGATATCTCTTGGAAGGTGATAGCGACTTTAGCTAGTTTGCCTGTGAAGTGTCTAAGGCATCGACTGCAAATGACAAGAAACAAACATAACGCAGCAAGGATAATTCTGTATGGAAAATAAATGAATGACAAGGACCTGCAGATAATCGAAGTGCAGTAATCACTAAAGATTTTATCATAAATAGCTGTAGCCCATTCACATTATCACCCACCTGAGCATCGAAGATTTTAGATTGTGTTATTGATCAATGATAGAAAGAGACGGCATGGTCAGCCGAATCAAAATTAATGTTCCACAGTAAAACAATAATAAGAGTGTGTATCCATCATGTTGTGTCTGTTCCGGTAGGGTTTTTAAGTGTCATTTGTGTGTGAGAGAGAGAGAAACGCCTGTTGATGGTCGTGTAATTCCGCAAAAGCACCTGAACTGCCCTAGTAGTAGTGTAGTCACTTCTGACCAGATCAAGATAAGATAAGGAATCGTGACGTGATTGGGTGTTCATTTGATGACGTCATTGTGGGTGTGACGTCATGGGTTTCGAAGGTTTGAAAATTCCCTGGGGGCATATGTGTCAATGGGTTCAGTTCTTGTGTTTTGTTTGCGTATGGAATTATGGGTGATGGTAGAGATAAGGATTCGTGTTGTGATTGGTGGGGCACTTCTGACCAGATCAAGATCAAGATAAGATAACGAATCGTGACGTGGTTGTGTTGTTTTCAGATGCAGATAAGTAACGTCATTTGTTAGTTGAAAATAAGTGACGTTGTTTTGATTGGAAAAGGGAGATATATTAGTGGATAAGGATTTGTGCCGTGATTGGTGGGACACTTCTCACCAGATCAAGATCAAGATAAGATGAGGAATCGTGACGTGAATGTTTGTTATTATCAGATGAAGATAAGTGAGGTCATTTGTTAGTAGTAAATAAGTGACATAATTGTTATTTGTAAATAAGTGACATAATTGTTATTTGTAAATAAGTGACGTTATTGTTTTGAATGGAACAGGAAGATATTAGTCGATAAGGATTTGTGTTGTGATTGGTGGGATACAATGAACAAAATAGGGGTAGGGTGAATGTGGGGGTAGCGACGTCAGTGTCTTGGATGTGTATTGTTATGAGTTGTAGATAAGTAAATGACATTATGGGTGATGGATAGTGATAAGATAAAGTTTGGAATTTCGCTGAGGCCGCCCTTCTGTCAGGGATATCACGTAGTGTGTTGGGTTCGCGTATAGCATTGTGGGAGTATATATTAACATTATGTGTTTGGAAATTTCTGGGGAACATATGTATCTCTGTGATATCACATGGTGTTTTGGTTTGTCTATAGAATTGTGGGCGATGTTTTTGAGATAAGATATCTTGGAGTTTTCCCAGGGTGACACATCCATCATTGTTGTCATGTTTTGCCTTTGGTTGTCCATAGATGGCTGTACTAATTTTCCAATACAGTTTAGGGTATTTCTTTCCTGTTAAAAGACTATGGGAATTCTTAGAGTATAGTAGAGTCTAGTGGTGGCAGTATTTAGGTTTTCTGAATAATTTAATTATATGCTGGTGTCCCTTAAACACACACTTTTTTTCCCATAGCTCATACATCTTTTATTCTATATTCATATTCTAAAAACTATGGGAATTCTTAGAGTCTAGTGGTGGCAGCGTTTAGGCTTTTCTGAATAATTTAATTATATGCTGGTGTCCCTCAAACACACACCTTTTTTTCTATAGCTCAGACATATTTTATTATATATTCATATTTTATTCATAATTCATCCGAATATTTTGATTTGTCTAAAATTAAGATCTTAAAGTTCAATAAATAAATAAATAAACAAATCGTGTGTGCATTCACTGTGATTTCAAAAGTGATCTTATTTAAATATGCATAACACATCAACGACACTGTTTGTTCTTTTAAGTTTACACATTTATTTCACAGCTATTACTTACATTTCTTTCCAGAATGGGACATCTTGGAAATATCGAGGGTTTTCTGAATATTCAAAATTGCTGATTTGAAACATATATTCACAGCAAAAAACACACAAACACAAGATCTGAAGTGCAGTTGACTCTTTTTTCATTATTGGTTACTGGGGCATTTCGTTTTCCCTTCCCTCATGGTTATGTTTTTTGTTTTTTTTTCACACACGTCTGGAGTTTCTTTGCTTACTGAGAACTTTTGTATGTAGTCTAGAAATTCTAATGATAATTTAAATTTACTTACAGCCTTTCCAGAATGACTCTTCTTAATGCGAATAGATATTCCAAAATTAGTTGAATTAAAGCATATATCCACACCACAACACACACACACACATACACACACACACACAAGCTTGAAAGAACGAAATTTCTGTAAATAACCTGAAAAGCTGTCTGACTTTTGTTCCCTTAGATTTTCTGTCTGTTTGGTAGTCCGTTAATGCTTTCACATTGGCGTCATACTATGTTTTTATTCCCATGGTGGTGAGTGTTAGCTCAAACTGTCTTATCCTGACTAATATATCTGCCAGCGATCGGTAATTTCCCATCTCTCAATGCTTTTTTTTATATGGTTCTTTTTTTAATTCAAATGATTGATTGTTTTTACTTCTAAAATTCAGTTAACTACATATTATAACCAGAAAAACTGAGTAAAATAAATAAATAAATAAACTGTGTGTGTGTGTGTGTGTGTGTGTGTGTGTGTGTGTGTGTGTGTGTGTGTGTGTGTGTGTGTGTGTGTGTGTGTGTGTGTGTGCATTATTTTCCCACCCACACTTTTAATTTCATTAATCTTGTTTGTAGATAACTGAGTGACTTATATCCGGTCATTTGTTTTCAGTGCTCGTTCTGAGTGTGGGAACATTAGTTCATTTAAACTTTACACTATATCACATGTTCAGGTAAACGTGCAACGTGTCTTTTCATGACTCAATTATCTCCGATTCGATGTTTTTCATGGTCTTTCTGTGTTCTTATGACACCAACATTGTATTAGAGATTAGTAGCTCGGGGTTTTCGAACATGTGAATGAAATGTTTAGAGATATCTCAAACAATGTCAATAGTTAGCATTAGCCAATTTTCTAAAATGTTAATTACAGGATATCAGTTTCCCCACTTTTTTTTTCTTTTGTTCCCCTAATGGAATATTTTGTGTAAAGTTTTGAAAAAAATTAAAAAAAAGTTTTGATTACCTGTCACATGCTTTCTAACTTTTATTGGAAAACGCAACAACAACAGCACACGTTTGTTCGTTAAGTTACAAATGTATATTTTATATTGCTCAAATATTAAATCATCAAATGATTACAGTCGCATTTTAATTCCAAAGCTCGTAACTTATGTAACTGAAATTTATTTAATTTTCTTTCTTTATCATTAGAAGGATTTTTTACATTACATTTTTCGCATTCCTAACTAAACAAAAATAAAGACATTAAACTTCACATGTGTCTGAAAGCAGGGTTACCATACTTCTTGAAAACAATATGCAACAATGTCAACCATCAAAAAAAAAGAAAGAAAGAAAGAACGAAAAATTGTTAATAAAAATAAAATGTTTACCTTTAAATAAATATTTATGATCACAGCAAGCAACAAATTCATCAGCTTTTCAAAGTTTTGAAATTCATACCCATATTGTTTTCATCATTTGGTATCATTTAAAAGAAGAACGGGTCTGCCTATGAAGTTCGTTAATGTTTTTTGCTTTTTTCTTCCAATGGCAAGCATTATTTGATATATGCATGTTGATTCCTTGTTATCTGCATGCTACAATACCTTTTTATTTTCTACAGCAATCTTTTAAAGAGTTTTAGTAATGTGATGGGGCTAAAATATATACTGTCTCTCTGTAAAATAACCAAATTCTAACAGTCATGCTGTTAGTATTTGGTATGAGTGTTTTCTTCTAGTCTGGTGGCGCTATCTACAAATATAGTAACAAAATTGTCACTTTTCACTTCATTTGTACTTTATTCACAAAACTACAATTCTGTTATTTGCTATGACCTCTGTTTTTAATTTCCATACACTAAAATAGTATGGGTGGTAAAGTTGCGAAAAGAAGTTTCGACTCGCACTCATTTGATTTTAAAGTTTCATCATGTACAGATGTGTGAAAAGAAAAGAAAATGTACCTTCTCTTTATTTTGAAAACATCATAAATGTTTTCTGTCTATTTCTTCTTGTTACCTTGTATGAACATTAATTTACCCTGTCTTCTTAATTCCCAAAATTTGTATTTGTGTTATCTGGCACAGTATGTTCCCTTTCACGAACAGAATTGCGTTAAGATATATAAAGTTATGAATTTATTTTATCAAATTCTAAACAGAATAAATGTGTAAAAATTTCATTGTGGAAAACACAACAACAACACACATCTTTGTTCATTTAAGTTTATAAATGCATATTTTAATTTGCTGAAATATTATTATTTACAGAGAAAAAATGAGAAACGTGTAATTACCTAAAATATTTAAAGCCTTTTGTGGTTCACTCATTATTTTACTTTACTGGACACAAAACATCCGAACACAATATGATAGCTGCACTGGATGAACAAATTGAAATAACTGAAAAGCCACTCAATTCGATTGTTTTCCTTATAGTACTGTTTACCTGACCCTTAACACTGACCGTTCCTTCCAAAATGAAACTTTCGTGCAGATGACTCACAGACATGTTTCCGCATGCTGTTGGATATGATGTTGATGTCAGATTATCTTACTTTGTGATATAATTTGGCAAACCTTATCTCTGTGGCTCAAAGTGTATTCTATATTATTTGTCCTTATTATGTTAAGTATTTTATCCTCAAACAGTGTTTTTGATGTTAGAGAATGTGACTAGTTCTCTCACTCATATGTCCGAAATTGTTGGTATGGGGAAAAATAGCATTAGGTGGTGGAGCTGAAAGGGTAGGCGAGAGGATGGTGGTGGTCTTCCCTGCAATGCTCCCCCACCCATCCCCTAATCCCACACCATACTCTCCTCCAGAATATGTGCGCTCAGGATGTAAGACCATGTGACTAGTTCTCTGACACATACGTCCGAAATTGTTGGGATGGAAAAAAAGTAAATAGCATTAGGTGGTGGAGGTGAAAGAGTAATGAGAGGGTGAGAGTGGTCTTCCCTGCAATGCTCCCCCAACCCATGCTCTAACCCCCTCATCCCTCTCTCCTGCAGAAGATTTTTTTCCTTTTCACACTACTGTAGACGATAAAATTTAAAATTAAGTGACTTGAGTGCAAGCCGAAACTTATTTCACAACTTTAACACCCATACATTCTAGTGATGGGCGAATTAAAAACAGAGACCATAGCAAATAACGGCATTGTAATTTTGAATAAAGTACAAATGAACTGAAAAATGACAATTTTGTTCCTATATCTGTAGATAACTTCACCAGACTAATTAATTAGAAGAAACACACATATAAACCACAGTGAAAATTATTTAATTGTAAATACAGGGTGTTCGGGATAAATTTGACAGTTTCGTAAGGAAAAAGAAAATCTTCTTTGTATCTATTAAATTTAATGAATTGACAAAAAAACATTACACGCAGAGTTAATTACAATACTATCAACAAGATTTACTCAAAATAACCACCATTAGCATCGATCACAGCTTCAATTCTGCTTCGGAACCCTCGAACAAGCTGATGCTACAGTCTCCCTGGGAAGGGCCGCAAAAACTGTTTTAATTTTATCCATTAACTGGGCTTTTGTATTACTGGAAGTGCGATTGGTGTCTTTTTCAACTGCGCCCCATACAAAATAATCCATGGGGTTAAGGTCTGGGGAGTTTGGAGGCCAAACATTTGGACTGGTGAAGTCGTAGAAATTTTCAGACAACCATTTTTGACTTTTCCCAGAGGTGTGGCAAGGGGCCGAATCCTGCTGCCATACATACGGCCTACCATTGGCTACCCTTGTTATCCAGGGCTTGACTACAGTTAGCAACTCCACGAACAAAGCCCGAATTCCAATGCCAGGGTTCTTCAACACCTGTTCCTGCAGATTTGCGAGGAATTCTGCTGTACGAACGCAATCAGATCGTCTGCTAGGGATCTTTCTTCTTGCTACATCCTCGTAGTCACCATTGCAAGTCTCTAGTTCATGCCTGATTGTTTTTACTGTATTCAGGGAGCATTGGGCAGCAGTCGTAATATCCTTATTTTGATGGCGGGCACGAATCATCATGATACAAGTTATTCTCTTCCATGATTCAGGTGGGTTCCAGCTATCCATCCTTTCTGACATCTTGTATATGAATGAAGAAGGGTCCAAACTTTTAAATGAAGAGAAGTGTGTGTTAATACATGTAACTTACGGAAAAATATAATTAATTATAAATATGTCAAATTTATCCCGAACACCCTGTATTTCATCCCAAGTATCTTAGGACATCATCAGTACAGTATTTAAACAAAATTAGGAATAACATACAGTTAGGGCACATGATTACAATAGAATCTCATGAAAACGTGCTAAAAGTAGTAAAAAAAATGTTAATTATTTAACACAATTTTGTATGATAATTTCCCATACTTTAGGAATAGTAAGAACGTCATTGCGGTTTAGGTTTGGTCTGTGTAGTAGGGCTTCAGAACTTTCTTTGTATAAACGTTCATGTTTAAATAAAGATCTATGTAAAAGTTTAGCCTTTTCCCAATGGATCCTATGGTTTGGATTTTCAATTCCGTGTTGAGAGAGGCCAGATTTCTGCGGTTTAAGAAGACGAATGTGGTCTTGATGTTCCGAGATGCGTTTCTGAACAGACCTACCTACCTCAGAACGTCTTTCTAAAATTATGAAGAAATACAATTTTGTCATTACTTACAAACCTATCAACCAAATTTACAACTTATTACCTTCTTCTAAGGACAAATTCTCACCCTTCATGTTACCTGGTGTTTATGAGATTCCATGCTCATGCAAATTATCTTACTTTGGACAGACAGGTAGGTCTGTTCAGAAACGCATCTCGGAACATCAAGACCACATTCATCTTCTTAAACGGAATTGAAAATCCAAACCATAGGATCCATTGGGAAAAGGCTAAACTTTTACATAGATCTTTATTTAAACATGAACGTTTATACAAAGAAAGTTCTGAAGCCCTACTACACAGACCAAACCTAAACCATAATGACGTTCTTACTATTCCTAAAGTATGGGAAATTATCATACAAAATTGTGTTAAATAATTAACATTTTTTTTTTACTACTTTAGCACGTTATGCACGTTTTCATGAGATTCTATTGTAATCATGTGCCCTAACTATGTTATTCCAAATTTTGTTTAAATACTGTACTGATGATGTCCTAAGATACTTAGGATGAAATATTTACAATTAAATAATTTTCACTGTGGTTTATACGTGTGTTTCTTCTAATTATGAACGCACCACAGGTTTCGTTATTTAAGAAAGTTTCACCAGACTAGAAAAACAGTCTACCAAATTCGAACAATACGACTGTTACAATTTGATTATTTTACAGAGAGACACCAGATATTTTAGCCCATCACATTACTAAAATTCTTTAAAAGATTGCTGTAGAAAATAAAAAGGTATTGTATCATGCAGATAACAAGGAATCACTTAGTACTTTATAGTCAGACCCGTTCTTCTTTTAAATGATACCAAATGATGAAAACAATGTGGGTATGAATTTCAAAACTTTGAAAAGCTGATGAATTTGTTGCTTGCTGTGATCATAAATATTTATTTGAAGTAAACATTTTATTTTTCTTTACAATTTTTCTTTCTTTTTTTTTTTGATGGTTGACATTGTTGCATATTGTTTTCAAGAAATATGGTAACTCTGCTTTCAGACGCATGTTAAGTTTAATGTCTTTATTTTTGTTTAGTTAGGAATGAAAAAAATCCTTGTAATGTAAAAATCCTTCTAATAAAAAAGAAAGAAAAATAAATAAATTTCAGGTTACATAAGTAAGTTACGAACTTTGGAATTAAAATGTGACTGTAAGCATTTGATGATTTAATATTTGAGCAATATAAAATATACATTTGTAACTTAATAAACAAACATGTGTGCTATTGTTGTTGTGTTTTCCAATAAAAGTTTAAAAACATGTGACAGACAATCGAAACTTTTTTTTCAAAACTTAACACATAATATTCCATTAGGGAAAGAAAAGGGAAAAAAAGTGGGGAAAGTGATATCCTGTAATTAATATTTTAGAAAATTGTCTAATGCTAACTATGGACATTGTTCGAGATATTTGTAAACAATAAGTTTTAAAAGAGGTATATCATGAGTAGACATATCGATACAAAATTAATTACGGAAAAAACTCACATACAAAGATTATTTAATAGTATAATTTTTGCCTGTTTGTCACAGGCATCTTCAGTACATTAAGCTCAAATTAAACAATAACTGACAATTCCAAAAAAGCACCACCTAAGTAGCTGGTGTAGGATATATCGATATCTGTAAACATTTCGTTCACATGTTCCAAAACCCTGAACTACTAATCTCTAATAGAATGTAGTGTCATAAGAACACAGAAAGTCACTAGTTTCCAGAGCACACAAATTCTGCTCCTCTGAAGAATCTTTAAACCAGGAATTAGAAGCAATCAAAAATACAGCCATCTTAAATGGATATAATCCTAAAACAACTCAAAAAATCATCAGTCACTTCTCTACACATCAAACTAGACAGGAAGATGTCAATAGAATTCCCATACCTTACATCAAAGGCATCTCCGAACGTCTTTCTAAAATTATGACGAAATAAAATTTTGCCACTACTTACAAACCTATCAACCAAATTTACAACTTGTTACCTTCTCCTAAGGACAAACTCTCACATTTGATGTTGCCTGGCGTTTATGAGATTCCATGCTCATGCAAATTTCCTTACTTTGGACAGACAGGTAGGTCTGTTCAGAAACGCATCTCGGAACATCAAGACCACATTCGTCTGTTTAAACCGCAGAAATCTGGCCTCTCTCAACACGGAATTGAAAATCCAAACCATAGGATCCATTGGGAAAAGTCTAAACTTTTACATAGATCTTTATATAAACATGAACATTTATACAAAGAAAGTTCTGAAGCCCTACTACACAGACCAAACCTAAACCGCAACGACGTTCTTTCTATTCTTAAAGTATGGGAAATTGTCATACAAAATTGTGTTAAATAATTTTTTTTCTGTAACACGTTACGCACGTTTAATGAGATTCTATTGTAATTATGCGCCCTAACTGTATGTTATTCCTATTATTGTTTTAAACTACTGTACTGATGATGTCCTAAGATACTCAGGATGAAATATTTACAATTAAATAATTTTCACTATGGTTAATACGTGTGTTTCTTTTAATTTTGATCACACCACAGGTTTCGTTATTTAAAAAAAAATTACTTAAGGATAATCGCATAGAATTTTCGAAGTTTTCGTCCGTTATTCTTGTCTGAATTTTTGATTTATTGAATTTCATCCTCAAAAAAAAAACTGTTCACACATGTATGTGCGGCCGAAAAGACAAATGATTTTTCTTGAAAAGGCGCGTAAATTTGTATATTTTTCTTCCACCAAATAAATTTTATAAAAATCCGTCAAAGCAATGTTGCTAAATTATGATTTTAGCACTAAATCCGCCTGAAGCTCAATGAGTTCCATCTGTAAGTTTTCTGGCATATTGTTTACATCAGCATCCATCGGACGACCAAATATAGCGAATGGGGAGTCTTTGTTTTTGAAGTCGGCAAACCTTGTATCAAATTGCTCTATTAGTGCCTTCAGTTCAACGCCATAACAACTATAAGGGATATTTTTATGAGTTGCTAGAGTAAGAAAATAACAATTTTTAGCTCTTATCTGACTTTCCTACAATCTTAGTTTTTTACAAAAAGCTTCGACATGTCCATGCAGTTCATGAACCAATTGTCCTTGTTTTTGCAATTTAAGATTCAATTCGTTTAGGTATCTAGTGACATCTACAAGGAATGCTAAATCACACACCCACTCATCATCTTTTACTTGGTTAATTGCGTTTCCTTTTATGTCCATAAAATCGGCAATGTCTTGTCTCAGATCATAAAATCGTTTTAACATTTTACCTTTACAATAATAAGACACATCTTCATAATCGGAAAATAGGTCTGCCAAATACTCCTTATATTGGCGATGATTAAGTGCACGTGACTTAATAAAGTTAACACTGGCTGCTACAACTTCCATAACATTTGTGAATTTAATCGATTTTGCACACAGATTTTGTTAGTGGATAATGCAGTGAAAATTTGTTAAATTTTCCAGATGGATCTGTAGTTCTATTGCTCTTCCATGAACTATTCCAATAAATCCCTTCTGTGCACCAACCATTGCAGGGGCTCCATCAGTGCATATACCAGATAGTGAACTCCATTTAACCCAAATCTCTCGAAGACTGTATTGACTGTTTCAAATATATCTCCACCAGTAGTTATTCCTTTTAACGTCCGAAGCGCCAATAATTCTTCTGTGATGTTGAAATCTGCATCAACTCCTAGAATAAATATTGCTAGTTGTGCTGTATCGGAGGCAGCGGTGCTGTCATCCAAAGCAATTGAAAATGCTTCCAATTGGCAATCTTCTCTTTTAAACTTTTTTTGATATCATCAGCCATAATTTCTATCAGCCGGACAAGAGTACGTCTCGACAAACGAATATTCTCTTAGTCTTTTTTCTTTTCAGGACATATTATACTTGCAACATCCAGCAGACATTCTTTGATAAATTCTCCTTCGCCAAATGAACTTAGAATGCTTAGCGATTTTTTCGCTTACCACAAAGCTGGCTCTGACAATGCTGTGGTCGTTCTTTGCTTGTTAAACATTTGCTGCTGGGTATCCAAGTTCTTCTTCAACTTCTGTATTTCATCTTTTCGTAGTTTTCCATCAGTGTTAGGGTGATCCGCATGCCTCGAAGTAAAGTGTCTCTTCAAGTTTTATTCTTTGTTGACGAATACGGATTCGTTACACAGCAAACATACAGGCAAACCTTTATTCAGAATAAAATAACAACCTCCGTCCAGTTGTCTTGAAATTGACGATTCTCTGAATCTACTTTTCTTTTTTTGCAATGGCCCCTGACATTGTCCCAAATTTATTTCTTTTTTTGCAATGGCCCTTGACATTGTCCCAAATTTATAAGATATTCAGAACTGTCAAACAAAACTGTCTTCTACACCTCAGGCACTGAACAGAACACAACACCAACGCATATACCGAACTGACACGTTGTAACACGTTCAGACACGCCGCTAGTCAAAGTGAGAAAGAGACCTTGATTGGAGTAAACATAGGGTGTTTTGCCCAAGTCATTATACGTCAGCTTAATGTGAGTTAGTAGAGCACCATGTTTTCTCCCACCATGAATCAGAGAAACTTCGCTGAAATGGATTAGAGCCGGATCAAAAGAAGTAGAGGGCCGGATCCGGAACGGGGGTTGCCTATATGTGATTTAGAGCCTCAGTAGGTCAATGTTAGTATCAACTATGTTTCTTGTTTGGAAAGCCTTGGGTTCAGTCTTGTCTAGGACACGAAGAACTTTTATGGAGACTTTTGAGCTGAAAGTGAGTGAGCCGGTTTCATACTCAGGTGGAGGATTCCCTCCGTCTTCAAAATGAATCCAAAACAAAACTTTTTTTTTATTCCTCAACACAGGCAAACCAGCCAGAATACACACGCATGCAAATTACAGGTATAAAACTAACCACTTTATCAAATATATATAATATTAAATGAAGATTACGAAAACTGAGGGCGCTTGGCAGGTTAGTTTTATATGCTTAACATTCAAGTTCTGATGAAGGAATATTATATATATATATATATATATATATATATATATTTGTTGAAATTAGGATTTACTCGGGATGTATACATTTATAAAAATAAATTTAACTGACTAGAACCCGAGAAAGTATAACAAAAACCTTTAATACATCACAACTAGTTTCATCGGTGATCCGACTTCTTCAGGTGAGAAATAAAAACATAAGACATAAAATAACACGGTAAAAAATGAACTTTACAGCTTAATAAAAAGCAGAATAATAACAGTCATATTTGAATAGGTGACCGCGTGCTACCGTTGGCATGAGTAGAATGTGTGCGACAGCTAATTTTTGAGCGCCAGTACTGGATTACTGCGCTATGGGAATCGGGTAAATTGTAGCTAAGATTATTGTTTAAATGTGAAGGGTCCAGAACTATTTCTTTTGATTCGATGATTCTTCTTTCGAATTCATCCTTGCAAATATATAAATTAGTAGTGCGTTCCCAATCAACTTGATGTGGCTGTTCTTCAAGGTTAGAGTTTGCCGAGAAAAGGACATGACTGGAAAGGGCGCTCGCTCGTGCTCTACTGTAGGAGATGTCACGTCTATGTTCCTCAAGACGAAGTGAAACAGATTTGTCTGTCTGGCCAAAATAAGGTCGACCACAGTTGCACAAAACTTTATAAACACCAGGAAAATGCAGATGGTTGTGTTTTGGTTTTGGTCGACTCAGAAAAGAACGAAGTTTTGGCAGCGTAGTATAGTCGGTCTTTATGTTGAATTTTTTCAGAATCTTAGCTAGTTTTGGGGTAAGAGTGCTGATAAAAGGCAACTGTATATGAGTGATTGGGTTGGAGTCATCTTCTTGTCGAGGATGTTGGCGTGGTCTCAAGCGTTTAGTGATGTTACGAGACGAATATCCATTATTTAAGAAGGTGTTTTTCAGGAAGTTAAGCTCTGTTTGAAGGTCTTCTTCTGTGGAAATGAGACATCTTGCTCGATGGGCGAGGGTGGAGATGATGCCCAGTTTCTGAGGTGGGAAGTGATGAGAAAGAACCATGTAAATATCTATCAGTGTGGGTGGTTTTTCGAAAAATTGAAAATTTAAGACAGTCAGGAAATCTACTGATCTTTAGATCCAAGAAGGGGAGAACGCCGTTAACCTCTAGTTCAGATGTGAATTTAATGTTTTGATGTTGGTTATTTAAATGGTTTAGGAAGTTTTGCAGTTCCTCTAAACTATGTCCCCAAATAAGGAAGACGTCATCGATGTAACGTAACCACAGTTTAGGTTTCAAAGTAGCTGAGGAAATAGCTTTCTCTTCAAAATCTTCTAGAAAAAAATTAGCTAAGACTGGAGATAGAGGGCTGCCCATAGCTAAACCGCTAGTTTGTTTGTATATTTTCTCTTCGTAGCAGAAAATATACAAACTAAAATATACAAACAAAATATACAAATATACAAAAATACTTCTTCCTACAGATGAAGTTCTGAGTCTTCTTAAGGACAAGGTTTCTAAAAAAGTGTTCGCTCTTCTAACTCACTGCATCAATTCCGGCTATTTCTGCTACGAAGAGAAAATATACAAACAAACTAGCGGTTTAGCTATGGGCAGCCCTCTATCTCCAGTCTTAGCTAATTTTTTTCTAGAAGATTTTGAAGAGAAAGCTATTTCCTCAGCTACTTTGAAACCTAAACTGTGGTTACGTTACATCGATGACGTCTTCCTTATTTGGGGACATAGTTTAGAGGAACTGCAAAACTTCCTAAACCATTTAAATAACCAACATCAAAACATTAAATTCACATCTGAACTAGAGGTTAACGGCGTTCTCCCCTTCTTGGATCTAAAGATCAGTAGATTTCCTGACTGTCTTAAATTTTCAATTTTTCGAAAAACCACCCACACTGATAGATATTTACATGGTTCTTCTCATCACTTCCCACCTCAGAAACTGGGCATCATCTCCACCCTCGCCCATCGAGCAAGATGTCTCATTTCCACAGAAGAAGACCTTCAAACAGAGCTTAACTTCCTGAAAAACACCTTCTTAAATAATGGATATTCGTCTCGTAACATCACTAAACGCTTGAGACCACGCCAACATCCTCGACAAGAAGATGACTCCAACCCAATCACTCATATACAGTTGCCTTTTATCAGCACTCTTACCCCAAAACTAGCTAAGATTCTGAAAAAATTCAACATAAAGACCGACTATACTACGCTGCCAAAACTTCGTTCTTTTCTGAGTCGACCAAAACCAAAACACAACCATCTGCATTTTCCTGGTGTTTATAAAGTTTTGTGCAACTGTGGTCGACCTTATTTTGGCCAGACAGACAAATCTGTTTCACTTCGTCTTGAGGAACATAGACGTGACATCTCCTACAGTAGAGCACGAGCGAGCGCCCTTTCCAGTCATGTCCTTTTCTCGGCAAACTCTAACCTTGAAGAACAGCCACATCAAGTTGATTGGGAACGCACTACTAATTTATATATTTGCAAGGATGAATTCGAAAGAAGAATCATCGAATCAAAAGAAATAGTTCTGGACCCTTCACATTTAAACAATAATCTTAGCTACAATTTACCCGATTCCCATAGCGCAGTAATCCAGTACTGGCGCTCAAAAATTAGCTGTCGCACACATTCTACTCATGCCAACGGTAGCACGCGGTCACCTATTCAAATATGACTGTTATTATTCTGCTTTTTATTAAGCTGTAAAGTTCATTTTTTACCGTGTTATTTTATGTCTTATGTTTTTATTTCTCACCTGAAGAAGTCGGATCACCGATGAAACTAGTTGTGATGTATTAAAGGTTTTTGTTATACTTTCTCGGGTTCTAGTCAGTTAAATTTATTTTTATAAATATATATATATATATATATATATATATATATAGAGAGAGAGAGAGAGAGAGAGAGAGAGAGAGAAATTTTTTTTTACCTTGGGTATAATATATGTTAAAGATACCAAGCTATTTTAAACCTGGTTTTTACTCCATTTCCTAAGTAAGCAAACAGACAAATAAGTCAAGTTTGCGCCTGCACGTAATGGAAGTCTAAGTGACCCGTAAAGTAGTACAAGTCGAGGCAACTCGTGGTAAAGTCGGAATAAGCTCTGATCACTATTCTGATCAATAAAGGTCGAAACTGTGCATTAAAGGCAGGGGGCCACTACCCAGACCGGTTTCGACCTTTATTGAGGTCTCATCAGTGGGAGCGAGGCTTAGAAATACCAAGGTTAAGAAATACAGAGTATTACTTAACCTTGATATTTCTTGGTATATAAGTCTGACTCCCACTGATGAGACCTCAATAAAGGTCGAAACCTGTCTGGGTAGTGGCCCCCCCCCCCTGCCTTTAATGCATATCATAATCTCCTCAAGGAGATGGGCTTTGCATTAAGGGTAAATATTAAGAATAGTGATCAGAGCTTATTCCGACTTTACCACGAGTTGCCTCGACTTGTACTACTTTACGGATCACTTAGACTTGCATTACGTGCAGGCGCAAACTTTACGTATTTGTCTGTTTGCTTACTTGGGAAATGGAGTAAAAACGAGGTTTAAAATAGCTTTGTATCTTTAACATATATTTAAAAGTAAAATTTCATAAATCTGATGTGAGGCATATGCGATAGTTTGCTGCCTCGGTTGACTAGCTTTTCTGTAAATACGCTAACCACTTGGCCTGGTTGGCCGAGTGGTTAGCGTATCCGATCTCCAGCCAAAAGGCTACGGGTTTGAATCCCGCAGTGAGCATTGATGTTTGAAAATACTAGTGGTGGTAGATGGCGTTGGTGTGGATGAAGGCAGTTGCGGTTCGTTGTAATTAGTGGATTGAGTTTGGAGAAGGTGCCCTCTCTCGATGAGTCCTTGGACTCCGAGAGGTGTAACATAATATCTAAAAATACTAACGAAAACAGCGGAATATCCATCGAAACCCATTGAGCATGCGATGTCAGGTTTACATGAACTTCGTCAAGTATGATGAAAATCATCTACAGAAACAACTCATACGGAAGTGGCAGAGTTTCTCCTTCCTGAATCTCCGATTTTTCATCTCGCAAAACCGGCCATAAGAAGACGCGCAATTAACATCCATAATACACTGGCCTCACAGCCTGAGTTGCTTCGGCCGTAAATCCAAAACAATAATCCACACAAACAGCGCCCACTTTCTTTGCCACCTGAACGACTTCAGATCGTGTAAGGAATTCCTAACCATGTACACTACCCTTTCTGGGACTTATAATTTCCTTTGTAAGAACCCACTCTTTTATACATAAATATTCAGATTTCAGTTCTAAGCAGGAATGTGTAAAAATGAATTAATGTGCAAAGGGCGAAACTATTCAGAAATAAAATGAGATATATATACAGTACTCATTTCTAAACATGTATTCTTTCTATTTATAACTTTGTCTTTCATAGTAAGCAGTCTGGTTTTCTACAGTTAGTGGGATGGAATTCTGAACCCATGAATAGTGGCAGCCCGTGAGTAAACCACTGTAGTGTTTTTCATATTTCTAAGCTGTCATGTCACCCATGATTATTCTCACAACACGTACTTTAACTAAAAAAAAAAGTTCCTGAGAATTTCTCCACGTGGCTCAATGGATTGGGACACCATTCATTAACATTCTTAAGAAATTTAATTTGCTTTTTAGTCACTCTGAAGCATCAAAATGCTGGATATTACGAAATAACATAGCAGCTCTCTTATATAACTAAGATTTCAAGCATGGAATGGAAGAATTCCCAGTTATGCAACACAAATTTACAGAATTCTCTGGGTGCGCCTTAAACGCATCGCGAAATAGAAATATTAATGACTTTCTAGTTGCTCTGTTTATTCAGTTGTCGCACCAGAAGATGACTAATTAAACGAAAGGTTCACTTCACTGCAGATGAAACATTCCTATCTAATTTGTCTTACTGTAGCATCGGTCTTTCAAATAGAAATGAATTCCTAAACATTTCGTTTAGCATTATCATCAGAATCCTCGGTTTACATTCCAATCATTTTCTACGCAAATTGTGCAGACGAAACCAACATTAAGAGGGCGCCTTATTTGTTAAACTTCATCTTCAAATTCCATTTTGATCTAGACTGCAAAATTCGATCAACCATTTTAGATGTACTCATTATCTAAAAAGGCCTATTATATTACAATTATATAACTGTTTTACTTTCCCGCTTGAAATAAGCCAAGAAATTTTTTTTCGTCTGCTTAAAAAAAATTGTATTTTTGTTTTCTATCGAATTGTACAGCTACAGTTGTTAAATTTAATTTTATGCTTATGAAGACCATAATTATTACGGTAAGTATCCGTTTAGAATTTTTATTAATAGATAAACTTTAAAAAGAATATCCTAAGAGAACGTTCTATTAAGTATGTTAATAAATCAAATTTGTATAATATTTAAAATGGTCTAATATTAAAGTCAGATATTTTTATAGAAAAAAATCTGAAGAATATCAATGAAATATATGCTGCATCTTGTGATTATTATATTTATATATATATATATATATATATATATATGGTTTTGAATTAGATCAAGCATTTTCGTGTAAGTGCTTGATATATATATTTTCCAGTTAAAACTAGTAACAGAACCTTCATCTAGGATTACTCATTAACCTAGTGGTTTTCATCTACAAAAACTGCTCGTGATATTTTTGATCAAATCCAGTATTCGACAAAGCATTCTAAAAATGTTATCGCTAGGGGACAAATGCAAATAGATGACTTTATTCTGAATGTTTTCTATAATCCATTAATTATTGCAGTTTTGCATTTTTTTTATTTAACAAAACATTTGGACAAAGACACTAAGTTCCTTTGTGTGGATTATTTATTTTAGGTAGAGACATTTCAGTTCCTACAGCCACTGAAAAAAGAAATGACACATGCAAAAACATCGTAGATCATACTGAGGAATACATACCATTTGGATTAGGAACACCAGATGGAGTTGGCGTCAGCCAAGTTCTTGCTGCCTTTCATGTAGTAGGCTGCAGACAATGCGCGCAAGCGGTTGAAATAATGAAGTGAATAACTAAGTTTACAAGGCTGAAAGAGTGCAGTCCAACCTTGTAGTTTTTTTTTTTTTTAACCAATAGATATTTTGTAAGAATTCCCTTAATTTTTATGCGATTCGTACTCAAAGGATATTTTAAAAATGTTTTAATATTATATTTTTTTTAAAAAGTTTTACATAACCCGAAAATCCTGCATTAGAGACTACCACAAATGGGAGACTTTAAGCCAGTTCTGACCTCCAGTAAGTGGGGAAGTGATCTTATACAGGCCGACGAAATTCATCTCCACCTCAGGTCACTCACAAACTTCCACGCTGGTATTCCAAGCAGCAGCCTGTTGGTTGGAGAGCAGGTATATGATTCATGGCCATAATACAGAACTGAGTTCTATCAACGGGATTTTATGAAAATAATTAAAGTAATGTCGGTTTCGGGAAGGAACAGATTAATTTCATTGTTTTTCCGGTAAAAGTGAAAATCATTTTCTGCGAAATCTGAATAGTTGGTGCATGGCTTTTCATTCCTGGCTATTTGAAAAATAATTTATGAAAACACTTCAGCGCGTTTGTTTTTCGAGCTTTGGTGCGACTCCTAACATTAATAATGTTAGGGGTGAACAATCGATAAAATGTACACCAATTAAATAGGAATTAAAATGAGATTTATACCGAAATATATAAAAGCATTAAGGGCTGTGGAAATATTCTGTGAATGGATGAGGTTAAATGGTTAGCGTGCCAGCTCTCCAGATTAAATGAGAATGAAACAAACCCTTAATATTAAGTATCTTTCAAGCGCTCGATTTGATTTTTGTTCTCCAATTACACTACACAAACTTAGCTTTTGTGTAGTGTAATGCAAGGCGGAGTTTTGTATAGATTGGGGTACGCTGAATTGTTAATGTGAACAATTCAGCGTACCCCAAAATAGTATAAAAATTCTTAACAATTTAATAAAAAAAAAACGAATTTTAACAATTTATCCCCCCTCCCAAATTTGTAATCACTTTCTGGAGTTTCTCCAGATAAGGAAATTGCAACATTAACTAGTGTATTGGAATTCCATCTTCCCCAGAACTGCTTTTTTTGATAGCCATATCCTAGTTAAACCGTTTGCTGTGCTCATCGTTTACTAAGAAAACGTGTCTAGATTCTATCCAGACATGAATCAAGGAAAAGCACATTTCATATTACAATCAATCGATTTAAATTTTATCATCTCCTTCATGCTAACAATAGTCAGTCTTCACATTACCAACAAGATTAGAAAGGACTAAGGCTAACCACTGTTTTTTCTACTATGTTTACATTTTGTCAAACTCTTTTTCATAATTATTCGTATTTATGAGTTCTATTCTAGCTTCCCTTATCCCTAGCAGTTTATTCTTCGCTGTCCTTATTTTTGTATTGTAAAAAATATTTAAAGGAGTCCAGTTCAATATCACGCAGTGAAGAAAACTTTTTCTGATACACTTATTCAAAACACTTCTAGTCTGGAAGAAGATTCTGCCTGGCAGGCTAATCTTTACATATTAGTCGACAAACAACCATAATATATCTGTAGAGTGTGATGGCATGATTGCTTAAGTGGTTAGCGTAGCAGCTCTCCACCCAGTAGGTCGCAATTCGAATCCATTTGCGGGCAAGGATGTTTGTGATTGTTTTGTTTTACGTTATGTACTGCTATAACTTCTGTTATAGCGTAGTATGATCCTTGCGCCATTAAAACCAAATCATCACCTGTATGTGTTCTGAAGCCTCTCGTATGTGGGAATGAGAAAATTTAAGAACGCCTTTTCTTTTCGCTCTTTTTCGACGAAAAGAGTTTTTTTTAAAGTCATAATTAATATGCCAAAAATGTCTGAAATTTCAAAATTCCTTTAAAAAACAGAAGTTGTGTTACGTATTGTTAAGACGTAACGCAATTATTCATATAATTAGTCGATCTTCCCCCTCCCCCTTCCAACAGTACTGATGCACAATAGATTTACAACTTTTTGCGGGTGGAATTCACAAAAAATGTTACATTTTTACAGGCTGTAATTTTATGTGGCAGATATCTAACGAAAAAAAATTGACTCCACTGAGAATTTGTAGAATCA
Organism: Typopeltis vanoorti; assembly: GCF_054136105.1. NCBI lineage: Eukaryota > Metazoa > Arthropoda > Arachnida > Uropygi > Thelyphonidae > Typopeltis > Typopeltis vanoorti. The sequence continues at coordinate 59,989,384 of NC_143550.1, read as the reverse complement.
TTCTAAATGTTACAGCGAGAGAATGATACTCCTTTAAGAAATCCGCGAAACACCTTTTATTTCCACAAAGCGAATAGATGAGGCTGCTTTAGCACTTTTTTTTTTGAAGTTGATGGCCAGTCAGTCTCCATCCTTAGCCTACACTCGTAACTGGCCCAAGACTATCAGTGATCTAAAGGGCATTCAAGAAGACGAGCACAGCGAATAATTGCTATTAACTCGTGGTCCTCAATCCTATTATTGTTTGGAATAGCGAGCTCCAAGGTCGATTTGGTTTGCGGGACGAAAAAACTGAGCATACCCTCCTTTTCCGTGCCACAAGTCGGCGAGTGGAATCGGACTTAGAACGGTTTTTCTTCTAGAGGCCTAGAAACTACGGAAAACAAAAATGCCATTTCCTCAGGGATTCTTACATTGATGATTAATTAATATCAAGGTTTTTTCTAATTCACAATCAATAATTAATGTACTTAGAAATCTGATAAGGTTTGTATATTGAAATTTCATATTTGTGCAAATATTTAATTTTCACGGATAATTTTTGTGGCCGTCTTGTGTCAATAGTGTTTGAAATTAGTTGGATCAAATAAGACATTGCAGACGATCACATGCAAAAATTTATTGAGAAAAGTACGTAAATTATGTACTTGGTACCAAAATGTTTTCAGTAAAACACATAACTGTAAAGTAACGACAATTTAATAAGCTAGAAATTTACGGAAATGCCATGAATGTAAAATTTAAGAAAAGAAAACTCGTTAACATAGGACGTCCGACTAATTACATACTTTACCTTTGAAAAAGCGGACAATGAGAAACACCATTTAGTATTAAAGTGAGAGTGGTTTTGTATTACTAACACAGAGAGCAAAAGAGATTGATGAGCCAGTTCTACAAAAACATTCCGAGAACAAGTTTTCTTTAGTCATCTTTTGCCTTCACTTCTGCTTTGAGTGTTTCGTTGGTTGCATGAAGGGTTTTGGTCCCTTATCTTTCTCTGTTGACGTAGACACACCACCACTAATCAAAAGGACACATGATTTTTGTATTGAGCTATTCTTGTTTCTGTCTGTAGTCATGACAGATTTACATAATCAAGCATTTCCCTTTCTCAGCCCAAGGATTGCTTTTCTTATCCGGGGCATTTATAAGTGGATCATTTCTCTCGTTCTCCTCGACATACTCTCGTAACCTGGAAGATACATGGAAAATTTACTAAAATTACGATTAAAATATCAATTTAATGATTACACTTGTAAAAGTTAGTTTTTACATATTGAAAAATCACTACCAAACCTGAAATCCGAGTACTTGTATATCTAAAATAATCGAAAAAAATATTCGAAGATTAACTGTAAGTTATCTCCTTAAACGTTCAGTTCTTGATATGTGAATATTAAGCTAATACCCGATTCAAATTTCTATAAAAATAATTCCCATTAATTCTCGAGATATATAAATAAGTATGCAGTTGATAAAATTCTCGCGTTTCCTCCAACTCAGCTGTTGTAAATTTAAATTTCTGCTACAATAGAACGGCTAATCCAGTTTAACTTATGTCTATCGATCGAGTTTCTGGTCAGTTTGTAGAGGGAAAATTATTTCAGACTTTTCACTTAGGATGGACAACACTAATTCGATAAATTACTTCAGAATGCAATAGGAATTGAGTAAACACTACCCGAAAGTGTTCAATGTTAATCCCACCCACACGAAAGGGTCTTAGCTCATTTGAAACAAATACATGGGAACTTTATAAACTATATATAGCATATTAGTATCATGGGTGGGCGAAGGGTTAGATAATCCGGAAACTAGAGTCTTCAGATCTCCAATAAGCAAAGTTGGTGTTCCATAGGGCTATGAAATAAATCTGTCACCTGAAGACATCCATGCTCACGGCCGGATTCGAATCCACAGCCTGCTAATTGGATACGCTAAGCACATGGCCAAGCAAAAAAAAAAGTAATGGTCACGCTGAATTTTCACTTAATGGACGACATCGCTGTCGTCTTCGATCATGTTTATTGTCAAGACTATTCGGTTTAATTGTAGATCAAAGTTTGTGATGCGTTATGTTGCTCTGACCCTGCAAAACTATAGTAAGAAAAAAAAATCAGCGCCAAAGATTGCAAATAATCGAAACGAGGAGGGAAATAAAGACTAGCAAGTGCGTCATATACTGATCTTAAGATAAAATATGCACAAAACAATACCAAGTGCGAATTCCTATTCTTCTATCCAGAAAGCAAATATTTGTGCTAAGGTTAACATGCCTCAAATCGAAAATATTAAGCATTCATTGCACCGCAGATAGAATTCTAACTCAGTTTAATCAAAAGGGGGCATCTCTATGACTGCATCATCATGAAGACCCCAGAAATGTCAGGTTTTAAATCGTAAACATAGCGATACTCGCTCATTATCAATGATGAATTACTAAAAGTAAGGTTGAGATATTTACAAGAGAATCTTTCACATTTTTTCATTAAAAATCTTGAAGAGTCGTTATTACATAGACATCATACACAGTTTTCTCGAAATTATGCATTATAATGACTGTTCCCTGTTGGCCGGAATTTAATATAGTATAGGTTGAATTCCAGGACAAACTCAGTTTTGGTTTCATTGGGATAATTTTTATGAGAAAATTAAATGCGATAATCTGAAAGTGGTTTATTTCGGAGTATCCTCGAATACTGGGCTTCCAGCACGACAATGTGGATCACTAAGATCAAAAACAAATTATGAAAATCTATACGGAACAAAACAAATTTCCAGCATAGCGGATGATCAACTGACTGAGCCATACATCTCAATACGGAAGAGGCAGGGTCTTCTTTCGGAAACCCGAATTTTTCATTCTACAAAATAGACAAGCCGGCCAGAATAACACACTGGCTTTATAGCCTTAGTTGCCCTCTGCCGTAATTAATAACCCAACTAAACGCCTGATAGGCGACATTTGTGCGTGCAAAATTACTGCTAGCCCTCTCAGATAATGTCCTAGAGAACAAAGATGTGTTACTACTTGAAAGAATGACACCCTCCTCCTCCTCTATAAAAACAAATCATTGCAATGCCCTGTGTGATGGATCCAAATTGTCGTGACTGTCTCACAGAATTGATCACCGGCTTTGTTTTAAATTTTCATTTGCGAGATTTTTTTTTGTAAATTAAGACATGTGAAATCATTTTTCAAATCAGAAAAACGTTCATATTAATGAAACCATTAAACTTGTTTTAGCAAGTTTACATCAGTGAATTCATGGTCCACTGAGTTTATATATACAAGGCGATAATCCGAGTCCACCAAAATCTCAGTTTAGCTGCGACAATGAGAAAAAAGTAACCCAATTTAGTGATTCTGTCGAGTTCTTAATCCAAATTATAACATTAAAAACAATTTAAAATATTTGATGGAAGGAAGTTATTTGTAAATGGTTTACTGACCTCTGCCACTTTATTCCATTTGTTAGGTCTCCCCCCCCCCCTCCCATCGTCCGAAAAGATGGAATTACATATTTGTTGATTATCTGAACTGCTGCTTTCTAAACGGACCTTTAAAAAAAAGATGCTTTTAAGTTTCCTTTGTAATGCTGCGATCAAAAAAGTGATAGCAGGTTTATGACAAGAACCTCGAACAGTGAACCGCTCAATGGAATACAACATTCAAAAGAGAATATTAAGCTTAACAAAACGAACTTTATTCCATTTCCTTTTTAGACTTGTAATTAAGTTATAAAAAGCATAAAGAAAAGCAGCTGGCTCTCGTATGATTCAGTAGCTCAGAAAATAGTCGGCATACATCTTACTGAAAAAAAAAAAATTAACATTTAGAAAACTAAATGAAAGAAAGCGGCGTTGTCAGAAAAACCTTTTCTATCGGCTAGCATTGTTCCCCTCGTTTTCATATTAAGCAAAGCGCCAGGCTATTAAACTTATCTCAAGGAGCTGAATAAAAGATTTTTGTCCGGTTGAACGACTTCAGATTAAGTTTTTATTATTGAGGGAAGCAGAGGGTGAATAACCGAGTCAAGTCTTTGAAACAACGCATGCTCAATCGTAACATTTTTTGCATTTCATTTCTACTTCGTTTATTTAGAGAACTTCGATAGTAAAACATTCTTTCATCCTCTATATGTAGCTAATTAATGACCTCGTTCTAACAGTTGCCTTCAGAACTATTATTGAATTTGAAAAAGCGACATTCACATTTTAATTACACAGCATTCGATTGTGGAAAAATTTCCTTAGCATTGAAATTTTCTAGAATTTTAAAAATGTATAATATCCACACATTCATGAGAAAGTTTTTCAGAAACACTTCTGCAACGCACCATTAATTATAGCAACAAATAACTGCAGCTTAAACGACGATGTCGCACATTTTTCTGCTACCATAGCAAGGGCTAGTTTCTGTTCATCGTTGAAGACTAAAGCGTCTTTGGTAACTATTCTACATTTAGAAAGACCAAGTCAGCACAAAATAAAGCGCTCTTATGAATAAGTAAGTCGTAGCTAGGAAATGATACAACTTGAGTTTGTAAGGAGGTGATTATTGTAATAACTTAGGTCTTTCGTCATACAAAATTTCATTTCTGGTTATTAGTCGATTTCCATACGTTATGTGCAAGAATTAAGTTTTAATGTAAATGGGTTAAATATTAAACGTGTGTATTCTAACTAAATTCAGTTCATAACTTGTTTTTATAAATGTGCGCTACGGAGATTTTTTTCTAAAAAAACCTCCAACCGTTAACACAGTCAACTACCTAAGAAAGATCAAAAGAAGTTTGTAGCTAAGGTCACATGTTATGTCCGTATTAATTTTGTTGTACGTAGAAAAAACTATTACACCAAGAACTGAAATACGTATGACTTTTCATATGGTTATTCTGATATAACAGACACCGTTTTATTAAAAAATGGATTTTTAAAAGTTGATTCTGTTTAAATATATTCCGCTTATGATCTGATCTCGAAATGTAAACCGGTCCAATTTGAAGTAAACAAGAATTGGTTGACACAACCTTCTATTTTATTTTTTAAAATTGAAAAATTGTCTGAATTTTTCATTTTGCGAAGTTAGATGAAAGATTCACTTAGATCAGAAATTGCCAATTTTTCTCCATACATGCATTCCCTGGTCAAGCTATAAGACCATTTAGTCTCGATACCTCCATCGTATAGCGAATCACTGCTTCCTCCAACCCCCATTTGTAGACGCATGCAATGGCTTCAACGTTCTTAAGCAGTCATATGTGACTAAATGACGTATATGAAGCATTTTTACGTCAGTTGCGCAAACAGAAAAAAGTTATTATGAAAACTAACTTTAAGAGAAGGTTAGTTTAAGTCAAGCACTTTTGTCAGTCTACGAGGGTGATCTGAAAAAGTTCTCAGCCTAACAATAAAAAAACGAATTTATAATTTCAAAATTATTTTTATTTTTCAACATAAAATCCCTTCAAACTAATAGTTATTCCAGCGATGCTCTAGCGCCATTATCCCGTCCGTGTAGTGGTATTCAGTAAAATCTGAAAAATATCCCTCTACAGATGCAATCACCTCTTGATTCGAAGAAAAACGCTGACCAGCGAGGAAGAGTTTTAGTTTTGGGAAGAGAAAGAAATCAGAGGGAGCCAAATCTGGGGAGTAGGGTGGATGTTCCAACAATTCATAGTGCAGATACCTTAATTTTCCCATTGCCAAAACACCATTCTGGGTTGGAGTATTGTCCTGATGAAACATGATTTTTTCCTTCTTCAAACCGGGTCTTTGCTCACGAATGTTTTCGTCTGGTCAAAAGATTGGAATAATATTCCCCGGTTATTGTTTTACCTTTTCAAGATAATTAATAAATAAAAAGTCGTCAGCATTCCAAAACACCGATGCCATGACCTTTCCTGCTGATGGAACCAACTTTGTCTTCTTTGGCGCTGAAGAACTGGCTTCCTCCACAGTTTTGACTGCTGTTTGGATTCTGGTGTGTAATGGTGAATCCAAGTCTCATCCATAGCAATAAATCGACGCACAAAATCAGTTTTATTCTTGTTAAAAGCTCCAAGCACTGTTCAGAGATTTTCATGCGAGTGTTTTTGATCTGCTGTGAGCAAGCGAGGCACCCATCTTGCGCCAAGCTTTTTCGTTTGCAATTCTTCATGAAAAATATATCCTGCATGTTCTTTTGAAATGCCTGTAGTCTCAGCAATTTCACGCACTTTTACTCGCCAGTCATTCAATACCATATCGTGTACTCTATCAATGATGTCTGGTGTTACACTTTTTGGACGTCCTTCACGTGGATCATCTTCAAGGCCAGGTTTAAACTCGGCAGCCCATTTCTGAATTGTCAACAACGAAGGAGAAGAGTGCCCATAAATGTTTATGAACTTTGAATGAGGTTCTTTTGGCGTTAAACCTTTTACAAAGAATTTTATAACCGCACGATAATCAAATTTTATCCATTTCAAGGGATACAGACAACACTTTTGCTTCAGACAGCTGTATAAAACAAACTACTTGATAGAATGGCTTGCAGTTTCACATGGATACTTATGACAGATGCACCAACTTAGAAGAAAATTGCCAATAGTGTTTTGCCACCTATGGTTGAGACCCTTTCACACCATTAAGTTTTTCGATTTCGGCAATAAGAATGCCACGCTTACGGATGACGTAGTAGTATCTAGTGTAGCACTTTTCATGCATTTCACTTAGTTTTTTTATTTATATAACGCGTCATTCATTACATTGGAACAGCACCCTTACTTCGAATTTCATTTGTCATCATTAGCAATAAAATAAAACTGTTTATAATCACAGCGAAACACCAAACACATATGTAGTGAGCAACGATGTCGTAAGTAAAAACGATCGTATGAGCGAATGCGGAGTCGCAAATGGTAATGTTCACAATTGAAAAGCGTCATATGAGCGGATGTCGTAAAGCGAAGCGGGGTATTACTGCACTTGCTAGTTATCAACGATTAGGTATTTGCTTATTCCAGCTTCAGTCTTTCCATTCTACGTAAATGCTCTTTCCACAGATTGGGAGTAGCCATTACGCTATAAAATTTAAGTTGGGTTCTCATTTTTAATTTAAATTTTCTTTTAACTACTATACAGATTTGAAATTCTATTATACAAATAAAAAAAAAACTTGTTTTCTCTGCTTGTACACGTCATAATTATTTCAAACCTTCATGCTGTATTGTTTGCTTATTTAATTCATAAATTCTGTAGGTCATCTTTATACTACACTGTATACAGATAATACAGAACCGTATTAATAATAGTTTTAAAGACGGGAAATTTCTTACAATATTTAAGCGCAATGTACAGTATTATAAATTCATTTTTCGAAACTTGATATTCATTATTGTTAGGTTTTGCTTTATGTCCAACGATTTCCTGTTTGAACCATAATTGCGATTGGTTTTTCTTCCAGCTTTTTTTTTTTTTTGGCAGACATAATTTTGACATGCACTGCCGGGTCACTTCTGCTCTAGATGCTGTCGGGGCAAAAGTAAAACAAGTTATTTGGATATTCCACATGGAAATATAAACTGCTATATGTTACCATTTCAATTGTCTGTGTCCTCTCATGGTATCCTTGTATGTGATGTGCTAGCCAAGCTAAATGCGATTAATTGTGTGTGAAAATTCAAGGGAAAAATTTAACTGTTTCATATATATCGGGAATTTAACTATTCAAACGAGTCATTAGAAATCTAAATGAACATTTAGAAAATTAGATTTCTAAAATATTCGTAGTCTTTTTTTTTACTTCAGTTCCAGAATTCTGAATTGCACCGATGTACGTTGTTATAAAATATGGTGAGGGATTGAATCGCTAATTAACTCATCGATGATGGGTAAATTTAAGTGACTATACGAAGTTGTTGTTGTAAGTGGAAATTGGAGAAATCGACTTTTAAAATCATGAATTTCTGTCTCATAGAACAGAGAACAATATGGAGGAAGAAAATAAAGCATACTGAAAATAGCGGATGAAAATAAGTTTAAGGAGAAAGGAAATTAGTAAAATAGATTTCGATAGCACCAATGTAATCCTTCACCCTCTCGATTTTCCATTGAAATTTATTTTTTCAATCGAATCAGTTACCGTGATATTTCCTTGTTTCTCTGTTAATCATCGTTTTCATAATTAATATTTTCTTTATTAGCCTTGCAAGATTTATTTCAAGTAACTTACGAAATCAGACTACCTCAGCATGTGTGGGAGAACATACTGGTTCTTGAAACGTGCAGTAATGCCTTTCCTTGAGAAAACGCATGCGATTTTAAAAAAATCCCTAGGGGAGCTACTTATAGCTTTTGAGATTCCTAATATTTACTAGCGGCTATTTTAGCGTTTGTACAAGAAAAAAAAAGTTCTCCAACACTATACCATCCCGTCAGACTGCGAATGAGGCGACTTGTCAGACAATGCCGTACTGGTCACACGTCTGTCAATATTCTTTAGTACAAACGCAGTACTTTCGAAACTCGGCTCTGGAACTCGAAATATTTTCTCGCCGCCAATAACACGTCGACTGTTGGCAGCAAAACGACAGCTGGACCATTTCCATGTTTACCGATGCAGATCAGCGTTGACACTTTGTGAGGACGATGTTAACTTGGCAGTTGCAACGAGCAATAAATTACATCTACTTTAGCTGTTTTGCTTTTTTCTTTGGCTCGTTCTCCGTATTTACATTACAATTCTCTTCTTCAGCACATCTTAAGAAGTACGAAACGTGAAAATATTTGCAAATTACAAAAGTTTGGTTCGAATAAAGATAAATCCAGATAGAATGAAACTGTGGATTTTTTTAAATATTTCCAGGAACATTCGCTAAAGATACAATTTCACATTAGACACTTAACTAAAGAGCAAAAAGAAACAATAGTGTACGAGTAAGTCACGTCCTTCTAAAGGAGAAGATTTTGAAACCAAAGTTTAAGAAGTAATTTGAATTTCTGGAGATTTTTATTCGCGATTTCATGCATGTATTTGTTAAAAAAAGAACCAATCAAGTATTGGCTTGATCTTAAAGATCGATAACAGCATAATGGAATAAACCGTCCCTTGCATGGCTTCCCCTAGTAATTTATGCACAGGGAAGACAACGACAAAAAAAAAAAATTAAATTTGCAATTCGTTCCAAAACATCTGGTCGTCTGATATCTCGTTAAGACAGTTTTTTTTTTTAAGTTAAAGAATTTAGAAGTTTCAGACCGTCCAACCCCCTCCCCCCCAATAAAAAAAACAGACTATCCCATACGCCCCATAATTTAATATCTAAATTGATTGCACTTCTAAAACCATCGTCAAAATATTCACATAACTGATCATTTTTCATTGCACTTTGGGTTAGTTTAAAAATAACATCTGTCTTCTGCTATTCTGTCATATCCTTTTGGTCTGTAATGCAGATGAAAGAACCGGTCATGCAGATGAAAGAACTGGATTAGCTTCTCAGCCGGGATGGGAAAAACCTTTACGAAATCTTTAAAGAAAGTTATTCGGTTTCATACGAAATGGAAATCCGCTATCACAAATTAAAGGATTTTTATTCTCGCAAAACAAACCAACCAACTGGGGAATACTTATGAACGTAGAAAACTAAATATTAAGCCAGAAAACATTTGGAGGAAACTAGTGTAGTACATATTGTGGAGAACATCTTTCGTGTGTGTGGGGGGGTTACAAAAAATAATACCGCAGGAGTTAGAAATTGCACAAAACTAGTTTTTATATGATGCATTGGAATTACTCTTAGCTAAATTATTTCAAATCAGTTAAGTATTCCCGATGGTTTAATCCTCCCATGGATCATACATTAATAACTGGCATTTTGGTTCACTAACCTGCGGCGACTGAATACTCAGTAAAAGGAAAGGTTTGATTTACAGAGTGCAAAGAACTGGCTCAGGTTGATTAAAATCATCCATTTCTCAACATCCGGGAGTGTACCAACCTGTCTGCATTTGTAGCGTGAAACATAGCTAATTAGCATCATGAAAATAGTATAAATGCAAAATGGCTTTTCGCTGGCGTTGTTACAGCTGTGATCGATATTCTTCTGCGGGAGAAATGCTCAACGTTATAAACGCTTCCTTGCATGACCACAATGCCAATCGCGGTAGTTACATTTCCGGTTTTACGAAAAGCACGCGCTGCGAACTGTAATTAAAAAAATAAAATAAAATAATAATGCAGGTAGATGAACATCGTTTCCAGTTATTGAGAAGGTGTAGCATTTCACTCTGATCAAACCCGAATCAATATACGAAACGTCTACGTGTTAGGCCAAAGAGTGTCTTCTGAGAATTGAAAAATGTGGCTGAAGAAACAAAGAAACATGCTCTTGGCGGGTGTTTACCTAAGAGCATGTTTCTTGTTCTTTTAGGCAGGTATCTGCTTAAGAGCATAAAAGAACCCTTCTAAGGAGGAGGGGAGAATACTCGCTTGAGATTGCTTTCGACGTAGTTTTTAGCGAAGGGAATTGATCAGCGTAAAATACGGCCCCTATACCACCTCGACATGCTTATTGTCGTGAAAGATGATTATTACTAATGAAATAAAGGTGAAGATAAAATGTACAAAATGGAATAGTTCTATTCCAATATCATGCAACAGTATAGTTCAGTTACAAGCAAGTCGGTTGGCATTATGCCAGCAGTAATTACGATGTTATTAATAGCGTGCTATAATTCTATTCGGCGGTTAGACTTCATTTGTTATAGCGTGTTGATATTTTACGACAATTTGCTTCTATCGGCGAAGAAGCAAAGCAAGTAGCAGAAGAATAAATACAAGATTTGTGAAAGAATAACTTGCTTCATTTAGAAGCATTATACTGACATTTAGCGAACTTGGTTGTTTAAGTAATGCTGAAGTACTGTGTTTTAATGGCTGGTTTACCTTTTTTTCAGGTTGAAAAATTCTTTTAAGTACCTGGGAGTGAACCATTCCACCCATCTCGAAATCAAAGCAACTCATCGTCAGTTGAAAAGCTCCTTATAAATGCTCCTCTTATTAATATAGGGTGGAAAGATGAGTTAGATTTCCTAAGGAATTCTTCGCTACCACTTGTAACTATGAAGACTATAAAATGTATTGGAATAGTTATGAATTTTGAGGGCATTATACTATCTTAGACTGAATCTCTGAAATTCATTTTCAATTCTTGTTCGTTTCGGATACTTTTAGGTATATGAAAGTATACAGTCTTTTAAACTGTATAAAATACTATAAAATTAAGTAATGTTTTGTATACCTACTACAAAAAAACGTTAACTGAAGGTGATCTGACAGAATTAAAAAAACTGCTAGCAACTAAAGTCACAAAGCATCGAGTCTAGTTGCTCCTCTCGTTTTAGGATGAAGCATTTTTCCTCTTATCCTCATCTTATGCTTCCTTACTTCCCTATACTGCTTTATAAAGTCAAAAATATATATATACCCTTAGAATCAACTGTACATTTGTTGAAACAGCACGTGGAGACCGAGGAGTTTCGAAATAGGTGTCATCATAAGCACCCTATCCATTCGCGACATTGGTAAAGTACTCAAAACAAAAACTGTACGTGAAATTCAGATGAAATGAAGATACTAGTTCAGAGCCAAATAACGCGTAGAAAGGCCCAGAAAGCAGCCAATACCAAAGGACTCGAAAGCGTTCGGAAGGTCAATACTGAAATTTTGGTTTAACTGACCTATCAAGAGTCCAAACTTGCAAGATTTCTATGAAAAGAAACTGACAAACTACGCATAATACATAAGCAGATAAAATAATATTGTGACTGGTCATTAAAAGTCAGACATGAAGCTATGAATCATTCTACACGCTTTTCGATTCGAATTTGAGATTTTGGGTATAGTAGATATTTGAATACCGTATACCAGAATGTATCATCGCGTGAAATTTAAATGGTCCAGAACAGTTTCTCTTGGACTTATTCCTGGAAGGATGAAGAATTATCTAGGTATATACAGCACCTCTGCAGAAATTATGCTTCCTTCATATTTCCTTGAAAAGATCCGGGTTCGAATGTTGTGGCACATCGGGAACTTGCTTTAAGAGAAAATGATTAGGTAGTCCTATACAGAGATTGCAGACTTCAGAAAACTGGCTGGTTCTGCCAGAACTAGAGTCTCTTAACGTGGCTATGCCATACTGAAGGTACTGCTGCAACATAGTATGAGGAAAATGATAAACTTAACGGAAACGATTAAACCTGCTGTTTAATTATTTCTCTTTCTGGTAATTATTCCATTAAAGCGTATCATGGGTAACCCAGCACTTAAGCCGAAATCTTGGGTAAATTTGAGTTCCTATCTCAACTGAAGAGAATATCTTCAAGACGAAATGGAAATTTTGGATGTGGCTAGACTGGCATTCAACCATTGTACAGAACTTGTGGGATGAAATATGGTCCACGCACTACTGTGATATGCTAAATTTGTGTAATCTCCGAAACCCTTATAAATAAGTGATATTAGTGTGCTCATGAGTGGATCAAGACTTTAGTGCAAAGACCTCTTAGATAAATCTGAAAAGGAAGCAACTTATTCCTGCAACAGTAGGCATAAGATGTTTTCCCATTCCCTTGCAATGGAGATGGGTTATAACCCATCTCCATTGCAAGAATTACAAACAATATTATAATTCTTGCATTGAAGACGGGATAAAAGAAGATCACTTAAGTTAAGGGTATTGTAAACTGGAGAAAATTAACACCTGTAGCAATAAATTACTTTTGTATTTTGAACATAAATACTTATCTATAGATCAGCATTTAGTCTTATAATCTGTGCCAGTGAAAGAGGTAAGGTTTCATGCAATCGAGTATTAAAATTAATACCAAAAATGATCTCTCAAAAATCGAAGATTAGATGTATTTAGAAGGCATGTTTCAGGAGTTTGTGTATGAAAAAGAATAAAATATGCTGGTACAAGAGTGATATGCGTTGTACAATTAGTTGGACATGAACTACAAACAATGAGAGAGGAACAACGTTCATTTACAAATCAGAATGCCAGTGTGCATGGACGGAGAACATCAGGAATATATTAGATAGCCAAGAAAACAGCAAGACAATTAACTGAATACAAATACAGTACTTGTATGTAAATCTCTACATAAACATTAACATTCTCAGATGACTTCTTACTCGATAAATATGGAAAAAATCCTTTAATAAATTTCCATTGTAAGTAATAGAAGAAAGAAGAAGAAGTGATACAGAAAAAATATAGAAGAGAAAAGTAAATTTGCTGCTGAGTGAACATAACGTAATATTTCATTGAGACAATTCTCCACATTAAATGAAGAATGAAGTAGGCGCCGTCTTAGGCCATTGGTAAAATACACGTTCTGAATGCCCCCAGTGAAAAATATCAGGCTACATTTGTATTTGTGTGCAGATATCGAGTCATTCACTATCGTCGATAAGGAAGTTTTGGAAAGTGCTTATTGGAGGCCTGAAGTACTTAAATAAGTTCAATGTTTGGTCTCATGACATGAGAAATTAAGAGAATGCCGTCTGCAGAGCTTGGGAAATAGGCGATATTACTGAGATGTATAAGTGATGAGAGGAGCCTACCATATGGATACAGGGAATTAAAGCATAGGGTAACAGAAGAACGTTAATTCATCCTTGGATACTGTACAAAGGAGCGAAAACAAAATCTTGAATGAAGTCATTTAAGTGAAAAGGAGATATTTTGCACGACCACGGGGGTGAATAAGTAGAATGCGTTGCTGGAGTGGGTAACGAGTGTTCCAACGCTAAGGTCTTTAAAGGACAAGGAATAATGGCGAATGTTCGCCCTACTGTTACTCTGGCATCTCTTCGAGTTGCTGTTCTGACGAGATTGTTTTCCCAGTACTTTCAGAACTGCTTAGCCAACTGAATGGCGTCTCCGCTTTCCAACTCTTGCATATTTAGATAATTTTCATCGCTTGATCTGAGATCCCAAGTTTATTGGAAACTCGAAGCGGCTTTGGAAATAAAGATCCATGTTTCGTCGCTAGAACATGTTCTCCAGATTATCTAATTTTCATCCTACTCTTGGTAGGAATGTGCATAAGTTTACAACCGTTCCTGGGTAGGAAAAATAAAAATCCTTAGTTTAACAAGATACATCAACAAAAGTCAATCTTCCTCTCCAAAAAGAGAATAAGCAGATACTCATTATGGATAGTGTGCACTCAGTTCAACCCGTTAAGATCAAAAGCGGGATCTAAACTGAGCGCGTTATGAGAGTTCGTCCAGACTTGCTGGCTATTGCAAGTCTTTGGAAACGTGCATTCACCAATAATCAGGGAGATATCCATAGACAGTAGACGATTTTCATTGCTCGGTGCGAGACTACTATACTGTTGAAGCCAGAATTGGCTTGAAAATTCAATTTCTTGTATGTAGAACCTTGTTCTACCATGGTACTAATGCTAGTGTATTTAATTTTTTTTTTTTTTTTATAGGGGACGGAACTGTAACATGAAATGACCGCACACTATCATTTTAAAAAATGATAATGTAATTACGCCTGTGGATACAGGAACAATGAACAACTTCAGAAGCGCGAGAAAAAACTAGCCAGATTTTTTTCTTGTATCTAAAAGGTGCAAATGTTCCACGCTACACCAGGGGCAGGATATGGACATAATAGCATGAATTGATGGACTCATTAGTTAGGTGGTAGTACACAGCAGACTGATAGTCGTCTGCAGTTTTCTTAACAAAAGTTAGTCCCTCTGCCGGTCGAAGAACGACCGAATGCCACAGCCTGAGTATTATCAATATTAAATCTCTTCATTCTCAGCGTTGATATATTAGATCACGTTTATTTCTAGCAGTATAGAAATGCTTGGGAATGGTTCTACGACTATGAAGATGATTATCATAGTTCATGCGTCTTGTCAGTCACAAAATCAACCGAAATTAACATTAGATCAGGGAGAAGTTATGTTACGTTTCTTGGGATTACAGGCAAGAAAACTAAAGCCGAGTTCAGCGTATTATTTCTGCTAACTGCATGTAGTCTCGGGCCATCAGTTGTTTTGAGGGATAAAAAGTTAGTTTTCTGGAGGACAAACTCGGGCATCTCCGTGTTTCGCATCCCAGTCGACTCACTTTCAACTGAAAGTGAGTCGACTAGGATTCGAAAAAGATTTCTCGTTCACAAAAAAATAACGTTCACATCTAGGATGCGAAAAATCTTTTTCGCATCCTAGATGTGAACTCAGGTCTCCTCAACTGGAATTTAAGCTACATCCAATCGAATGGAAGTTGCATATAAATCCTTGTGCGACCTGCCAGTGTCCAATCCGAGACGAAATGTGGGAGGCAATCCTAGTCTTCGCAGGTCAATATCCCGAAAAAACTCTGGCATCCCTTCGAGTTGCTGTTCTGACGAGATTTTTCGGCTAGAGAGATGTTACTCTATTAAATAGATGTGCCTACTAATTAGAACTGTTGGACTTAAATTTGAGCAATATGTGAATAAAAGTTCAGCAAATGGTTCTTATACAAGTACATAAAATTTCGCACATAGTTACTTGTTGGAACATCTCAAATAAGAAGGATTTAAATTCAATAATAGGATAATTTACTTTACTGTCCAGCCATTTAAAGCATTCTTAGAATTGAGACTAATATTCTATTCAGGTCTTAAAATGCAAGTCTTTTTATTTAAAAATTTAGACATTGCTATTCTTAATAGAGCTCTGTAGTTCAGCTGGTTTCGAGGAGATACTTTGGTTGGAAAGATCTGGATCTTTCCAACCCCGTCTGTGACGAGAAAAACTTCATCAGGACGTTCAGTTAAAGCTGAGTTAGCCGGTTTTATACATTAAAATTAATAAAACCGTGCACAAATAGTTTATTTGAAGTTTGCTGTACTCATTTTCAAGATAATGTGAAAGTAAGGATGGTATGCTGAAGTTCGTGCATATTTTTGGGCCTGTAAGTGAATTGCATCTCCATTCTCCATTGTTTCCACTGCGATACAAAAATTAATGTCTTTAGGCGGTAGATGAATTCATCACCGTCATGCTTATTGGAGGTCTGAAGTTGCTCGAGAAGTTCCATATTTGGTTTAGACAAGGTTTCCGGATTATGGAACCCTTAGGCTATTCACAATATGTTTACAGCATTTTGTCGCGGGATGCACATAAAGATGAATTTTGGTCATCGCTGAAGAATCAGCTATTTATTTCGTGTGATTTAATACAATTTTACTGTTGACTAACTATAGGAACAATCTTATGTACTCACACTTTTGTATCTCAGGTGTCCTAATTTCATCGGTACTTGTTCCAAGTCTGTTCAACAACAGAACATTATTCATTAAGTATAAAATTTCTCGGCTCAGGTTCATTAATTTTTGCACATATGAAATATCGAATGATATTTCTCAGAACGTAGGGTAGAATGATCCTACTTCACAGTAGGTCCACTAAAATTTTCAAATGTTGAAGTCAAGTCTTGTTAACAGTGTCATTTTATACATACATGGATTTCTGTTCATTCTCATTAGAATTTCTTTACTAAAGATGACTTTTGAAATATAAGTGCTTATACACCACCACAAAAGGTTTTTTTTGGATTATCTCTTAAACCACCATATAATTCTCGACATAAGATAAATTGTGCTAACATATAACCCAATATTCATCTGTCAAAAAAGAGGATAAATTTGATTAAAGTACACCTTATAAAGTATAGTTTGAAATATGCTTCAACTCATGTATGACCATCATTTATATTTTTATTGGATGCTTTTAGCAATCTGCAGGTTTATTTTAAATGATAAATGTATTTAAGACGTACTCAAGGCCAAGTTTGCCACTATATTTAAATATTATGCCAGCAGAAGATGGCTATTTAAGATTGTAGTCAATATTTTTTCCTTCGACAACTTTGAACTTATCTGTAATATGAAAGATTCTGGCAGAGGTTACATCATTGCAGGTCAAGATGAATACTGAGGTGACAATATTACGTGAGTATCCTCATATCAACATTGCATCATTAAACGTCTGAATGGGGACAAAGGATTCCTGTTTGGAATTATGTGGACTCGTAGGAATTACTCCACGTTAATTGCATCTATTCTCTGTACGGATCAGGAGAGAAGCCCTGTGCTCATACGAGACAGGCTAACTGAACTTCGTTTGGAAAATCCTTAACTGTTCCTCACATCTTAGATGGAATTCGAACCAGTGAGGTGCTTGCGGTCTGTCAGATTCATATAAAAGAGGGACCAATGAGATTCGTTGCTCTATAGCGCCTTTTTCCATTCATCCAGAGTTTAGCATTTTAAGTACAGGGTGGCCACAAAATAACTCCCCCTCTTTATAGGCATCTGTAGCTAAAACCAATAAACGGAATGAGACCAAATTTTGTATTGAGACTTTTGAAGGCATGGATGGGGGGGGGATGATTTTCGCGAAAAAAAAAAAAAGATTTAGTATCAAAAGTCACCGATAGGAAAAATTTTTGCCGCTGGCGGAGCCGAAAGCAGTCAAATATTTGCAGTAAACGCAGGTAAAAAGGATCATGCAAATTTTACTGTGCGTACGTGACAGCAGTGCCACCAATTCCATTTAAAAAAGGGATTGGGAACGTTCAACCAATTTATTTTGAATGACTGACGAATTGTACTCGTCAGTAGCGGGATAGCAGGTCTGCTTTCAAGTTTGTTTTCCCTTCGCAAATGTTGAATTTTCTGTTAGTTGTTATTTAGTTTCTGTTCCTTTGCTAATAATTGTTACTAACTTGCTGGCTCTAGTGGAGATTTTTTTCTCTTCCCCACTAGAGCAGGATTATTAGAGTGTTATGTACTAACACTCTAAGTCGGCTGACTTAGCGCCTATTCTGTTTCCTTTTTTTTTTTATAAACGCAAAGTTCAAAATGAGTAAATTTGTTCAAGCCCCCCCCCCCCCCAGGAGGAGAACACTTGATGTTGAAGTGCCAGGTTTGGAGGAACCTAGAGTACTAACTAAGATCCTCAAGGAAACCATCGGTATGCAGAACATCTACTCCTTCACTCCATATGGGGATGGAAAGTACCTCGTAGTGGTGAAAGATCGATTCGAGAGATAAACTTTTAGAGGGTTTCTCTGTACAAGGGAACCATACAACACCAGTCATGGTAGGGAGCCAAGTGAGGACGCTCAAAATCGACAGGTTTCCTATGGAGTACATCCAAGCCAGTGACGACCTTCTGGTACAAGCCTTTGCTAGGTGAGGAAAGATGAGCAACATCAAGCGGAGCATTTCCAAAGAAGATCCCACTTGGTTTTCCGGGGAGGTAACCTTCACCATGGACACGAAATTACCCGTGCCCAACTTAGTGAACATCGGTACTGCACGGGTCATGGTTAACTACCCCGGAGTTCAAAGACAATGCTTGCGTTGCGGCTCGGTCGAACATCTGGGCAAAGAGTGCCCCAGAGCCAGCCAAATGCTTTAATTGTGTCAGTGTAGGGCACATATCCAGCCAGTGCCCTAACCCCTGCCGCAAAGGCAACAATCCAGAACATCGGATCACCAGCTTCCCGTTATGCACATTCGCGAAAAGAGCAGGGGGCATCCATAGATCCACTGACACTATCCCCTACCATGACTAAAGAACAAGATGACTTCCGCAACTCCCCGAAACCACCGGGAAGAAAATCTTCAAGCAGACGGTCCTCGGAAAGATACATAAAGTAGCTACAACTGCCATCCCCGTAGCTACTTCTGCCGCGACATCGGCTCCGGAAATAGAAGAACAGCCGGAAACAACAGATGAAACCGGAAACTTCCGTCGAAGCCGTCGTCTTACCGGCAGCAACACCAGCCGGTAAAGCCGAGGACAATACTGCTCCAAGCGACCCCTCTCCTGCAGAAGACATGCTCCTTGAAGAGGGAGAAATAACTGACATGCCGCCCCCACCACCAGAAACATCAAAGGCGACAAAACGCAAAGAGGAATCGGCTCCTAAAAAGGACAAAAAACGTAAATCTAAAACAAGGAAGGCGACAGATACTTCAGAATCAGAGATGGAGCTTGATTCCCATCCCCCCCTCCTTCAAGAGAAGATATCACGGAGAGAATAAAAAGATATACTGGGTCGCAATTTAACACCTACAAGACCTCCGAAGACAAGCTAACAAGCTTCAAGATAAAGAACAACAGACACGAGTTCAAAGTTTTTGCGAACTCTTGTTCGAAACTTGAAGCAACCCTGCAGGGGGCTGGATATTCCACTTCTCCCTAGGCATCACTGCTTAGACTCGTTAAAGACCTCAAAATAGAAGATCTAGACCGGGTATAAACATCCAATGATGCCACTAGCCTTTTGCATCGCCTCCGATCACCAATCAAACAGGAGGCGGTATGGAAATTGATGCTAGCCTACAACATCAGACTATTGTTCCTGCAGGAAACTCATTTCTATCATTAGAGAGACATGCAGGAACTTAGTCAAAAGTACCCCTTAACATCCTATTGGAACTTCGGCCCAACACCATTCAGTGCCGGAGTCGGGGTACTTATGCTACCCCCCCCCTCCTGGGAGCCTTTCACAACAACCAAAGGGATGCAGAAGGAAGAGTTCTCTCCATAGAGTGGAAGTACCGAGGCTGTACCACCCGGTTTCTCAACATCTACGCCCCCGGCTAACGCACCTTTAAGACCAGCGTTCTTCCAGACACTTAACTACCGCTATGGCGCTCATCACATCATCATGATGGGTGACTTCAACTGTGTGGCAAACCCGGTCCTAGATAAAGTAGGAGGAACCCAACATCAAGAACATCTGGCTACAGACACTTGGAAGTTCAGCTTTGGAATGCTCAGCTCACGGATGTTTGATGACATCTTAATCCCCACACCCGTGACCACACATGGTTGGCCAGGGTGTTGGTACTCGGTTAGACCGATTTTACCTATCGCTCCTTTCTAGAGTCGAGACGGTAAGGCACGTTAACATCAGCAACAACATCTGACCATAAACTTATAGCGCTCAGGTACCACCATGTAGAAAAAGTGGAAATTGGTCCGGGCCCCTGGAAGTTACCATCAGACTTCCCGTCCCCATTCTCAGCCCAGCTTCAACATTTCTGCTCCACCTGGACGCATGCGGGGTGGGATTGGGGCACCTGGGCGCAGTTCAAGAACAAAATGATTGAATGGGACCTAGAACGTGCCTACCTCCATAGATCTCGACTCCGAGACCTCTACAAAGAAAGGAGCTGGTTCATAGCCAGCCAACGCCAAGGAACACTATGTGATAACATCATCCGGGAAATTAACATCGATATAGACTCTGAAAAGCAAAAGGAGGAAAGGAACTTTAAGATAAGAACATATCTGCGCTCGGAAGACAGGCCGTCGGCCACCTTTTACAACAGGCGCTTCACTAAATTCAGAGAGAGAACCATCTTGTCCATCACGAAAGGCGGCAACATCTTTAACAACACTCCTGACATTCTGCAAGCCTTCCAGAGGCACGACAGTGAACTCTACTCAGACAACAGTGCCTCTACGGGCTTCTCCTCCTGGAACATCCCTACCCTCCCTGCGTACATCCAAGCAGTGTTGGATTCTCCCTTCACGGCGGCCGAAATAACAACAGCCTTTAAGCAATGCCGAGCCAAGAAAGCGCCTGGTCCAGACGGACTTGGGGGCAGAGTTCTATCGTGAGGCATTGGACTTTATCCTCCCGGCTCTACTGGCACTTTTTAACATCTTCCTTACCACCAGAAACGTGCTACTCGAGTTCGTGGAGTGCCATACGGTATCCATCCCTAAGGCCAACAGGGACCTTTCTCTGGTGAAGAACTGGCGGCCAATTAGTCTCACCAACATAGACTACAAGATCCTGGCAAGAGTAATCAGACTCAAATTGGGGATGAAATACATCAACATCACCCAAGTGTATGGAATCCCAGGCCGATCGATAGAATTTAATCTGTACCTCATTAGAGATCGGCTCCGTCTGGAATTCATCAAGAAACATCCAATGGCATTGTTTTCAATAGACTTCAACCGAGCGTTTGACAGCGTCCGTCATTCGTATTTGTTTCACATCCTTAAAGAAGTCGGTGTCAGTAGTGGCCGTCTTTCCATTCTTCAGGGGGGGGGGCTATAATAACAGCTCTATTCACCTCCAAATCAATGGATATTCATCTGACCCTATTACCATCAAAAAGGAGTCGAGCAAGGATTCCCGCTCAGTCCTCTTCTTTTTGCTCTGGTCCTTGAGCCTCTTCCTCAGGCAGTCAACAGCTCTCGTGCCGTCAGAGGAATACCACTCCCGCTCACCACCGAGGAATCCAAGATAATAGCCTATGCGGATGACGTGGTGGGCACCCTTAGGGACAATGACTCCATTAGGAACCTTTTTAACATCCTTGACAAGTTCAAAATATCGGGATTAACACCCAATCCCGATAAAACACAGCTAAAGACATATGGAGTCTTGGACCAGGATAACATCCCCCCCTGGGCCTAGTTCCTAAGGAAGACCCCATTACCATCTTAGGAGTACTCTTTACGGCCCAGCATGAAGTCGACGAAGATAATCTCATAAACAGGGTCGTCGACAGTCTCAAAGACTGGAAAATCGGACTGCTGTCACTTTCCTCCCGGGTCACAGTGATAAAAACCATTGTGCCCCCAGCGTACCAGCATGTCGTCAACATGAACATCTCGGAACAACAAGCGAATCCGCTGTACAGGAAACCCTTAAAGTTCTTCTGGGGAAACTTACGTCCGGAGGTTGAAACCAAGATCCTTCAACTTCCAGGGAAGCGAGGAGGAGGCTTTGGCCTCCCAGTTCTCAAAGTACGATACCTGAGTAATACTGCTTTCCATCTGAACAGGATACTGCAATCTAAGCAGTTATCTTGTTCGGTATTATTTGAGTTTCAAGCTTCCTCGCTTTGGTATTCCATTCCACCAAGGGTCTAAGGCGGAAATTGTTCCAGAATACTACAACCAGCTCTGCCAGATCTTACAGCAAGTCCGCTCTTCGGGTATAGACATCGCCAACATCCGAGCAGTAAAAAATGGTGCAACATCATCTTTGACCATCTTTGTACCGAAGCTCCGGATCTAGGGGCCGTCGATAACAACATCTTCGGTCACCTAGCAAGCCACCGTGGCTCCCCGACGAGAAAGGATCTGGCATGGAGGATAGCGTACCTTCTAGTCAATTACAACATCTGGCGGTTTCATAATAGCAGGAACCCCTTTTGTGACTTCTGCCCGAGTGTGGACAATGTGGAGCACGCTTTTTATTAGTACCTAGTCTCCCATAACATCTGGAGGAGGCTGAGTGACGTGCTCCACATTCCACTCTTAACACAGGATCAAGTCATCTTCCTGCAGTTAACACCACCAAACAGGCAGAGGTTACTAATCTTCGTGATCAATGAAATCAAGTATCACATCTGGAAGGTGAGGAAAAAACACGCTAACAACATCAATCTTCGGAGCTGGACAGATATCTCCCGGGTCGTGTTGTATTGCTTCTAAGGGACAACATGACGTTTCATGATGGTTAAAAAACAGACTCTAGGTGGGCAGAAATTCAAGAACATCTGGTGCTCTCCTCTTCTCTTGTGTACCTTAAGGGGGGGGGGGTTCAAGTTTACGCTCCTTTTATTATAACATCTAAAATGGAGTGCATCATATCTGTGGTTATCTATTTGAGGTTCTCGTCTTAAGTGTTCCACGGAGGGTAATTTGGATGCGAACCCGGTCAGGGAAGGCCAGTTCTAGGCGGTCGACCCGGAATGGGTTGATCACCCGGGAGCCGATTACTCTCGTGGGAGTAATCGGCTCCCGGGTGACCAACCCATTCCCAGGTCATACAGCAGACCTGTGAAGCCAGCGGTGAAAGAGTTAAACATCTGAGAGCTCTGAGCTTGCTAGATGAGAATTATTAGCTGAGGCCTATTTTCTTCTTCTTCCCCCTCCCATCACATTCCTTACCTCCCCTATTCCTCTACCCCTTCCCCCACCTCACCCCCACTGTCATCGCCTCTCCCTACTTTCTCTTCACTTAAGGGGCACTCTGACCCCTTTTAACTTTCCATAGGCCAATGATGAGTTTCCTTTACTCTTTCACCGTCCTACATTGCCTCAGTGTGCTTTTACTTGTTAAGTTGTTTTACCTTAAACAGTGCAACGCCGTAGCTGCCCTTCGGGAATTTAGAAGGCTTCATAACCTGCGTACAGATCCTATGTCAGCTGTAGCACTAAGATTAAGAAGTTTGAAGAAACTGGATCACTAGGAGTTGGACCTGGCAGAGAACGGAAATCAGTGCAAGAAGAGACAGTAACAGACGTCGTGTAGAAAATCGTGTATGTGGTCCTGGGAACCCCGATTCTGATGAATAAAAACATTTCCTGCGAGTTTAATCACTACATTAATTTCTGTCTCTCTCGCAAGTTGTTTTAGTTTAATTATTATTATTCTAACGCGCCACATATCCAGCTGGAATGAGTGACGCGGTTGTCGCTTACACCTTCGAAATGTTATTATTCCATTTTATCTGCCTTGAATGTAATTATCCGCTTGTTTTCGGCTTTCCAGCGCCAAAATTTCCCCTATCGACGACTTTTGGTACTAAATTTTTTTTTCGCAGAAATCATCTCCCCATGTCTTGAAGTCTTAATATAAAATTTGATCTCATTCCGTTTATTGGTTTTAGCTACAGATGCCTCCAAAGAGGGAAAGCTATTTTATGGCCACCCTGTATAATGGCAATTTATTATTAATAACAGACCTCCAGGGAGTCAAACTCATCGAGGGAGGCCACATACTACACACACCCAGCTATCATACTTATTCTTGAATTCGTTCACATTGCTTGTACTCACAACATTCAAAAGGCATTCCAACCACGCACCACCCTCTGAGAGAAAAATCTAGCCCTCACACCCTTCAATCTCAGCTTCCAAGGATGCCCTCTCGTCCTTTCCCTACCTTCCATAATTGAAAAATTCCATCAATTGGACATTCCTACATTAAGTTCCCATCAATGTGACTTTGCATGTTGGTTAAGATTTATTATAGTTAGAAGTGCGATTCTGTTTGCGTAGATCGTTCGATATTTTCATAAAAGACAAATGAACCAGTTCAGTGGTATATCCTTTAGCTTTCCATTGCACATGGATTTCCATTTTTAGATGGTAGAAAACGTAGAGAATCGAGATACCCGCACCTAACCACAGCACCCAGGTAAACAAACTTGCAGATAAATGTTTCCTAACATTTCGAATATTTGCAATCGCGTGCTTACCCACATATTCCATATCCAATATCTATAAAAAAAAAAGGATATTCAAGTGCAAGCCGGAAATCGAAATGCTTTTGCTAATATTTTTATATATGTTACTGCTATGAACATGAAAAATATGTAAGAGTAACCCTTAAATCGTTTTTCAGTAACATCTGAACGTGAATATCTATTTCATTGCTCATAAATTTAATACTATCGTAGAATGCGACTAGCTGAACACGAAGCCATCTTTTCTTGATGGAGCTCATGTCAAACTGTTATACACGAAATGTGAAGATCAGTGCCCTTGATTTTCACAATTTTGCTGCCAAACATATCCTTAGCTCGCCTACTGTACGAATGCATATAAGTTTACAGAAGCCTTTCGTGCGTTGGAGCCACAACAACAAAAGAGCACTCCAGTGGTAGTTGCAGTTTGGAAGTTTTCGGCCGGCTGGACCATGGGCCTTTCTAAATCGTTCAAACAATGTCAACATCTAGCACCCTCAATTTATCATCCTTTGGGATGAATGTTTTGATTACCTATCTGACAACAAATGCGGTATTAGTTTGTGACCACAAAAGTTAGACACCCTTTTCTGATTCTTTACATGGGGCATGGAGAAAAGAGGCATCACATTTGGAATGTGTACTTGCCAGTGCCGTGCTATCGACTGACAAAATATAAAGAGAAATAAAAATATCTTAATTAAAATTTTTTATTTGTGTATTTTGAATTAGTTCATACCATTGTAAATACTCCAGATAAAAGACACTCATTCACAATAGAAGAAAATTATGACATTCAATTCTCTAGGGAAAAAAAAAGAGGAAAAACTTAAATATTCTAATTTTCTTCTTGAAAGAACTTGCATTTTCTCCCTCACTCCCTTCTTTTTTGTTGATAAACCCATTGCGGTAATATTTAAAATCTCGAGAAAAGTTTGAGTCAACTCTGGTGAATCAGAAAGACTGCTTTTAAATATATAAAAACAAAAAACTTTACGATTTAGTTCGCCAAACTTTTGGAATAGAGGGCAGTTCTTATTCATTCAATACAATAAAAATTGTAAAAGAGTAGGCGTAGTAGATATTTGGTATAATAGTTAACAGATATCACATTTTCTTTTTGTCTGCCGAAAACTAAATTAAGTTAAGTTATCTAGTCGGAAATAGAGGATGTTTTCTGAAAGGGATATTTTCATCCTGAGAATCAGCGATTCCTACAAAAGAGAAACCTTCTTGAGAACAAGTGCAAGTGGCAAATATACTACACCGAAACTTCATAACTTCAGGTACTTCGGTGATAATTTCAGAACCAAGTCAGGATATTACTATATATTATCGTCAGGTACATTTTCTTAAACGGGGACTAAAATTAAATAAAATTCATAAATTTAAATAAACTGTTTATTAAGAAACAATTTATATGCAAAACATAATCCATGCCACCTGAGATTCCATCAAAATCGGGGAGACCCTACTTTCTTTTAATTGACTTTGTACTGCTGGTGTGGTAATCAGCTAGCAACAGAAATTTAGACCAATCCAATCAGTGATCAAATATGTTAAAATGCCACTGAAATTTAGTACCCGATTCGTCATTTTGGTGTACTGATCTTTACAGAGATGCACACTCTTCTCAAGGAGAAGTCATCCCACCCCTAAGTACGGAGCTGATATATGTTGCTCTCGTTAACACACAATGGTGTGTGTATATAGTTCAATACGCAGGAAATGCTTTTGATCTCATCTCTGATCATGGTAGATTTAGTGAAGGGGGGGGGGTTCCTTCAATGCACGGTAATTTTGAATTAATATTAAAATTAATTTATAATATTATGTATTAATAAAACGAACAAGTTTAAAATGAAAAGTTTTAAAATTTAAGATTTTTTTTATTCTTCTAAAAAACTATCGAAACAGGCATGAAAGTAACACACACAAAGAGCATATTACTGAATTTTGAAATAATTGTATGAGAACAGGTGCCACCACAGTACAGTATATTGTAGAGCAGCTTAACACTGTATTGCATATATTTAGTATATGTAAAATATTAGTATGAAAAGGGGATAACTAAACTGCTCAGATAAATAATTGCAGATCTACTTCATAGTTGACAAAACCTTTATCTTGAGGAGTGCGATACCAAAATTATTGGATTTTTTTTTTTTAATGCTGCTCCCACCAACGAAAGGTTATTTGCAAACCTACAGAACATTTTGTACCGTGGGTGGGTTAAGGATTTTTTTATTTTTTTAAGTTTTATATATATTTTACGCTGAACATTTTACTGAAAAACCATTCTAGCAATTTATTAAAGAGACAAATCTAAACTGATTAGGAAGCACTTTAGTAGAAGGTGCTAAAGAGGTCTATCTCATGTAGCATGAAAACCATATCATGCAAAAAATAAAAAAAAAAGCTTACTGCATATACTTACTAACAATCCGAGAGATGAATTTAATGAATAAAATTACCTTAAACTGATGAGTATTAATGTAGAGTTAATGAAGCATTAACTCTCATTAACTACATTAATTCTAAGAGTTAATGTAGCATTTCTTTTAAGTTAATTGATTCAACTAACTAATATTAAAAATATAAGGTTTAAGTGATCATGTGTATTCAATCGAAATTACAAGTTAATTAAAACCGAGGTTCTTTTTAATGAGAAAGAAAAATTCATCACAAATTACCTTATAATTTCCCCTAATTATTAAAATCCCGAGTGCAGACAAACTCATGAAAGCTGCAATGACAGCGAGAAAGAAAGAACAGCAAAATCACTATGCAACGATATATTCAAGGTCACTGCGCCACACTTATCCGATTTCTTATGGTACAAAAATTTATTTACAAATTGACAAGCATAACTCATAGAAACATGACTCGCTGCTATCGTTCTCTTTACTATAGTATCGCAGAGACGAACACTCACGCTATTATAAATATTTACAACCCACCTCTGTAGTCGCCTCTGCCGCAGTTGCCAAGGCAACTGCAGTGTTGCGCTCTTTCTGGTACGTGTGGATAATAAATACATAAAAAAAAAAAAAAAAACTCACTGCAGCAGGGTTAGTGTGTTCATAACAATTAACTGCTAACCTCGTTTATCCCGTTAAAAGTAATATAAATCAAATGAATAAAATCAATATTACTTACGCCTGGATTGACTTCGATAGTGGCCACCTCTCCATCTGAGCTTGATATCTCATATTTTCTATCTGCTTTCTCAGTGTGTCTTTGTCCATTTTATCAATGGCTGCAAGATCCGTGGTGAAGGATTGACGGGAAACGCCGGCTTATATATAAATCAGTGTAGCCGCAGTGGGGCGCTGCAACACTAATTACAGAACGTGAGACAATTTCAATTGTAAATATACGCTATACAAAATTTCTTTAGAGCAAATTATATTTACAATTAAATTGAAATATAAATTCTTAACAACATATGTACCAAGAATTGTACATTCAGGCAATATGTAGCCTGAAATTATATCTCTAGCAAACTGCCAGAGAGGAAGACCATATATATGTGAATTTAATAGAAAATAAAATTAAAAAACCGAAAAAAAATTAAATCAGTGCTTCCTCCATAAAAAAAGCCAACTTACATGCAATTATTGACGTAAGAAAGTTAGGCGGATATATCATACACTACTAAATTACAAGTTCTCCAGAGATTTCGAAGAGTAGTTATATTAAATTAGGCTAATTAAATTAAAGCAAGCGTTCATTTTACTTTTGTTTATAGGATATTTGCTGTCACGTGGACAGAATCTTTAGATAAAGTACCAAGAATGGAACGCGGAGGGAGGAGGCTAAACCTTGGATTCAAAACGTATTTATCTGAGAAGGAAGTCTTATAAGTTGCGTCAGAGCTCAGCTCTTGAAATGTGCGTCATACTTTTACACAAGCTGGTAATAACTCCTGTCTCACATGTTTTACTTCATAATGATATTTTGTACTATAACTTCAGAGTAATTAATACATCATGATAATGTGTGGTTTTTCTTAAATAAATGGAATATTACTGTACTGGTGTGGGATAATTTCAGTCCACAACAATAGAATAAAATTATTCGTGATGAAAGGGTAGAAGAAGGGAGTGTATAGATTAGTGAAACTAGAATATATGGGTGGGAAGATGTTAAAAAGCTTATTGACTTTTAAGAATGTTTTTGAACTATTAGTAATTCATCAAATATTTTAAAACCATTTCATTTCACTTTACACTTGCTTGAATGTTTTTAAAAATAATGAATAGACTTGACCTAATACTTTGTCACCTAACAAAAATTATTTAACATTTATGATAGTTTTTGGAGTGTAAAATAACACAAGCTTCGAAACTGAAATAAAAAATATTTCTTTGCGATGATTTAGTATAAGAGGAAGACGAAAAGTCTGAATAGTGAAGAAGTAACTGAAGCCGTGCTGTGTCTTGTACATTGTCTCGCTCAGTTGTTTTTTCTTAGGGTATTTTATCTGTCTGCGGGGCGGAATGGGGTTTCATGTATAAAGAACATTTTGTGTTTGTTCCACTTTATAGAACGTTGACTTAATTATAGGACATAAAACAAACCATCTTATCCTAATAAATTAAGGTTAGGAAAGCTAAGGACACTTGGCCACTTTGGGCCGTCAAGGTCTGTAATTTCCAGCGTTTATGATGATTTAATTGCAGAAATTAGGCAGATTTATCTGCTGCTCTGATCTGGCTAATTTAGACTCACTTCAAAATGTATCTAAAATTTATTCTCGTCATAGAATGAATTTGAACTTGGATTTCCAATCAGAAGTATTCTTCCTGTGGACCACATCATAACACATAAGTAGCCTCCGTAGCTCAGTTGGTTTCGACAATGCGCTTTTGTTGGAAAGACCTGGGTTCGAACCCGTATAGGACTCGAAGAACCTTTATCAGAGCTTTTCAACCGAAGGTGAGATAGCCGGTCTCATACGGAGGTGGCAGGATTTTTTCTCCCGGAAACTCCGGCCATTAGAACACACGCAATTAACAGACATAATAACACTAGCCTCGTAGACTGAGTTGTTTTAGCCGTAAATTCAAATAACCAATCATAGCACATATAAATGGTGCAAGTCATTTATAAGAGCCATACTTGAAGAACTTGATGACCCTTCGTTATCGACAAGGTTTCGCCGTTTACATATTGGGAGAGCAAGAAATCAGTCCCCATACACTATGTGGAAGAATCGACTACTGTATGTATGCACTCATCTCAGGCCGCCCTATCAATCAGAAATTATGATTTTGAATTTCCAATTGTATTTACTTGAATTCAGATATTTAAATTTCACGCACCAGGTGGCTTAATATATTCTAAATAAGGGGATTCGATTCAGGCATGGAAATATCCAATAGCAGTACTGGTATGAAGTTATATATGGCAGCAAATTTTCGTCTATGGATTGTAGTATAGGTGAATGAAATCTTGATTGCAATTGCCTGCAACTGCATTTTATAAGATCTTTCAAACTCATATATCCTAGTCTTAGTGTGTGTGACCTATTCTATGATAAGGGTTGGTGTTTTTAGGTGATATTCTTTGCACATAACAGATAAATCGATACACAATGATTGCATAAATTTGTAATTTCCTACTCAAGATTTGAATCGTAATTAGAATATGTGAAAACATATGAAGAGGTATAAAGTTATTTGTCACAAGGAACAACTGCTGCCTAGCACATTATATTTCAGCCAGTGATTCGCATAGTTGATGAAGCCGAAACAATCTCGGACAATGATTAACAAAAATGAAAAGTACAAACAATCCTTTTGTGGAAGGCAGCAATTTCCATGCTGAACTTAATGGAAAAGTATTTTGTGTTTCTCTATCCTATCAGGAAGAAATAATTTATAAGTCATCAGTTCATCCTACTAGAACAAAGAGACTCATTTACGAGGGTGGGCTGAAAAGTTGTCGGCCTCGACCATACATGGCAACACTATCGGCACGATTTTTTTCCCTAAGTTGGTATATCAGGCCGCCTGATTAGATGAGTGGTAGCGAATCCGCTCTCCAGCCAAAAGACTGTGGGTTCGAATCCCGCCGTGGGAATGGATGTTTGTAATTGTCTGTGAAAATACTAGTGGTGGTGGTGGAGAGTAGATGGCATTTGTGTAGATGATGCAGTTGGTGGATGAGGTTGAATGGTGGAGACGGAGAGTTGCCAAGTAGGTGCCCTCCCTTTAAACTTGAGTTTAAAGGGAGGGCACCTACTTGGCCGTACCAGCCTTGAAGATGATCCACGTGAAGGACGTCCAAAAAGTGTAACAACACCAGGAAATCATTGATCAAGTGCACAATATGGTATTGGATGACCGGCGAGTCAAAGTGCGTGAAATTGCTGAGACCATAGGCATTTCAAAAGAACGTGTAGGATATATTTTGCATGAAGAATTGCAAATGAAAAAGCTTTGCGCAAGATGGGTGCCTCGCTTGCTCACAGCAGATCAAAAATACACTCGCATGAAAATCTCTGAACAGTGCTCAGAGCGTTCTAACAAGAATAAAACTGATTTTTTTGTGCGCCGATTTATTACTATGGATGAGATTTCGATTCACCATTACAGACCAGAATCCAAACAGCAGTCAAAACAGTGGACAGAAGCCGGTTGTTCAGCGCCAAAGAAGACAAGTCGGTTCCATCAGCAGGAAAGGTCATGGCATCTGTGTTTTGGGAATGTAAAGGCATTTTGTTTATTAATTATCTTTAAAAGGGTAAAGCAATAACTAGGGAATATTATTCCGATCTTTTAACCAGACCGGACGAAAAACTTCGTGAGAAAAGATCCGGTTTGAAGAAGAAAAAAAATCGTCTTTCATCAGGACAATGCACCTGCCCACAAAGGTGTTTTGGCAATGGGAAAATTATGGGATCTGCACTATGAATTGTTGGAACATCCACCCTGTTCCCCAGATTTGGCTCCATCTCACTTCTGTCTCTTCCCAAAACTAAAACACTTCCTCGCTGGTCAGCGTTTTTCTTCGAATCAAGAGGTGATTGCAGTTGATGAGGGATATTTTGGAGATCTTACTGAGAACCACTACAGGGACGGGATAATGGCGCTGGAGCATCGCTGGAATAAATGTATCAGTCTTAAGGGAAATATGTTGAAAAATAAAAATAATTTTGAAATTATAAATTCGTTTTTTATTGTTGGGCCGAGAATTTTTTAGACCACCCACGTATATTTCAAGATCTTGGAATGTGTCATTTAATTCTTAAAACAGAAATAAGTTCTCAATTAAATGGATAATTTTAAATGTTATGAGCTTTCTATAGGCTCTTGCATTAGTAGGCCATTGAGATCAGGGCTTATTTGTAAAATTTCACCATCTTTAGTGTAAACCTATAGATTACGTCATAATACAGTGAAAGTCCGTGATATAACGTACGTGATTGTCAGAGAAAGCGGGAACGATACACATAATACCAAATTATGACGAAAAATTCGTTCTAAGAGACAGCTTAATTAGTAGGTCTGCAGTGATATCCTGAAGCAGTAAGTCTATTTGAATAACTGACACAATCGCATCCGGCTAAAATTTCATACCTCTCAACGTTACATTTGTAACATTTTCCACTGTTTAATTTTCCATCAATCAAAAAAAAAAGACTTTCACCATCCAATATAAGACTGCAACTATACTTATTAGGGAGCCTCCGTAGCTCAGTCAGTATATACGAAGCCCTTTGATTATAAAGACCTGAGTTCGATTCTCGTCAGTGACGGGAGGAACCTTTACCTGGTCTCTTTCGACTAATGGTGAGTTAACCGGTCTCATATGGAGGTGGCAGGTCATCCCGGTAACTCTGGTTTTTCATCCCTCGAAACAGGCAAACCGGTTCCGTGAACCCACACACGGCTACAGTCATAAAATATACCACGGCAAAGAAAGCAACGGGAAACCACCTTGCTCATACTCATCTCCCTAGTATGGTAGCATATAGCTATCCCCACCAGCCGTATGGCTGAGAGAATAGCATAGAATAGGATAGTGCTTTATAATTCAGAAGGTTACTGTACGTTATCTTTCTCAGACAATAAAATATTTGCATGAAGATTATCTTTATTTATCTCTTCTGAAAATATACGCAAATGCCATCTGCCCAGAAAAATGCAACGTGCTAGTTTGATATATGGAAATCTTTCATTTTTCCATCTCATAAACCGAGCAACAAAAACTCAGTTTAATGGGAATGGGTTCTTATATTCTGACCTAGAAAATAAAAATTTAAATAGCGGTCAGAACTGTTCATTTCTATACCAGCCGTGCAGCTCTCTCTCTCTCTCTCTCTCTCTCTCTCTCTCTCTCTGTGTGTGTGTGTGAACACTTTGAAGTACTCATATAATATATATGCACGATATTTCTTTCTTTCTAAGTTTTAAGCTACTCCTTTAACTGAAGCTTTTCTTAGTTCACAGTACAATTGCACATGTTGTATCACGTCAGCAACACGAAGAGTGGAGATTCGTAAATGAATATTTTTGAATGAAGAAAATGAAAATGTGAATCTCACCCGCGAAAGTTTGATAAACCCACAGCACACTTTTGTACAATGGGTGGACTAAGAATTAGATAAACTGCAAGTCCCTTTCTAGAGACCAGACATAAAACTTTTTTCTATTCACTTCGGTCCTCGGTAAGCAAAATGGTAGTCTTTCACCAAAAGATAAAATCATTACTACCCAAAAACCTTCAGTTCACAGACAGTCCACAGTGGAATTATATACAGCAAGATAACATAGCCAGCTAATGCAAGATTACGTTATTTTGTCTCTACTAAGAACATTCTCCATTTGCTTTTCAGACATTCATTTCTAAATCTCAGTATGTGTGAATTTATTTGTTATTTTTCGGATTATAATTTTAATGAACGTTTTACAATCCTAATTGATAGTTGCTATTTCTTTAGTTCTATTCACAACACGGTGTGTTTTGTTTATTTGGGTATATCAGTGTCGTTCTTTCCCCCTTCCTCTCCCAACCATATCTATCGTTGCGTTTCTTTTTTCATGATTGCCTTTAGACTAAACACTTCGATTTACTGTAAATATGAAAACACTATATCTGACAATATGAATGAAGTTTTTACATTTTTATGACTACAGTGTTCTCAAAACAACTAGAGATTTTATTAAAATCTTTGGATATAAGATATATATATAAATCTCACGTACAACGTTTCTATTTTTATTTTTTATTATTTTTATTTTATAAAAAATACCTTCTCAACGAAAGGTCTTGGGCCTAAGTCCTTTAACTGTGATGGTTCCTTTCACAGGATATCCTGTGTCTCCAGAGCTGCGATTCGAAAGCAACTTTCTAATGATTGACTGGACGTGAGTACTCGCCCAGCACCCGTAACTTGTACGTCGATAACGACTAATTCATTTCTTCTCTTGTTAGTCCGATGGGGTTCTACTGAAGTCATCTAACCTATTCCTTGGAACACTCACTGTTGCATTGTGTTTTCTGTGCGTATTCCATGCGTGGTAACAATACTGCATGACATCAACAAAGTTTCTATATTCTAACAGTCTGCTCCACGTCTTGTCAGCATATCTTCCCCGAGTTGTACGAGCTCGAGTTGGCAGAGCATTGACTGTTGTCTTGATTAAATCTATACTCTATATGAAAATCCAGAGGAGAAGAGAGTCCCATGTCTCCATTGATGTTGGGAGGAAACATGTTTGGATTCTTATAATGCATCTCCATCGACTACATGGAAGAATATTAAATCCAGCCTTCGTAGAAGTCGTAATTGAATGTCCTTCCATCAAACACCTATCCAGAGGTATGCAGATAATCTTCCTTCATAAATGAAGTCCTAGAAGTAGCAAGACATAATTCCAAAGTGGAGAGGGGAAATTTCTTTAATTTGGATGAATGTGATCTCGCCACTAACTATCGCAGAGAGGGAATCCCAAGACCTCCATGGTTTACAATGGCATGGGATATGCTAATTACACATCATGCGAAGCAATAACCAAGAAAAAACAACTAAGCAAACGGCTACATGCATCCAGGAACACAATACTGGAGGAGAGGAGGAGGAGGAGGAGAGAGAGAGAGAGGGAGGGGGAGAGAGGGGAGACTTGACCTAGCATTAACCTCCTTATGACAGTCTAAGAAGACGAAAGTAATCAAGAATGAACAATTCCTTTGTTAAGGTTTAGGTATGACTTTTTTGAAGAGGATATGATCCTAGAGGAGATGGGAAAAAGATCCGCCAAGGAATATCCATTCCTGCATGGACATACCGTTCGGCTAAATCTAAATTTCTTGGGTCGACCTGAGAAGGAGACGGAGAAATCGCACTCCACTTTGTCCCATTGATATTTTATGACTCGATCTTGAAAAAAGTCGGCTGCATGGTTGACGAATTCCTGCAAACCCTGTCTCTAGGACATCCAGTGATCATATACCTATTGATGAATTGTTCTCTTATACTCATTAATCTACTATATTAACCTAAAGAAATTCATAAACATCCATGCTCGTGACGGGATTCAAACCCACAACCAGTTGGTTAGATAAGAAGTAAGCTCTCCACTCGACCAACCAGGCTGTGTAATCTTCTAGCTAGTTTGCCTATTTTGTGGGATGGAAAATTCTGTCACTGTTGTATGAAATCGGCTGACTCATGTTCAAATGAAAAAGTATTTTCATGAAACAGAAATCAGTACAAATCTGTCAATACTATGACTGAATATTATATTGAAATATTCCAGTTCCATTTTGATTTCTGAAAACGAACCACTTTTCGTTTCCGAAAGTATAATTTTCAGAGAAAAAAGTTTTGTTTTTTTTTAATTTATAATATATAATTTTATTGATTTCTAAAATATTTACACATATACAATGATCATCTTGAGTGACATTCTAATTTATAATGTTTACAAAATTCAGCACTAAGTGCTGCATATATGATTAATTTTCTACATTAGATTTCAATTAAAAATTTCAATTTTTGCCTCTATATTATGTATTTACAACACATGTTCTTCGAATATTAACAATGAAGATTGTATAGAATTTTCTGTATAATGAATGACTAATATAATAATGTTAATAATTAATTTTTTTATTACATTGCATACATTTGTTACAGTTATTATATACATTACATACATTTGATTACATATGATACATTACTTACATTTGTTTACATGTGTTACATTACGTGCATTGGTTTACATATAATACATACATTGGTTTTCATGTGATACGTACATTACATGCATTTGGTTACATATGATACATCTTGGATGAGAACTAATTTCTTTGCTTTCATCGTCGAAGCTTATATGTAAGCTTATCTGAGGATGACACCAGTTGGTTATTATGAATTGGTTTTTTTTTTGCTGTGTTGGGAAGCTGCGAAATCTGTGATTGAGAAATTCGCGCGCGCGCACTCACACACACACACACACACACACGCACGCACGCACGCACAATAACTTGGAATGCATTGATGCGTCGCTGAACTGGAAGCCTGAACGAATATATTGTGTTTCATTAAATTTGTATGGTATTTTGGGTGCGTGTTTCTTGTTCATAGTATGTCCTTAGAGCTCTTTTCAGGCTATTGTAATTTGTAAGGTTTCTGTATTCAAAAGGTAATTTGTTTATCATGTCTGGGATGTAGAAGTTTCGCGTGGCCTTTCCGTAGTGATTATTGTATTTATATGTGATATAATTAGTAGTCTGAGGTCTTGTTATACGGTAAGTATTTCTGACTGTCCTGTAGTTGGCATCGAAATAATGTTTTAGTAAAGCTGCATAGTAACATAAATGTTTTGCTGTCAGTATTTTGTGTTCTGCCATTGCAATGTTTATAAGGTCGTGATTTTCTCTTTGTTCCCAAAAGATCAGTTTTGTCATTTTGTATTGTAGCGACATTAAACTATTTAATTTGTAGGGTGCGCAGAAAGCATACGTTGTTATAGCGTATCTTAGTATATTTTGGCATAGTGCTTTGTATATTAGTATTTTTAGGCATATGGGAACTATGTCTGTTAACCTGTAGAGTTTGCCACTTATTGTTCGGAGTTTGTTGTGTAGATGGTTTATGTGGCTATTCCAGTTCATATCTGCATCGAAGTAAACTCCAAGGTATCGTATTGTTCCAACCTGAGTGATTGTAGTGGTTTTGCTGTTCTGTGTGTTTTGTATGTTGGAAAGTGGATGGTGGATGGTTATATATTTGTTATCAACTGGTCGAGTCAGTGGATTTCTGAATATCATTAATTTTGTCTTTTCTGAGTTTAGGTGTATGGAGTTTTTCGTGAGCCAGTCTATGATCAGATTTATGTCATGTTGCATATTTGTTTGGGCTATGCTTGCGTTATTATGGATGGATATTATTGCTGTATCGTCTGCGTATTGGAATATCTTACCTTTGAGTGGTAGCTGATTAATATCGTGCGTGTAAATGTTGAATAGAGTTGGGGAGAGTACAGCTCCCTGTGGTACTCCACAGGTTACTGGTAGCTCTCTGCTTCGGTTTGACCCGATATGTGTGATATGCTTTCTATTGTGAAGGTAGTTTGTAAACCACCTGTGAAGAGGCCCGTCTATTCCAACATGCCTCAGCTTTTCTAACAAGGTTTGATGTGTAAGTGTATCGAATGCTTTAGTTAGATCAATAAAGACTACCATGGCAATTTTGTTTTTGTCTAAGGCGGTATTAATTACGTCTGTAAAGTCTTCCAAGAGAGATGTTGTTCCCTTATTTTTCTGAAAACCATATTGTGTTTTGGGGATAATATGAAAGATCTCAGTGTATGCTGTGAGTTTCTTCAGTATGATCCGCTCCATAATTTGATTGATAATTGGTAATGTTGCTATGGGTCTGTAATTGCTGATTAAATTTCTTTTTCTATGTTTGTATATGGGTGTGATTATGGCGGTCTTTAGCAGACTTGGTATCTGTCCTGTTTTAAATATTTTATTTATTAGTTTTAGTAGGATAGGACTTAAACTAGTTGCATGTTGCTTTATATCTTTAGGTCTGATACCATCTATTCCTGAGCCTTTGGTTTGATTTGATTTATAGCAAAGAGAAGTTCTGCTTCTTTTATGGTTGGGAACCATAATACCTGTTTTGATTGTGGT
The DNA here is from genome assembly GCF_054136105.1 of Typopeltis vanoorti. Classification (NCBI taxonomy): domain Eukaryota; kingdom Metazoa; phylum Arthropoda; class Arachnida; order Uropygi; family Thelyphonidae; genus Typopeltis; species Typopeltis vanoorti. Next base: position 59,951,918 of record NC_143550.1, on the reverse strand, counting down.
CCAAGTGGAGGGTCTCGTTTTGTGATTGGGGGAATATTTCTGTGTAGTTCTTAGATGGAGTCTTCAAAGTATTGGTTAAAGTCATTTGCTAGTTGTTGGATAGGTTTTGCGTCTTTCATCAAGCTGTGCTTTATGGTTTCGAAGGCGGTGGTGTGGGAACAAAATCTAGCATCTCATTGATCAGATGCCAGGTTTGTTTCATGTTGTTTTGTGCAGGGGTTAGTTTGTCTCTGTAGTAGCTTCTTTTTGCATTTCTGATTTATGTTGTAAGGCGATTCCTTGTTATCTTATATTCAGTTTTTAAAGCTGTGTTATTTGAATATCGCTTTAATTCTTTCCATAAAGCGTCCTTTCTGTGTATTTCCAGGATTAAGTTCTGTGTTATCCAAGGATTTTGTGTTGTTTTTGAACGAATTCGGATTTTCTTTGTATTTCTTATATATTTCCTCCAGTGTGAGTTTAATGTTGTTGTACAAGATATCTGCTGAATCTGATGTCAGGTGTTCCCAGTTTGTTTTTCTTATTTCGTGGTTGAATATTTCTTCGTCTATTATTGTTTTCTGTCGCTTTTTTTTTCTGTGGGACATTGCATGGATATTGTCTTGGTGTGCAAGTTTAGAGCGGTGAAGTAATGGTCTGCCACTTTGCACTTTATGACTGATGCAGTGTAACTATTTGGTGGTGCTCGGACGTTTATATGATCTAGACAGGAGGCAGTGATAGTATTTCCGAATATTTCTTCTCTAGTACATGATGTTATTGTTGGTATTAGATTATACATTGATAGTGTGTCTAGGTATTGTACAGTGTTGTTCTGGTTTTCGTTTGCATTATTTATGTTTATGTCGCCAATTATCATTAGGTGTTCGGTTGAGCATATTTCTTGGCTTGAAAGCCAGCAATTGAGTTCGTTCAAGAATTTTATCATGTTTTGGTTTGGTGGCTTGTAAATAGCATTTGGTATTATGGGATGCTGTGTATTAGTGATTTCGAGGCAAAGGGTTTCAGCATGCTCAAACTGATTGGCCGTTTCTTTTGCTATTAATTTTTGTTTGATAAATATTAATATTCCACCTCCTCTTTTTGTTTGGCGGCATGATCTATGTTGTTGGAAGCCTGGAATTTGGAAAGCAGTCGCTTCGTCATTAGTTATGGATACTTCTGTAAGAACCAATATATCAATAATATCAGTGTAATTCCTCAGATAAGCTTGTAACAATGACCAATGTTTTCGGATGCTTCTGATGTTAATATGCAAGATTGAGAGACCTCTCGCTTGTACTGTGTTTTGTTTCCATGCATCAAGCGATTCGAAAGTACAATTACTGATATATTCTGGTGTAATTACATCTATCTGATGGTTCACATTCATTTTTGTTGTGTTGAGATCTTCTTATTGAACTAAGTTGGAGTCTTTTGTTTCACTCTGGCAACCTGTCTATATCTTCCGAGCTTTTTATTTGTATAGACTTTGAAGTCTGTGACTTTCTCAGGAATATTTTGCCGTCTTTGATCCATAAAAATTGATTATTTTTTTCCTGTTTTTTCTTTTCTTGCTTGGTACAAAAGATTCTGATTGAAAGGTGTTAAATACTCAGATAGAAAAGATTGGCGTATTGTCTTGCGATGCATTTAAATCCTTGACTACTGGTTTTTTCAGTCTACTGGCTTTTATGAGATTGTCTCTTGTAGCCTTGCTTGTCAGACGAACTATGACTAGTGTAGGTCGTGGTGAGCCTTGTTTTCTGTTCTTCCTGGGAAACCGATTTATGGTTTGAATATCATTATGCTCTAGGGGGATGTCAATTGCATGGCCTAACTTTAAAACTACGTCTCTGAGATTTTCTGTGGATTCGGTTTCTGGAAGACCATTTATGACAAGGTCTTCTTTATGTTGTTGTTGTTGTTGGTTTAAAACTTCGTACTGTAGTTTCAGGGAATTAAATTCTTGACGGAGTTCCGATGCGTCTTTTATCAATTTGTGCTGCCTGTCAGATAATGCGTTAATGCTGGTTTTAATGTCTTTTACCGTTTGTAAGACTTCTTCGACATAATATTAATAATAATAATAATAATAATAATAATAATAATAATAATAATAATAATAATAATATTATTATTATTATTATTATTATTATTCATTAATGAATGAATTCATGATGAATCTTTATAAGAGCTTTTCATTGAAGTTTTTCTTCCAAGAAACTAGGATGTTTCACCCCACAAAAGAAGCAAATCAGTCAGAAGAACCCACACACCCAATTAACAAACAACCTGACCTCAGGCTTAATGCCTCTGTGTAATTCGAAACAACTAAATCTCCTTTGAATCGATTCAGTACAAATTGCTAGAAAAGTATTGACTTACGTCAGGCAGAAATATGTGTCATTTTAGAGATGTCATATGAGGAAGGATTGATCATGACAGAAGAATAAAATTGAGCAAAGGTAGAAACTCAAGAAAAAGGAGATAAGGTCGCAATGTTTTTGTGTGACAGTAGCTAAAAAATACAAAATATACTTTAGGGCAGTGTTTCCCAACCTGTGGGAAACACTGATAGTTTATTTTCACAAACTTTATCTTATCATGTTGCTCACACCTGGGATATTTGCAATATATATCTCTGGCTCTTGAGGCCCATGACTTAAGTAAAAATTAATACGAATATTGGTACCGTTACTTCTTTCCTTTATAAAGCAGAGGTGAATAACCAACCCTTTGTAATTTAATTTAATAAATTATTATACATTTAATTTAATATAATAAATTATAATTTATAATATTATATTGGGTTTGAGATTTATAATATTATAATTTATATTATAAATAAATTTTATAATATTATACAAATGTGTTTTTCTCGGTTTAATATTCAGTTTTTCTGCTTTTAGTCAAATAATTGAGTTCACAACGAAACTTCTGTTTTCAGTTTGTTCACGATCTTATTTAGATATGGATCGGTGGATCGTTGAAACGCAAGACAGACGATAATCCGAGTGGATCTAGTGTTGTTGAAAATAGTACTAGTGCAGATAAAGTTCCTTCCCTCAAAACATCACGCAAATATTGTCCATCCTATTTGCAAATTGGATTTTCCGTTCTGAATAAAGACAGCGAAGACAGACCAAGTGTGTTATATTTGTTGCGAAGTGTTATCGAATGAATCTATGAAACCGTCGAAGTTGGGACGCCACCTTGAAACAAAACATGGCGAATCAGTTAATAAGCCAATAGAATATTTTCAAAATAAAAAACTGCAACTTTGTGGTTAACAGAATTTAGTTAAGGACATTATGTGTGGAACAAAAATTGAAAAGGCTGTTCTAGTCTCTTACGAAGTTGCCCTTCTGATCGCTAGAAATGGACAACCCCTACAATTGGGAAAGATTTAATTTTTCCTGCGACAAAAGCGATAACAAAGAACTTGTTTAGTGAAAAATATGTCAACGAGGTGTCTCTAATATCGTTATCTGACAATACTGTGAAAAGAAGAATCGACGAGATGGATGAACACTATTTAAATGATTTCAGATGGCTCTCATCTCTTGCTTACTTGGTCGACATTTTTAACATCTTGAATACTCTTAACTCGAGCCTTCAAGGTACACCTGTCACCGTGTTTTCTGTGTAAGACAGGATAGAGGCAATAATCAAGAAGTTAAATTTGTGGGGCAACCGTATCGATAAAGGAAAATACAATTCCTTTCACACGCTGAGCGATTTCGTTGAACAACTCCTTTCTAGTAATGTTGCTGAAAGTATGATTGAACATATGAGGTCATTGGCGTCTCAACAACGTCTGTATTTTCTGCTTTGTCCTGAAAAAACAACTCGATGAAAACTCTCTTTCTAGACTCGGAATATGAACTTCCTTCTGTCGAAGGAGAACAACTTATCGAGCTGTCCTGTGATTCAAAAGGGCTGTAAGGCATCTGTTGCCATTTGCCACTACATATCTGTGCGAGACAACATTTTCTCATCTTGTATATATGAAAAATAAATATAGGAACAGAGCTAACGTGGAACCAGATCTACGTCTGAAATTATCCAGTTTTGATCATGACATGCGAAAATTTACGTCTGAAAAACAGCACCAGCCATCACATTAGGTGAGTGTTAAATTCATAATATTAGGCCTAATTGATATGTTCAAATTCTTCCGAGTATCTCGATTTATAACAGTATTGCATTGTTATAAATGACACATTTAGTGTTATGAAATTGTAACTTATTACTTCATCTTTATGATATGTAAAATATAAAAAATTTCCATTTTGGATTTTATGGGGGCCGCGATGAATTAATATTCGCTACAGGGGGTCCGCGACATCAAAACGGTTGGGAAACACTGCTTTAAGGTATCGTTACAAGCTTGCGGATACAAGTGAAAATGATTGATCAAATGTAGTAATCAACAACTAAGTAATTATTATGAGACATAGACTATCAGTTTATAAGAAGAAAAAAAACTGAATGTATAGAATTGTCAAAGATAATTATCTCTCTTGAGGGATAATTATCTTGGACACTATGTAAAAGTGTTACCATCACTGAATATGACTGCAAATGAAATGCCATTCATATTAAATTTTAGAGAGAGAGAGAGAGAGAGAGAGAGAGAGAGAGAGAGAGAGATCATAAAGTAGTCACATGAAATGAGATCAGACAGTGCTCTTATAAAAATCTGAATGAGTAAATAGATACAAATTATGGTAAGCTTCGAATGCAACTACTTTATCCATAAAAAACTGCAAGGAAAATTGTGGATACCTGACCGGAAATATTCAAAGGACGTTTGAAAGGAGAAATGCTAGACAGCATTTCCAGGACTAAAAAGAGTAAATCTTGTAGAACATAAATAAAATAAATCTGCTAAAGCATTTTATTTTCCAAATGGAGTTGGCGAGGCCGTTTAACCCTAATTTTTGAAGACTGGTAGCAAGCCAACTCCGCTCTTAGCCATCACAAATAGCTGCCCAGGGCCATCAGTGATCATAATAAGCATCCCAAGGAAAAGTGTACGGCAAATAACTTCTGCCACCTCGTGGTAGTGTGAGTTCTACATTCAATTTACTTAACTAGCGGGATTAAGAAAACCCAGTTTCCGGAAGAATAACCTACTAGCTCTTACCAGTGATCGATTAGCTCGGGAACGGCTACAAGTAAGTCTTAAAAACGTTCCTCTAATCCTTTCTTGGAGTGGTTCCTAACTTAACTACTAACTTAACTACTAGAACTAAATTTATACTGGTATTTCTTCTGGCGGCCAGGGACTAAGGATGGAAACATTCTTTTCACAGACCTACATGACATCCATTATTATTAACATTATAGATGAATAGCATCATTAAACAGGAGCTACTTAAAAAAAGCGAAAAGTTACTCGTTTCAGCAGTACAAAGCGCTGGCTAGAAATGTGAAAGATATTGAAAGGAATGCGAAATCGGACTTTGTTAATCCCAGAGTTCTTTCGTTGTGTTCCAAGTAAAGAATAAAAAACGTAAATAAATAAAATTACCCACTCTCTTCAGCTCTCTTTTAAAATTGAAGAAACTATTGGGGAGATGTTAAATCCCGTTTTATTTTACTTGGTTCCGCCGATAGTTTTTTCGGCATTGAAGAAACTGTTTTTTGTTGCATCTTTCAGAATATTTAACACATCCTCTTATCAAGATATGACTTCCTGAATGGGGGGAAAGTAAGCAGATCAGATGATGAAAGTTTCTATGTCATTAGCAATAATGTAAAAGTAGATACTTTTATATCAGTAACTTAGCTACGATAATGTGAGAGTTACTCATCCATTATATTTAGTAATTGGCCATCACTTGTTAAGGATGGAAACATCAGTGCGTACTAGTTATTACATTTAAATGCATTTTATTTTGTTGTTAATTTTAAGAGCCGTTCCAAAATAAGTAAATTTTACTTTCAATAGTTATCATCGTAAACACAACAGATAATCCTTGAGTGGTGGTGAAATAATCTCTGCTGCTCCATTGACTGTAAAAACTTCAAAGCTCTCAAAGTAGAATAGTCAAAAGAACAGTTTTCTCATTGACTGGGACATAGTTGTGATACGTATACCTGCTAATGAATTATAAATTTTCATTTAAATCAGTGGTTTCCGTACTGGCATGCGACTACAAATACCGATCTTCAATTTCTTGCGCATAGTTCGGTAGACATGGGTCGGGAACAGCCTTCATTAAATGCTTCGGTCAATTGCTAATACATAGGAAGTTCTGTTTGTTCATACCAGCCTTTTCATACCACGGTGATTTTGTTGTTGACATTGTCTTACGACCACAGTTACCCTTTTTGAACAAGCAATGCGGGTTTTTCGAATGAGTAAACAATCAGGATATGTCATCTTTTTGAAAAACCAGTCAGCTCTGCTGTGTTTAAAATCTTGGCTCCAGCCAGACGAGCACCCACAGTAAGCATTTTTATCGATCTCCGAAAGATCCTTTGTTTTTTCCCATTGTGATCAACATTATTGACGATTACTGACCAGCAACATTCTTAAAATAGTTGTCTAGAAGAACAACACGTGGTGACCCACTTGACCAAGTATTTTGCATATACGCTGCGTAAGTGACGTTTACGTATATTTGCATAAAGATTTCTAATTCATTATCCCGTATGTGTAGATTCTTCTATCATCAATTTTCTTTGCTTTTTTTTTTTTGAAGTCTTTGTGTAAGCATCATGTTTTCATGTTCATTGTCTTCACTTGGATACTCATAAAGATTTTGACACACAATATTTCCAGAACAGAAATCGAAACCAGGGTTTGCGGAGACATTTCTAGTCCTTTGCATGCTTGCGTTTGACAAACCTTGAAAATATGAGATAAAGTGAATTGTATAGAAAAAAAATTAAATTATACTTCTTTTGATTAGACGTTCGACGCTTTATGTCTGAAGGATTGAAAATAACAGAATGGGGCAATTTTTCACACACACACACACACACACACACACACACACACACACACACACACACACACACACACACACACACACACACACACACACACACACACACACACACACACACACACACACACACACACACACACACACACACACACACACACACACACACACACAATCACAATCACAATCAAAATTGGACCACTGGAAATTAGATGTAATTAATTTTAAAACCCGCCAGGAAAAATCTTTTAAAAAATACTTCTTTCCATCTAAAGGATTGCGTAACCAAATAACTAACATTCATCAAAATGCAAATTTATACATCTTCAATTTTATTTTTAATTTGATGGTTTCATAATGGAATGACCTCTTGTTAATCTACTTACATTTTATAATCAAATGAAAATTGAGTTGAATATCAGTAACTAAACTGCTTTGCTGAACTTGGAAAGGCTTTTGACCAATACTACACTGTAAGTTGTCAGATGAATTAGTGCAGTAGAGGGATGATAATAAGCCATAGTTTAAAGCATGGCTGTCTTGACAGATATCAGAGAGTAGTGCATAGATATTTTTATTTTATTAAACTTGATAAAATATACATTGGAAGATAGATAACAAAAAAGGACTATTTACATATTATAAGAATGTATATTACAGAGAAAAAAAGATTTTCTTTTTAGATATACAATAGAAAAGAGGGGAAAAAGTACATTAGTGGTAGGCAGGATGTGTCTTTTCAGTAAGAGTCAATATTACAGTTCAGTATCACTTTTAGTTATTTTCCAACTGAAGTGTATTGTCGTCGGCAATCCAGAGCAGGGTACCAGTTGGATTCCACTCCTCTCTGAATTTTGCGACAGTTCCTGTTTCTTTGTGATAATCAAATTCCAGTGAAAGCCTTCTCTGTAATTTCCGACGTAGGTTACACATGAGGGTTTGTTCCGATTCAGTGATGGATGGGTGCTGGTTATTTCTTGTGTGCTTAAGGTAGAAACCGTAAATGACGGCATTGGCGCAGATGAAGAGGAAATTGCATATTCTGTGTTTGTTCTCTTCTGTATGGACTAAATTCCAGTAGTCTTCTTGGCTGTGTGCATAGTTACAGGTGCTAGAGAATGTATTCAGGCGTAGGTGATCATCGATTTGTTTGCAGGACAGATTAGATATGTGTTCCAAGGTGCCTGAAACTTCGCAGAATAGACACTGATCCGATTGTCTTAGCTGAAATTTGTGGAGCTTAGTAGGAGTTGGCAAGATGTTATGCCATAGCCTCTCCTGTATGTCTGAATCTGGTTTGGCACACCTGGATTTATATGGAAGATCCCACTGAAAACTGGGTGGCATGTGCAGCTTAGTGAATGAGAGAGTTAAGGATGAATATACGAAGGCCGCAGTTGGAGGCACTGATATGAGGAAGTGGTATATTTTCTTGTAGTTGGAGTTGGAGGGAAGAATTGGAAGTGAGGCTTCAGATGATGCAAGATGAAAGGTAGGCTCCCCGCAGTTTCTAGAAGAAATACGGATTCCCTGAGGCGCAGCAATATCTGGGAAGGCTTTTATAATGGCAACGTGCATCAATTGATATTGCCTTTCAATTTTGGTGTTTTTAATGGTAGGCATGTTAGTGTTTTCCAGTTTAGCGTCTGGGTCAGGAGGTCCCCTATGATTCTTATTCCTGCCCAGTTCCATGTATGGAAAAGGAAGGGCTGGCCAGTTGTGAGACTTGTTATGTTTCTGTTCGAAAACAGTGGTTCTGTTAGTACAGCTGATTCTGTTGATCCTGTCAGTGTGTGATGAAGTTCTGCATTTTTCCACCGCTGTAGAGCATCTTTGTAAAAATGAGGTAGTTTAGGAGGTGGTGGCACAGAACTGGCCATTCGGAGAATTGTTGAAAGTGTAAGTCCTCGGGTGGATGATTTCATGATGTAATCGAAGGTGGTTACATAAGCATGATTGGACTGAAGTGTCTTTAGCAGAAGGATTATCCTGAAGGATGTGATCTTGTTTTCAAGGGAAATCAGGCCTTGACCTCCCTTATTGAGTGACTTGCAGAGTTCAGAGTATGTTGTCCAGTTAGTATTGTTCCACAGGAAACGTTTCATTGCCTTTTTAATATGATGAAAAAGTCTTCAGGGGGTGTTACTAATTTGAGGGTATGCCATAGCACACTCTCAGCCATCTGGTTGATTATTAGGATTCTTCCTCTACGTGAAGACATTGAACGAATGCTGTTGTTCCATTTTCCTAGCACTTGTTTAAATCAGTTGTGTAGCTGTGTCCAGTTTAGTGCATTGTATATATTGGTGTTGCCAAGGTGTACACCTAAATATATTTGTCCTTTATTTGACCAGGTACATTCAATCGGAAAATCAGTTCTGGCTTTCCATCTACCTGACCACAAACCAGTGGTTTTTGCAGAGTTTAATTTGGACTCTGAGGCTTGTGCATAGTCTGTGTGCTACCTTGGTTACTGTCGTTTCTTTGTCATTACGGATTATTACTGTGACGTCATCAGCATATGCTGATAGGGTTATTTTTTTGAAGTGATTCTATTATGCTGGTTCGTTTGGAGATGATGGTGTCGTGTACTCTTTTTAAGAAGAGTTCTATGGCCAGTGTGTATAACTGTCCAGAGAGAGGACATCCTTGCTTGATCCCTCTGGAGTATGGCAAAGTGCGGGTGAGCCTGTTGTTAATTTTTAAACAGAAGAGTGCATCTCTGTATAACAATTGCACTGTTTAAATGATGAGAGGGCCATAGCCGAATGCCTTTAGCACTTCATAAAGGTACTCGTGCTCTACCCTGTCGAAAGCCTTCTCCTGATCAAGGCTGACGAGTGCAAGGTCTTCATTTTGGCTGTTTGCGATGTGGATGAGATCTCTTATTAAATGGAGGTTATCATGTATTGTTCTCCCAGGAACAGAATAAGTTTGAGTAGTGCATAAATAGTTAGACAGATAGACAGAGAGAGAGAGAGAGAGAGAGAGAGAGAGAAGATTATATAAAAATCTATGGAATTTTGAATGCGATTACATTGCAAGAATATAGCTTACATTTTAGCCAAGAAAATATCCTGAAAATGACAGAAAACGATTATTTTGAAATACGGTATGGCGCAAAAAAAAAAGCATAGAACTTCGACACCCTCTTCAGTACACGCGCTATGATATATGCCGTTCGACTGTATGCACATTAATAGAAGAGCACGTGTAGAATCTACGCCATTACATTTAGCTATAGCAATGTTGGAAGAAAAGGCGTTTATTGTTGAGCATTATTTTCCTTCATACGGAGTTGGTAGATAAAATGGTCCAAGCCTACGACATGTTTGTGAGCACTTTATTTGTCATTTCCATAAGCGTGCCCCAAGCAATAGTGTCATCATTACCTTAATAGAGAGGCCCTTTCTCCATAATGTCTGATTCTCGGACGAAGCGCATTTCCATCGAAGCAGTCATGTGAACAGACCAACCTACAGGTTTCTTGGTTTCACGAGACCTGAATTTATTCAAGAAAAACCTCTTCCGAGCGAGAAGGTTACCGCATAGTGACGGTTTCCGGCCATGGCATAATTAGGCCCTATTTCATTGAAGAGGATGGTGCAACGATCACCTTGAATAGTAAACGCTACATCAAGAATGTGCTGGTTCTGTTCTCCCGGGATTTGCATAAGATATGTCGTGAAAAAAGAAAAGAAAGAAAAAAACATTCCGTTTCGTGCACAGGTATTCCAAAGCGACGAAGAAATCTGTCATCACGTGATTCTGGAGCCTATTTATCAGAACACTTCCCCGGGAACTCGTTTCGAGATTCACAGAATTCCCTTTCCCTTCACGTTCTCCTGATCTCACATTGCTTGATGCCTTCGTTTGAGGTATATTTGAAGGAATGGTTATCCCATCGTGACCCGCCTTCAAACCTTGATGAACTAAGGGATAAAATTACACGATATGTCCAGCATATGCTCCAACCCTTGTTCTAGAAGATGACTGAGAACCTTCGCATGCGCTACGAAACCTGTCTTGAAAGACCATTTCAAGCACGTAATCTACCGCCGTTAATGCTTTATTCCAGTGCTTCCCAAACTTATGGATGTAAAAGACCCTTTGGAAAAATTAAAATATTTCATGGCCCCCATCGAAAACAAAATCGTAATACAAACATATATTGTTATAATATTTATGGTATTTATATTCAATACAAAACATACGCATCGAATATTTCAAAAATAAAATGCAAATATTACATTTTTAGCATCTTACATACACATTTGACATAGCACACTTCGTCTTAAAACATTTAAAATTTGTTTTCATTATTTCGCGGCCCCCTCAACAAAACTAACGGCCTCCAAGTAATGTAGAACACAAAAATTGCTCAGTTACAGTTCTCCCAAAAAAAGATTTTTTTTTTTAAATTTTTATGGCACAAAGACATCAAGCGCATACTGCGCCAGGACACAGCAATACATATGATAATTGGTTAGTAGGATAATCACAAAACATCCACGCCCTTGGCGGAATTCGAACCCACAGCCTCTTGGCTAGAGAGCGGATACGCTACCCACTCGGCCAACCAGGCTGGCCCCAAAATAAAGGGAACATCCCACAGCAAGGAGATACAAGGTTGCCCTTTTTCGTACCATTTTTTTCACACACACTGCAATCTATTTATGTCAGCTGAAATTAGCGGAAGTAACTAACGCCATGAATTCATTGTATGTCTGTTAAAATATGCTTGTTTTAGGCCAGTTTTGCCGGGTAAATAACCCAAGTGTCCGGGAGGCAAAACACTGATACTTTCGTACGTAACCTTTAGTTCACGTTCGGTCCAAAAGCCTCTATAAAGGTTCCTCCCGTCCTAGACTCGATGCTGTCTCTCCGAATGGAAGGACAATATCGTGCCATCATTGGGACTGCGCTAAGTTGGCTCTCAATTTGTGTGTATTAATATTAGAGATTAGATATAATAACTGACGGTTATGCATTCAGAGAAATTGGCAAATTTGGTGGTTAATTTGGAAAATATTCGCATTTAATAGTTATTTTATATGAGGTTAATTTAGAAAGGTCTTTGCCAACATATTTTTATATGACGTTATGAATTTCAGAGCACACTGATGAAAGAGAAATCCTTGAAATACTTTTAACATGACATATAAATTGCTTAGATATTTATTCCACCATTTCATGATTTCTATTACTGCCTTTGTGGTAAAATGTAATCAGCTGCCCAAAATTACATCGGTTTCAACCTTAATATGCAATGTCGACTTTCTTAACGTGTCATCTTCTTGTAATGCTAATAGTCGTGGTTGATACTGTAAACGGTTCTCTATGAAATGGGATGATCATCATCAATAAATATCACTTATTATAATAAGTAATGATTTCTAATATCGAGGAATGGAATAGTTAAACGGAATAGTTGAATGGTTTACATTGCAGATATTAGAGACATCTGACGCAATCTTAGCCTTAGATTCTAGGATCCAAATTTCAATATTTCTGCCCTGTGCTCTTCATATTGCATATCGAGACTGAATGAAAGAGAAATGCTAAATTTCAGGGAAAACTCATTTGGAATGATAAACCCCCATGAAAATTCACGATTTCATCCCTGTACTGACTGCTACACTGCGCTTCTCTCGTGTCTACAGGGGCTGCAGGAATAACATTATGGTTTCCGAAAAAAAATATTCTTGAAAATTTTAAAACTTTAGGAAAGAAAGTTATTTTATTGCACTTTGAATCTTAAAAAAAATAATGAAATTACAGTGGGTTGTGGATTGCAGTTGGCCAAGGTGTCACTGCACAAAGTCGTTTTTTTTTTTTTTTTTTTTTTTGATGAGGTCTAAAATTTCTTTTTTGCTTCATGGACATCACTGAGAATTTTTGAACATGCAAAATACCAGTGATGTGATTGAGAATAATTGGGAGGGTAATGTGTGAATACAACTGAATTCCTTGCATGTCTTTTTTAAAAGAAACATGTCATGCAGAAATTATATGTCCTTGAAAACACTAACAAGCTATAATAAGCCAAAAGGCTATTTTACTGGCGACATAAGTTAAGTTAAAGGGAGATGGTAAATCCCGTTTTATTTTATAGCCGGTACGAAATTCGGATCGAAATCTATCGAATCCATAGAGTTTCATGTCCAAAAAACTATCGGCGAGCCCAAGTGTAAGTGATTACTTGGGTTGTACAAGTTTGCTTGGAGTTGCCCTGGTGTTGTACTACCCAAGTGATCACTTATGCTTGGGCTCGCCGATAGTTTTTTCGGCATGAAACTCTATGGATTCGATGGATTTCGATCCAAGTTTCGTACCCGGCTATAAAATAAAACGGGATTTATCATCTCCCTTTAACTTTACACTAACAAACTGTTTCAACATATACTGCAGAATTTAAAAGGAATTTATGCTGCATGATATTAGGAGGAATTTCGGATAATAGTATCGATCGACCGCATCAAGGGCAGATGCAGTTAAAGAAGCGAGCCCGGCAGGTGGAGAGAATGCTGCGAGTGGGAACATTGAATGTTGGAAGCATGACTGGAAGGGGGAATAGAGGTGGCAGACATGATGAGGCAGAGGAAGTTGGACATTTTATGTGTGCAGGAAACAAGGTGGAAGGGGGCAAAGGCGAAGGAACTGGGAGATGGGTATAAACTGTTCCACTCTGGAGCGAATAAAGAGGGAAGAAATTGTTTCGGAATTTTGGTGTGTGGCATAATGAAAGGCGAAGTACTGGAAGTGGGTAGGAGGAACGACAGGATCATGCGAATAAAACTAGGTCTTGGAGAAGAGCAAGTGATCGTCTTATGTGTATACGCCCCGCAAGTTGGCTGTACAGCAGAGAAGAAAGATGAGTTCTGGAACGTGCTAGATGAAGAAATTAGGGAACTGAAAGAAAACGAGATCGTGATTGTCGGATGAGACTTGAACGGACATATAGAAAGACAGAATAGGGACTGTGAAAGGGTGCATGGCACCATGGAGTGGAAATGATGAACCAGGAAGGAGAGAGGATTGTGGACTTCGCGGTAACGTTTGATCTAGTAATGATGAATTCGTTTTTCTGCAAGAAGGAAGAACATTTGATAACGTTTAGAAGTGGTAACAACAGTTCGCAGATTGACTATATTTTGACTACAAGAAAACATCTTAAGGAAGTGACAAATTGTAAAGTAATCCCAACAGATCAAGTGGCGCAGCAACCCCGGCTGCTGTGCGCAGACTTTAAAATAAGGTCGAAGATAAGAACCTTTGGAAACCATGTGATGAAGACAATTAAGTGGTGTCGCTTAAAAGAAGAGAGTGTGAGGAACCGGTTTAGGGATAGGGTGTTAGAGAGGATTTCGGATAAACTAAAAAGTGTACAAGATTGGTGAAGACATAATTCAAAAGCAACTCTGAGCTGTGCAATTTAGGTGTTTGGTAAAACATCTGGAAAAATTAGAGATCAGAAGGAGAGTTGGTGGTGGAATAATAATGTACAAGAAGCAGTGACGGCTAAGAGGAAGGCAAAGCAGAAGTGGGACAAGTCAAGAGTGGAAGAGGACAGAGAGAGAAAGCGAGAAGCCAAGAGGGTTGATGCGCAGGCGAAGAAGGCCATGGCATATCAAGATCTTTATGATCGATTAGAAACAAAGAAAGGACATAGGAAAATTTATCGATTAGCAAAATGTAAAATAAGGCATCAAAGGGCATCTTACATGTGAGGCAGATCAAAGACTCTGGAAGAAGCGTATTAAGGAGAAATGTGGATATACTTTGAAGGACGTTTGAATGAGGAAAATGAGAGGACTCGCAGAGATGATGTGCAGCCTTATTAGGGGATGGTGAAAAACATCAGTAGAGTGGAAGTGGAGGCCGTGAAGAGGATGAAGAATGGAAAATCGGTGGGCCCTGACAGGATCCGGGTGGAGACATAGAAGACACTGGGGGAAGAGGGAATTGACCTGCTGTGGCACCTGTTTATGAAAGTTTGCCAACAGGAAAATATACCTGAGGAGTGGAAGGAAAGTACTCCTGTCCCCATCTACAAGGGTAAAGGGGATGCACAAGACTGTAAGAATTACAGAGGAATAAAGTTGATGTCCCATACAATGAAAATCCTAGAAAGGGTTCTTGATGTAAGATTGAGGAAGGGGGTGGAGATTGCAAAGGAGCAATTTGGCGTCATGCCTGGTCGATCGACGACAGATGCTATCTTTGGGTTACGGCAGATGATGGAAACGTTTTGAGAGAAACAACGGGAGCTACATTTGGTATTTATTGATCTGGAGAAAGCGTACGATAGAGTTCCAAGGCAAGAAATCATTAGGTGTCCGAGGGAGAAGAAGGTACCGGAAAAATATGTCAGGTTGGTGCCGGAGATGTACAGAAATGTGAAGACAAGAGTTCAGACCTGCCTGGAACAGACAGAAAGTTTCAAGTGACAGTTGGCTTACATCAAGGATTAGCATTAAGTCCGTTCCTGTTTAATATTGTGATGGAGGTGGTGACGGAGGAGATGTGATAAGACTCTCCTTTGACAATGTTGTATGCGGATGACATCTTGCTTTGTGCAGAATCAAGAGAAGTGGCAGCTAAACTGGAAAGATGGAGGAAAGTACTGGAAGAGAGATATGAGGCTGAGCAGAAGTAAGACAGAGTTTGTGTTGCAAAGTGGATGGCAGCCAGGAGACAGATCTGGAGCTGGAAGGAAATATCATCAGGAAGGTTAGGGACTTTAGATACTTAGGCTCAACAGTGGAAGAGGATTGAGAGGACAAGAAGGAGGTGGGATGCAGGATGGAGGAACTGAAGAGACAGAGATGGCTGGAGTGATATGCGATGAGAGGGTGCCGATCAATCTAAAAGGCAAAATCTATAGGACAGTAGTGAGACCAGCTATGACATATGTTGTGGAAACTGTGGCCCTGAGGAAAAATAACATCAGCAAGATGGAGGTAGCGGAGATGAGAATGCTTAGGTGGATGTGCAGTGTGACTAGAAAGGATCGTCTGAGCAATGACTATGTGAGGGGAACGGTGAAAGTTACGAACTTAGCAGCGAAAATACAGGAGGCAAGATTGAGATGGTTTGGTCATGTGATAAGAATGGAGAATATGGAGGGAAGAAAGGTCATACAGATGGATGTGCAGGGGAGGAGGAAGCGTGGGTCGCCAAAGAAGAGGTGGAGGGAGATGGTGGAGGAAGACTTGAGGATGAGAACTTGAATGTGGTTACAGACCATGACAGGAGGATGTGAAGGAGACGCGTCATAAACAGCGACCCTACTAAAGTGGGACAAGCTGCAGAAGAAGAAGTATTGGTCGATAATATTGAATATTGAAAATTTTCAATATTCAATATTATAATTTCAATGATAATATTGAAATATTGAAATGATTTCAATGATAGCAAAATATTGAAAATTATGCTATCATTGAAATCAAGCTGCTTTGCCAAGTTGATTTTCCGCCGTGGGTAACATTGTGTAAAATGGCATTTCAATGAAAAAAATTACAATCTGCTGAATTATCATCCGTATTCAGTTTGTGGAATATCAGATGCTGTATTTTGTTTAAAATGCAGGGTTTGAGTTCATTCGGTGATTTCTTCACAAATAACTATTTTAATTTTTACATGCTGCCTGAGATTTGGTTTCTAACTTATTTAATACAATATCATTGATTTTTCTTAGCGATTCCTTTTTATTAGTTAATTCTTGATTATTTTCGAAGAAAATAAATCAAATTCGAAAATTGATTTCTTTGATTTATCCCTTATTTTGGAAGGCTTTCAATTTTCAGGCTTTCAACACACGCAAGTACGCAAACGAAATAACAAACACAGTAGTGTATGTATCTATCTATAGATAGATATACACGCATATTTAGATAACAAACTGTATTTGTTATCTAAAAATATTAAATATTCTTTGCTTCTGCTTGAGTTACTCCGTCATTTATACCGGTGCTTTTGTTTTTAGTCCTCTTAATATCTTCTGCTAAGTATTTATCATCTGCTTTGGTAGACTAATATTATCATCAGAGGTAGCGAATCATTTGAAGATTGTTTTAAATATTGTAGATAATTTAAGTCAATTTTTACGTTTTCCTCGAACATAACAAAGTGATAACGAAATTATTGTAAATAATTATTACAAGGATGTTTCGTAATCGAATTCTTATACATATGTAAGATCGCTCATTATCACAACGCAGAGCCTTTATTATGGATTCCTATCTCACAAGACAGATAACAGTCAGAGAACGCTGCACGTGATTGACATACGAGTATGTATACAGCCTCGTAGTTTAAAATTGTTTCGGTCAAATTCTATCCAAATCTATTACCACAACAGTTGAACCAAGAGCCGTCTTTTAGCGCGCGCGCGCACACACACACACACACACACACACACACACACACACACACACACACACACACACACACACACACACACACACACACACACACACACACACACACACAGTATGTGTATATATGTATATATATATATATATATATATATATACATATATAAGGAATAATTATCTGAAACAACATTATTAGCATCGGTGGAAGTATCCATAACAACAATGGCTACTTTCCTTCCATTCTGGCAAAATAGTCTTGTTCTAGGAGGTTGATTAACGGATTTCTTGATTAAGGAGTATATGTGAAACTACAAAACTGGTGATTATGATAGGCTCAGGAGGCAGCTCTGAGCTGTGCCTTGTTCTTTATATTGTCTCCACAATGCGTTCTTTTATATCACTGCTCATCCATGTAATCACTCCTTAATTTATTCTCCTGACCCCTAGTACTGCTACTGATACTGCTTACTGGCATTCTTCCTTGTAGTTCCTTATGCCATGGCACAGCTCAGAGCTGCCTCCTGAGCCTATCATAATCACCAGTTTTGAAAAAGAGTTTGCAATTTACAATACAATAAGCAGGACAAAGGAAATTTAGAAGGGTTTTTCGCTATGTGACGAGTAAGAGAAAGAATGATTATAGAAGGATAACTTTAATCAATGCTGATGGTAGGAAAGTGACGGAATCAGAAGAAATAGTTGAGTTACTAAGTAATCACTGTGTATGGGGTGTATCATCCACAGGACAATTTCAAAAAAGATTTTGAAATTGCCGCTGTGTCAGAGACTGATGAGAATTGAAGCAGATTAACTAGAGGTATTCGTCATATTGAAATATATGAACATAAATACAGGATTGAATGATATGTCGGTTCTCGTACTATGTGAATGCTAGAGAGCAATAGCTCTAATAAAATTGTTTAATCTAGATCTCAGCTCTGGCAAGGTTTCCAAGCAAGTGGAAAGAGGATAAGATAGTTCCATTACATAAAAGTGGCTCCAAGATGGATGAAGCCAATTACAGACCAATTAGTATCTTATTAGTGATAATTAAGGAATTGGAAAAGTTGGTTTCGGGTAGAATTCAGCAATGGTGGATAGGAATATGATACTCTACGGTGGGCAACATGACTTTGTAAAAAATAGGTCCTGCTTTAGTAATTTACTCACGTTTTATAATAGAGCGACAGCGGAATTGGATAAAGGAAATGACTACACCCTTGTACAGCTGAACTTCGCAAAGGCATTTGACAATACCTCAAGGAAAACTCTTGGATAAGTTGAAGCAACTAGGAATGGATATGAATCTAGTGGCATGGATAGGGTCTTACAGACAGACACCAGATATTAGTATATGGTGAGTGAAATCTAGGGGAATGAGGGTGATTATGGAGTGCCTCAGGGTTATTTACTGGAACAGAACAATTTTTGTTCAATTTGTATATTAATAACATAGGGAAGGATTTAGGGTGGGATTATTCACTTATTTACTTATGATGCTAAGCTGGGAAGGAGAAATAGTTGAAAAAAAAAACTGATGTAGACAATTTTCAATATAATTTAAATAGATTGACTGTGTGTGTGTGAAGGATAATGCATAACAATTTAATGTTACAAAATGTAAGGTTATGCACCTCGGCATAAAGAGATTACATGCTGCGTATGATACTCATGATATTGGATTGAGGGAAATTCACGAAGATAGGTGTCATGTGGTAAAAAGTTATTAGTACATATTTTGCAAGAGTTCACAAATTAGCTCATAGGATCACTTGGATATCGAAAAAAAAAACTAACAAGCAAAGCAATTATACTTCTTTATAAGGTTACGATTTTGTATCATCTTGACTACTGTGCGCAGATTTAGTCATCTGGATTTCTTGAGAATCAGCAGATGATGGAGGGCATCCAACAAGCTGGTGCCACCAGGTTCATACGGGTTTATCCCCTGTGAGGATAAACTCAAGATGTGTGAGCTGCAAAGTCTGGTAAAGATGGGATTATTATAGACACTTTTAAGTTACTAAACGGATTCTGTTAGAATGACATAAACTAGATTTTTAATACATGACGGGTAAAGAGAAATAGATGCCATTCCTGGAGGATGTGTAAAAGTGGGGTTAGTAAGGGTGAATGGAATAGATTTTTTGCTTAGAGAGTAGTGGCTGATTGGAAGAGATTTTTTGCTTAGAGAGTGGTGGCTGATTGGAATAGATTGCAGAGACAGTTGTGAGTGCTTTGACAGTCAAAGAGTTTATGCAAGATATATATATATATATATATATACAGGGTGTTCGGGATAAATTTGACATATTTATAATTAATTATATTTTTCCGTAAGTTACATGTATTAACACACACTTCTCTTCATTTAAAAGTTTGGACCCTTCTTCATTCATATACAAGATGTCAGAAAGGATGGATAGCTGGAACCCACCTGAATCATGGAAGAGAATAACTTGTATCATGATGATTCGTGCCCGCCATCAAAATAAGGATATTACGACTGCTGCCCAATGCTCCCTGAATACAGTAAAAACAATCAGGCATGAACTAGAGACTTGCAATGGTGACTACGAGGATGTAGCAAGAAGAAAGATCCCTAGCAGACGATCTGATTGCGTTCGTACAGCAGAATTCCTCGCAAATCTGCAGGAACAGGTGTTGAAGAACCCTGGCATTGGAATTCGGGCTTTGTTCGTGGAGTTGCTAACTGTAGTCAAGCCCTGGATAACAAGGGTAGCCAATGGTAGGCCGTATGTATGGCAGCAGGATTCGGCCCCTTGCCACACCTCTGGGAAAAGTCAAAAATGGTTGTCTGAAAATTTCTACGACTTCACCAGTCCAAATGTTTGGCCTCCAAACTCCCCAGACCTTAACCCCATGGATTATTTTGTATGGGGCGCAGTTGAAAAAGACACCAATCGCACTTCCAGTAATACAAAAGCGCAGTTAATGGATAAAATTAAAACAGTTTTTGCGGCCCTTCCCAGGGAGACTGTAGCATCAGCTTGTTCGAGGTTCCGAAGCAGAATTGAAGCTGTGGTCGATGCTAATGGTGGTTATTTTGAGTAAATCTTGTTGATAGTATTGTAATTAACTCTGCCTGTAATGTTTTTTTGTCAATTCATTAAATTTAATAGATACAAAGAAGATTTTCTTTTTCCTTACGAAACTGTCAAATTTATCCCGAACACCCTGTATATATATATATACAATTAAAATATTATTATTAAATTTTCTGTTCATTCCAAAGATTCAGCACAAAATGCTATATAACTATTATATAAACCTACACCAGTGATGGCGAACCTTTTTACTCAGGTGTGTCAAACATCTTTTTTTTTTTTAAATATTGATGTTGTTGATGATGTGCCACTTGCATACATGCATTATAAATTTAACTAAATAATCATAGATGGTGACTTATACATATCATATTAGGCTATTTATTTAATAGGACATTGATATAAAATCTATGAATTCATATTATACAATTAATTTAATAAAGTGAAATTACAAACTTACATTACATTTAATGACTTTTCTGTTGCTGAGTACTGGTAGAAAGTTACTTTATAGTAGGGATATAGTGTGTACATTTGAATGCTACACAGGCAGCGCTCAAATCATTGCTCAATCTATTTCTCCCTTTCGATTTGATATTATTTAAGGCAGAAAATAGAGTTTCACAAGAGTATGTAGAAGTTTTTACGCTAAGTTTTTATAATATCATATGACTATGCAGAAATTATAATGATTAAGAAAGAAAATGTAAATTTAAAACGCTCGTTGTTTATAGGCTACAAAATAAAATAGAAATAAGCTAACTACAAAATAAAATAGGCTAACTATAAAATATAATTCTTTCAATGAACCGAAACCTACCTTCGCCTTAACTGAGAGCGATCTCACACGATTTATCGCAGTTTTTTCATCAGAATACCAACATCTTTCAACATCCAAGGTGTGTCACCTGAAACCCTCAAGTGTGTCAGTGCTGACACGCGTGTCATAGGTTCGCCATCACTGACCTACACAAACTATAATAACAAAGCTGCATTTTGCATTTTTATGTACATTATTGCAATGCTATATTTACAGGAGCTAAAATCTGAGAAGTGAAATCGTTTTTATAATCAGTGAACTCCCTTTTTACAATAAGTCAATTTTTTTAATAATATTGGTTCTTGGTGAGGTATAATGCAATTGCATGTATCCTCTAAGCTTGTGATAAGCTTATATGATGATGACATTGATTAGTTATTGCATATTAATTTGTTGCTGTATCGGCAGTAGTTCAGATATATATCCCACACTATCATTATGACACACACACACACACACAACACACACAAGAATTTGATGGTTGCTTCCCCGAACTGGAACCTGAGTTAGTACTGTATTATAGTGCTTTGCATTAGGTCTGTAGTGCGCATTTCTCTTTCATAGTATAATCTTAGGACTTGTTTTACGAGGGTGGTCAGAAAAGTTCTCGGCCTCGACCATAGATATCAGCAAGATATTTTTTTCTAAGTTGATACATCTGCGAAATTGCAAGTTATTCTACCAAGTAGTTTGTTTTATACAGCTATCTGAAGCAAAAGTGTTGTCTGTATCCCTTGAAATGGATAAAATTGAGTATTGTGCAGTTATAAAATTCTTTGTAAAAGAAGGTTTAACGGCAAAAGAAATTCATTCGAAGTTCATAAACGTTTCTGGGCACTCTTCTCCTTCGTTTTCGACAATTAAGAAATGGGCTGCCGAGTTTAAACGTGCCCGTACCAGCCTTGAAGATGATCCAGTGAAGAACGTCCAAAAAGGGTAACAACACCAGAAATCATTGATCAAGTGCATGATATGGTATTTGATTCATGCACTTTGACCGGTGAGTCAATGTGCATGAAACTGCTGAGACTATAGCTATTTCAAAAGAACGTGTAGGATATGTTTTGCGCGAAGAATTGCAAATGAAAAAGCTTTGTACAAGATGGGTGCCACGCTTGCTCACAGCAGATCAAAAATGCACTCGCATGAACATCTCTGAACAGTGCTCAGAGCGTTCTAACAAATCCAGAATCCAAAACAGTGGACAGAAGCCACTGTTTGGTTGTTCTGCGCCAAAGAAGACAAAGTCGGCTCCATCAGCAGAAAAGGTCATGGCATCTGTGTTTTGGGAATGTAAAGGCATTTCGTTTATTAATTATCTTGAAAAGGGTAAAACAATAACTGGGGCATATTATTCCGATCTTTTAACCAGACCGGACGAAAAAATTCGTGAGAAAATACCCGGTTTGCAGAAGAAAAAAAAATCATGTTTCATCAGGATAATCGCCTGCCTAAATAGATGTTTTGGTAATGGGAAAATTAAGGGATCTGCACTATGAATTGTTGGAACATTCACCCTATTCTCCAGATTTGTCTCCCTCTGACTTCTATCTCTTCTCCAAACTAAACCTCTTCTTCGCTGGTCAGCGTTTTTCTTCCAATCAAGAGGTGATTGCAGCTGTAGAGGGTTATTTTGCAGATCTTACTGAGATCCACTACACGGACGGGATAATGGCGCTGGAGCATCGCTGGCATGCCTTAAGGGAAATTATGTTACAAAATAAAAATAATTTTGAAATTATAAATTCGTTTTTTCATTGTTAGACCGAGAACTGTTCGGACCACCCTTGTAGAGTACTGTTTTCAAATGAGAGTTTGTTTAACATATCTGGAATATAAAAATTCCAGGTGACTTTTCAGTGATGTTTGTTTTATTTGTATGTAGCATAGTTAGTCTGAGGTCTTGTTATACAGGAAATGGTTCTAGTTATTCTATAGTTGGCGCCAAAGTAATGCGTTAGCATAACTGCGTAATGGCATAGGTGTTTAGCTGCTAAGATTTTATATGCTGTCAATTCAGTGCAGATAAAGTTGGCATCATCTCTTAGCATCATCAGCTGATCTGTCATGCTCCCAGATCAGCTTTATAATTTTATACTGCAGTAATATTAATCTGTTTAGTTTATAGTCTGCACAGAATGCATACGTTGTATAGCATATTTCAATACGTTTTCACATATTGTCTTATATATATATAAGCATTTTAACGTATTTAGGAGCTAAATCTTTGAGTCTATAGCTTGCTTACTTACTATCCAGAGTTTACTTTGTGGGTGTTTTATGTGGCTATTCCAATTGATATCTGCAAAAAGGTAAGTATCGGTGAGTTAAACTGGCCAAGAAATTATATTATTTTTAATCCTTTATCCTGCTGTAAGAAAAGTGTGGATTTCATGACTGGGCTACTCCGCATAAATCTACAGGGTGATCAAAATTGAAGTATCCCTTGTGGAGCGCACCCAATAATCCAAATGCTGCCAAACTGTGCGGGAATACATTGTGCGTCATGCGGAAGCGATATCTGAGAAAACATTAGCTTCAAAATTCACCAACAGGGAGCACTGCCAAATGTAGATATAGTAATTTTTCTGTGTTTTAGAGGAAGAAAAGCGACATAAACATAAATCATACATTTTTATTCACTTACATTATGCATCACGGGCTGTACTGTGCAATGTGCTGCCCTTCCCGTTTATGCCACAAACTACATTCTTTGCACAGTGTGTTCAACGGTAAAACGCAGCTGATGTTGTGCACATACTGTCTTTCAGCGTTGGCAAGTTCTCAGTATGATCCCGATAAACCCTGTCTTTGAGAAATCAGGTGAATGATCAGGTGAACGAGGTGGTCATGCAGTAGGAAACGCACGGTGAATCACTCTGGCTTCCGTGAAATGTTCTCGAAGATCCTCCTGTACGGATCGACTGATGTGTGGAGAGAACCCCCCCCCCTGCATGAAAATGACTGTATCCATGATGCACAGACTCTTCTGTAGCTGTGGCACAACAAAATTGTTTATCATATCGTGATACCTCTCGGAAGTAACTGAGCAGATCACAGCACCCGACTGGCGAATGTCTTCAAAGAAGAATGGTCCAATGATAAACGAAGCTGCAAACCGCACCATACAGTAAATTTGAGAAATGCAAAGGAATTTGTTGGATTGCATGTGTGTTTTGCGTATCTCGTACCCTGCAAGTGTGGGTCCATTCAGGTGAAAGTGATCCTCATCTCCCCACAAAGTCATCCACGACCACGCAGCGTCCAACTGCACTCGAGCAAGGAATGCTAAAGCGAATGTCAGTCGGCTTTCAAAAGTCCTGCGGGCGCAACTTTTGCATCAGGATTATTTGAATGAATAGAAATGAAGACTCTTCCATAGAATTTTCCAGACAGTTGTGTAAGGCACATCCTTGTGTCCTGATACAGCACATGCACTGCGGGAATCAACGCTGTTATTTATGGCCTGCTCCAAAACGGCAGTAGCAACTTCATTCGCTTGTTGTGAGCTGAATGGTTTGTGATCTCTGCCAGGTCTAACTACCAACTTCAAAACGACTAATCATTCGTCGCAGAGCACATGAAGATAGTGGACATCGTCGACATTTATTCAGGCAATGAAATTCGCGGAGTGCAGGAACAGCATTGTAATTATTTAGGTAGTACAGCTATAAAAATCCTTTAATATTGGTCAATCATAAATTATTCTTCATAACCTATAATCGTATATCAATATCATGAATACCAGTAACTTGTATAACCATGGAGTCGCATCGTTAGATGCTAAATATCGATATCTGTAGTGATTTATTCAAAGAAAATAAAAAATACATGTCGGCAACAGTTGGGCGTCTCAGACCCCGGCGTCTGTTCTGCTGTAGCGTTAGTTTTTGTTTTGCCTGTATGTTAACCGGTGACTTTGTTATTCAATGTTGGTGATTTAAATTTCATATTTTTTTAAAAGTTTCAAGTCTTATTTTTTAAGCTTTAAGTCTATGCTTGCAATGTCAAAGAGGTGAAACTGCACTTGTGACCCTCGTTAATGACAATCTCCAGAAAGAATTCAAATTTATGAAACTGGACAAGCTGTGTATTGATGTAACAAAAGTGGTATACCAACATTGTAATGTCCGTTTTTCCATTGCTCATGGAGGCAGAAGCCACATTAACCAACATCTACGTAGCCAGAAACAAAAGGATGCTGAAAAGACTGGCTTCATTTAAAAACATCAGCTCGTTTATGGTGAGATGTGATTGTGATAGTGAAAGCGATAAAATTGCAGCAAGTGAAGCTCTTGTTGCTTATCATACTGTAAATGACTGCTTATCGGCATTGATTAATAAAATTTTTGAACAAACATTTTCTTTAGCAAGTACCAAATCAGAAGCAATAATTACCAATGTTTTATCACCATACATATTGGGCGAAGTAATAGAGGATTTGATTAAAACAAAAAGCATTAGTCAGTTTAGATGCATTAAACAAAAATACATCAAACTTTTTCCAATAGTTTATTATTATTATTATTATTATTATTCCTGATACCTCCAAGGAGTCCAAAGACTCATCGCGGGAGGACACCTACAACTGTCTCAACCGCTACACCGAACCTCTACTACGAATCATCTCCATCAACGCCATCTACCGCCCACCTCCACCACCACCACAACTAGTATTTTTGTCTGTAAATTGCGTGTGTTCTGAAGGGCCGATTTGTCTGTATGCGGGATGAAAAACCCGAGTTTCCTGGAGGAAAAACCCTGCTACCTCCGTATGAGATCTGCTAACTCACCTTCGATTGAAATCGTCCGGATAAAGATTCCTCCCGTCGCGACGAGAGTCGAATTTAGGCCTATTTCAATCGAAGGGCGCATGTACCGTCGTTCTTCCAATTGCGCTACGAAGGAGCTTATGCGGTAGTTATGCGGTACCTTTTTGCCAAATTGTATTCGATCAGTGACCCTCATAAAATCTATAATTGCGAGGCAGTTGGACACATGGAATAAAGAAAACATTCCTGTATCTGATAGGTGAGTACAAATTTTTTTTTGAAATGAGTGAAAAACGCCTACACTTTCAAGACTTTTGTAATATGGCAGAGTTTATGCTTTGTCTTCCAGAAAGTACAGCACCTGTTGAGAGAATATTTTCTGTTGTGAACAGTATGTGGTCAAAGGAGAAATCTAGATTAAGTATTGAGACAGTGAGGGCTATGTTAGTTATAAGACAAATTGTGTCATGGAGTGTGAGAAGTTTTATGATAAGGTGTTGAAAGACTGAAATTTGCCGCGTAAGATCACTTCATCAGAGAAATATTCATGGTTCGATCGTGGCGAAATACAGTCTCCCCCCCCCCTGTGTCTACCTAAATTTTTGTATGGATTCTATCACTGAAGAATAATGGTAAGCTCAATATGTTTATGTAATAAAACGTTTTTTATAGTCTTACTTTTTCATGAATACAGAATATTACATAACCTCCGTCCGTTTTTGTCTAAAGGAAATATGGTCACCCTAGTGCCATCCAACAACCAGAATGAAGGGAAAAATCCCGTGTCAATCGTTTTAAACCCACCTGGCATTTGCGTGATATGAAAATTCCATGCATGTGATATTTATAACGCCCTAGTGGTGAATTTTGCAATTTTTTCCCTCAGATATCGCTTCATCATGACGCACAAGGCATTCCTGTAAAATTTCGCAGCATTTTGGTCATGGATGGTGCTCCACAAGGCCTTAAGCAGGAATATTTTAAAACTAAAATAATCATTAATTTTGATCACCCCTCCCCTGTACTTTCTACTTCACATCAATCTACCTCCTACTTCACATTATAGGCCTTAATATCCCATAATGCAAAGCACACATCCTTTTGGACGTGTTATAATTCTAAGCATTATGGAAAGGGCTACTACCCAGACAGGTTTCGACTATTATTGAGGTGAAAAAGTAAAGGGTTTCTCATCATGGTATCCAGAAAATTCACCTAAAACATATATCGAAAGACAATTTGTCGAACGGCAATTTATCGAAAGGCAGTTTATCGAAAAAAAAAAAAATTCATCGATCAGAAATTAATCGAAAACAATTTATTGAAAGGTAATTCATCAAAACTAAATTTGTTGTTTAGAGGTAAATCACTATATACGTAATGAAGCAGTATATACACCTACATAGAATGTTCTAAAAATGCAAGAAAATAATTACTACGTTTCAATGACCATGTACAGTCCGACCACAAATGCGAGACTCTTCGACACTTCTGCGTATGGCAGAAGACAAATACATTCCAATAATAGGGTAATTAATGCATTTCATGGGATGAGTGTTTATTATTACACGTCGGAAAATAGATTTTCTTTTATGAATATTCTAATTTTTAAAATGGTAACCATTTTGCTTGTATAACAGTTGAAAAATTTTACTTATAAAGCACCTGATTTAACGTATTAGTGACGAATTCGTACATCGTCTTAGTCCTCTCTACTCTTCGACATGACTTAACTCTTCTTGACAAAGTGCCAGCTAGGCTTCTCGCAACTTTGGACAGATATATGTTGTTTGTATCTTGAGTAATGCTAGGTATTGTTATCGAACACTTTTGAACTATAGTTTGCAAGAAAATTATTCTTTCGATGAATTATCAAAGAATTCATCGAAAAATTATTGGTGAATTGTTTTTTCGATCAACTGCATTTTCGACGAATTGTCCTGCGATGAACTGTTTATGAGGGAAGAAAAATATATATTCTATCAAGACGGGTGGGTACCAATACCTTGATTTATGTACATGTAAACCTGGATATTAGGATTACGCATCTCCATATGTCTGCTAGTTGAGCATTGTTAAGACATATTTTTATCTTTGGTGGTGGTGAGCAGTAGATGGCATTAGTTTAGATGATGGAGATGGAAAATTGTAGAGTAGGTGCCCTCCCTCGATTAGTCTTTGGACTCATTGGAGATGTCACGAAATAATAATAATAATAATAATAATAATAATATTTTTTTTTAACTGTGTGTATAACAGTGGACCGCCCATGATGAGTCTTTCACTCCATGGAGTTTTTTTTTTTTTATTGTTCTTTCAAATATTTACATATGTACAATGATCATCTATTCAGTATATTATTTTACAAGGTTCAGCACTTTGTGCTACACATAATGAGATTTAAATAGTAATGATGATAACAGTTTTTTTATATATATAACAATCATAATAATAATTTACAATTATATTGTTCAGAGTTACATAAGTTGTATAATATTAGATGTTGTGGTTTACTTTTTTTTTTTCAAGTTTGAAAAGGTGTGATTATACAACAATATTTACACATATGCAATCTAAATATTATGTTTCCTTATTTTCACAAACATATGGTGTAAACTCATGATTTACTTTTAAAAGAATTTTTTTTTTTTTACATTGCATACATTTGTTACAGTTATTATATACATTACATACATTTGTTACAATTATTATATACATTACATACATTTGTTACAATTATTATATACATTACATACATTTGTTTATATATGATACATTACTTACATTTGTTTACATGTGATATTTACATTACGTACATTGGTTAACATATAATACATACATTACATACATTGGTTTTCATGTGATACGTACATTACATGCATTTGGTTACATATGATACATCTTGGATGAGAACTAATTTTTTTTGCTTTCATCCTCGAAGCTTATGTAAGCTTATCTGAGGACGACACCAGTTGTCATCCTCAGATAAGCTTGGTTTTTTTTTTTTTTTGCTGTGTTGGGAAGCTACGAAATCTATGGTTGAGAAATTCGCGTGCGCGCGCGCGCGCACACACACACACACACACACACACAATAACTTGGAATGTATTGATGCGTCGCTGAACTGGAAGCCTGAGCGATTATATTGTGTTTCATTAAGTTTGTATGGTATTTTGGGTGCGTGTTTCTTGTTCGTAGTATGTCCTTAGAGCTCTTTTCAGGCTATTGTAGTTTGTAAGGTGTTTGTATTCAAAAGGTAATTTGTTTATCGTGTCTGGGATGTAGAAGTTTCGCGTGGCCTTTCCGTAGTGATTATTGTATTTATATGTGATATAATTAGTAGTCTGAGGTCTTGTTATACGGTATGTATTTCTGACTGTCCTGTAGTTGGCATCGAAATAATGTTTTAACAAGGCTGCATAGTGACATAAATGTTTTGTTGTCAGTATTTTGTGTTCTGCCATTGCAATGTTTATAAGGTCGTGATTTTCTTTTTGTTCCCAAAAGATCATATCATATAATATCGCATAAAGATCATATCATATCATATAATAATAATAATAATAATAATAATAATAATAATATCCGACTTCTGGGTTTCCCTCCTATTTTGTCTAATGTGGGGTTTTGCAACACAATTCCAATTTCCAACTGATATGCTGTAGTGGACACTGTATAAACATGGTTGCAATTCCTGAGAATTTTCGTCTAACTGTTCCACTGGATGGAGCATAAACATTTATATACCTTATTACACATACACATTATTTCCAATATATTATCAAGATTCTCCTTTCTGAATTCCTTTGGATATTACAGAATGACCCAAGGTGGGGGGAGAAGAAAAAGAACTAATCCAGCTCTGGTAAATCTTCCAAAGCTCCAATAAAAAAAGAAATGAATATCAAAAATCAGTTAACACCTTTTATTCCATCATCGGAGATAGTCGAGGCTGTTTTACCCCTATCTGACTTTTGGAGACTGAGCAGTTCAATCTCTACTGGCGCCCAATCAGAGATAGCCCTCCCAAGGCTATCACTAATTTAAGCAGCACGCAGTGAAGAGACAGGTAACAAGTGTCAGCATCTTGTTGTCCCTAACCCTCACACAATTATTATTATTATTATTATTATTATTATTATTATTATTATCAATATTTTTAATATCTGAAATAATATGGGTTCTATGGTCGATTTTCTTGAGTTTACATGACAAAAAACATGCTTGCTCGTTCCAGAGAGGAGCGATTAACTAGAGAACCTATCAAAAAGAGGTTTACAAAAAGTTCAGTTAGTTGGCGACTAGAGTCAAACTTACGACGCTTTTCCTTCTGGCAGTTTAGTACTGAGGAGTACAAACACCACTTCCACTGAGCAACACAGAAGTGAACACCTATCTTTTAAAGTTTTTATATCTTTATATCACCAGAAATACGTTTCTTGGATAAACAAAAATCTAATAATTATGGCTTGGCATATGTTTCCATGTAGCTTCGTGCTTAAATGGCCTGCGGAATCCTCATACGTTTAGTGAGGAAATGTAGAAGAGAGAGAGAGAGAGAGAGAGAGATGATATGATGTGATTAGTGCCACTGGTAAGTCTTTAACTTCTAGATTTTGGATGAAGCTGATGAGGTCTTCAATCTGTTAAGACCTCCTCAACTTCTTCTGTGAAAGATCAATTGTGTAGTCTGCTTCTTGTAAATTCTTTTCTAGTTTTTTTTTCTTCAATTGCTTTTCATAGAAGAGGTTGAGGAGGTCTTAGCAGATTGAAGACCTCATCAGTAATTTCATGACTACAGTTCTTGATTTTGAAGCTAGTTATTTTCTTTGCATTTAGATGATAATCGTAATCAGTAAACCTTACGTTTTTTTTCTTTAATTGTATCCCTCGCTTTCCCTTTATTAGAATGAGATGGTTCATAAACTCTTCTGAGCCTGAGTAATTTTTATTTGACGATCCACAATTTTCTCCATTTTTACATTTTTTATCATTTCTTCTCCTTTTAGATTTTGTTTCTTTTTTAGTTCGCCTTTTAATTTTTTTTATTTATCCTCTATTTTTTTATTAATTTATCTATCTTTTTTTTATCTTGTTTACATATTAAGGTCTCCCAGGTGTTTTCTGCTTTCTGCTTTCTGTTTTCTGCTTTCTTGAAATCAGAAATTTGGTCTTGTATCTGTTCAGTTGTTATACTGGATTCATTAGTGAATTTCAGCTAATGTTAGTCAATCAATATTTGACTGGGAAAATGATTCCTATTGTTCTAAAATTTTGGGCGTAATTTATGGGTGATTTTCTCTCGCATGTTTTGTGATTTTTCCAAGTATAATTTCTTTGAAAGCATCATCTTTATTTGACTGAATCAGAAGATTCAGGAACTGTTCTTCATACCTCTCCGATAATACATTGGTGTATTCTTCTAATTGGCTCTACCGGTATTCCCAGGCGAAAGTTCTAAAAGGGCAGGCAGTAATAGGATCTTCAGAACCTTTGTATTTCTGACAGGGTTTGTGACCCAGATTAGCGATATGTCCGATCTCTATATAGTTAAAACATTTAGGCTAGGAAAAGAGGCTTCTGTAGCTCAATGGAAGTGACGCTTGTGTCCTCTGCGCTTGGTCTCGAAATCAGACTCAAGTTCAAGTCTAGTCGCCGACTGGAGGAAGTTTTTCAGCCTTTCTTCGACCGATTCCTGAGTTAGTCGATCTCTGGCACGGACAAGGTTTTTTTTCCTCCCGATGTGTTTTTTCTCCCTTCGGTGGCTGCTATAATTAGTGATAGACATGGGCCAGCTATCTCTGATTGGCTACCGAGAGATTGAACTGCCCACTCAGTCTGCAAAAGCTAGATAGGGTATAAAGGCCTCGCCTACTCCCTATAAGGGAATAAAAGGCGTTAGCTGATTTTTTTGTTTTTTATTTAGCCTTGGGGCAGTTGTCACCCAAGTGATCGTATGAACCAGACAGGCACTTCCCCAGTACTCAAAGATACTTCACCATAAGTCGAGTTGTACTGATGTTGACAAACTTTGGTTCACGCGTCTTCATATCTATTGTGAAGGTGACCTCACCAAAAAACCAGTTTGGATATTCGACTGATATACTCTTTCTTATGTTATTGATTTTATTCCATTTCGAGAATGTCTGGATAAGAATTTCGTTACTGTTTTCTATATATCCCGTTGTTAATCTCTCGATTTTTATTTGTTTAATCTGGCTTCCTACCACTACAGAAATTATTATGCTACCTTGGAATGTAAAACTCTGCAGTAGTTTATCCCTGGTTTCTACATCTTAAACTACTATTAATTATATATACAAAGAATAAGCTTGCTGTTCTCCGCTATTTCTTGTAAAACCTTAGTCACTTGTCTTGCTTTTTCACATTCTGGAATTTCAATTCTTACAGTTCGCACCCTAGGAGAAATTGCTACCGTTATCTGGGGGGGGGGGATGGAACTAAATCATCTGCGTTTAATTATAAGAGAAACCTTTCAGTCTCGTAAGAATGAAAATTAAATAATCCCGTGATGTAGAAACAATTGTATACCACTAGTAAATGCTATAATTACTGTCAGTAATTCCGTAATGTAGATATTACTGCATTCCCAGTAATCTTAATATTTACTTAAATAATCCTGTGCTAGTGGGGGGTGGGGGATTGAACCACTGCTAGCACCAGTAAAATAAAATTCAAATATCAAAGCGAAAAACAAAGGAAGAAAACTAAAGTACTTATCTTGCCGAAATCCAAGTTGTCATTTGTAGGAGCCAGATCCAGAGAGGAGTTCGACCGTTATTAAGGTCTCATCAGTGAGAACAATCAGACCCAAAAGACATACCCAAGTTGAATTCATGCAGAAGGCATATGTTTCCCACAAACACGTGTAGAGAGGTGCACCATCTCATTATTAAAATTCCCTACGTTAGAGAAAGATGCAGCGTGTTTTTTTTTAACTTGATTACAAATTCAATTAAACTTGTCGAGAAATTTATATTGTTGTATAATCCTTTATCCAAGTGTAAGCAAATAAAGTTTGCGTGTGAGGTATCTTCATGACTATGCTACTCGTATGCACATTAAATAAGAATATTAAACAAGAAATTCCTTGGCAAGTTTTATTTAATTTGTGACCAAGTGAAAATACTTTCAAGGTATACTATTGTTCAACCTGTGTAACGGTGTTTGTTTTACTTATGTGTTTGCCTTGTATGTAGGAAGGCGAATGACAGATTGTTTTGTACTTATTGTCAACTGGTTGGCTTAGTGGGTTTCTGAATATCACAAATTTGTCTTGTCAGAGTTAAGATGAATGGAATTTATGGTGAGCCATGTGGTGATTAAATGCTTGTCGTAGTGCATGTTTGCTTAAGCAGTGCTTATGTCAGTGTATGGATGGATCCCATTGCTGTGTCATCCCATTGGATGACATTGGATGATTTGGATGGATCCCATTGCTGTGCATACTGGAAAATCTTTCCTTTGGAAGGCAACTGATTGATATCATAGATATAGATATTGCAGGGGAAAGGAGTGAGAGAACAGCTCCATGTGGAACCCCACAGGTTATTGGCAGTTCTGTATTACGGGATAATCCGATGCACGATATTTGTTCCCTGTTTCAAATGTAATTTTTAAACCATATGTACAGAGACCAAGCGTTCAAATATGTGTTAGCTTTTCCAGAAGTGTTTTAGTGTATCAAATGATTTAAGCATGTCAATAGAGACCACCATCACGATATTTTTTTATCTGCGGCAGCATTGATTAGATCTATGAAATCCTTCAAGAGAGTTGAAGGATTTCATCTAATCATCTCCATAATTTGGTTGATAACTTGTACTATAACTATGGATCTGTAGTTGTTGATTGAATTTCTTTTCCCTTGTTTGTGTATGGTGTGATCAATGAGTTCTATAATGTGTTAGGTGTATGTGCAGCTTCAAAAATTTTATTTATTGATTTTACTACGATGAAATCTAGACTAACTGCGTGTTACTTAATATCTATGGGTCTTATCCCATCGATTCCTGGATCTTTGTTTGCATTGATTTGGTTGAATGCGAAGAGCAGTTCTGCTTTTCTTATGGTTGGAAACCACAATGTCTGATTTGCTTATTGTCCTAGTGGAAGATAACGTGAATGGAGGGATCGTTTTCTGTTTGTAGGGTGGACTCCACAATGTACTGATTGAAGTACAGTAATTTATTTGCTAATGTTGGAAAGGTTTGGTCTCTTTCATCAAGTTTTCATGATGTCTGTAATCATTTTAAAAGTAGTAAGCAGCCTTAGGAGTGTAATCCAGCATCCTGTTAATCAGTGCCAAAAATTTTTAAATTATTCTTTTTCTTTTTCTTTTTTATTCTGCTTCTAAAGCTGGGTTACTTGAGTATCGCTTTAGATGTTTCCACAAGGCATCCTTTCTGTAGCCATCTAAAATTCTTTTATGTTATAGAAGGATTTTGGCCTGTTTTGAGTATATATTTTGATTTTATTTATAGCTTTCTTTTATGTTCACCAGTGCAGATTTAATGTTTGAATTTAAGTATCTACAGAATCGGGTAATGCCATGTGTTTCCAGTCAACCACTAGAATCTTGGTTAACTACTTAATTATTTTTGGTACTTATTTTCAGATTCAAACAAAAAAATGATTGTGTTCCACTTAGCATATTTAATGCTGTGAAATAAAGGTACGGGCACTATGTACTTTTATGTGAATTTCATGTATTTGGTCTGTTTAGATGCTGTGATACTATTTGAAATTTTTTCCCTAGTGTATGAAGTTATTGTATATCAAGTTTGTGCGGTGTTGTGATTTGCATTTGAAATATTTAAGTTTATATCACCAATTACTATTAAATATTCGGTTGTGCACAGTCCTGGACATGAGAGCCAACTATATTCTTGTGGAAATTGTAGCTTGTATAAGTTTGGTGGCCATAAATATCATTTAATATTAGATACTGTCGATTAACTGCATATGTTATTTTGATGCAATTGTCTTCAGGCATATTTCAGTTTACAATAAATTTATTTCACCATTTATTTTTGTTTTGTGAAATTAGAATCGTACCGCCTAGTCTTCTTTGTTGGCAGTGTGTATGTAGTGCACGTTTGGAATTTACTCCAAACATAGTATTGAAAGGCAAAAGAAGATATAATTTTGTTGTTCTTGACAGAAATTAGCAAACCAATTACAAGAAAATATTAGCAATATTAAAGTTTGAGTGTTCTACCAGCAGCAACCGGTGTAACAGTATTATTATTATTATTATTATTATTATTATTATTATTATTATTATTATTATTATTAAAGGCCGTACGGCCTTGAATAATAATACGGCCTCACCTACTCCCTATATATACGGGAATAAAAAAGCGTTAGCTGATTTATTATTATTATTATTCGAACGGGAGCACGGTGATATCACTGGGCCCCTTTTTTTATAGTTTTAAAGTGGTTCCAACTCCTGTTTTTAATTTGAAAGTGTTCCCAAGTAACTCTATCAGTCACCCCGAAGTCACCGATATAAAATTCACTGAAATCGGCTAAAAAGAAACCAAATTTTGAAGTATTGAAAAGTGAACAGATAGGAACACGGGCAACAACGAGCAAAGAACAAAGGATGTCGCAATCTTTACAATCACGCCACAATTGCTCAAGGGAAGAAAGGTGAGTCATGAAGTGTATCAAATGCCTGGAGGATTTATCGTCCTACGGAAATCAATTAACCTGTATGCAGAACCGGCGCTAGGGTTTGTGCTGCCCGCATGCAATTTCTATCTAAGCGCCCCCTGTAACGATCCTGGCGTGTGTGGTTCTTTTAAGATAATAAAAATTTAATTATTTGAAATTTCTTAAATAAATTTTGACAGAACAGCCACACGTTGGTTCGCTAAATGTGACGAATCGGGGTGTTGACTAGGCAGGATAATCGTTAAAAACCCGATTATTCAAAAAATTCTCAAAAGTTAAAGCAAATTTTGATAAAGCCACTTCACTTTAATCGTTGAATATAATGATACAGGGATTATAGCCTTCTCACCGACCCGAATCGCTAACAATATTAAAATGAAATTTAATTAAAGTTAAAATTTATTTCAAATAAAGTTTAAAAAATTCTTGCATTTTACAAGATACTAAATTCTTAGTAACTTGTAAAAATTTTATAAGTGGAACTATCTTTTAGGAAAATAAAAGAATATACTTATTCTTTCAATAAATAAATATACTTTTAAAATATAAATATACTGGAATTTTTTAAATTAAAATTTTAGGGTTTTTGATTTCATATTCACAATATTAGAAATAATGGTCTTAACGTCTAATTCCGCACATATATCATTTTCAATAGCCATTAACGCCAAACTAACAAGCCTTTTTTGTGACATACTTGTTCTTAAGTAGGTTTTAATCAATTTCAACTTGGAAAAGGAACGTTCACCACGCGCTACACTAACAGATAAAGTTAATAGTATTCTTAAAGCAATTGATAAGTTAGGGAAAGATAAATTATTGGACACAATAACATTAAGAATATGGCAAGAGTTTTGAATATTTAAATGATCCTTCCGAAAAATATCCCGGAAATCACATAACTCGTCATATAGTTCTATTGCATTTACTTCTTTATTGTCGCCGTCCTACAAGAGAATCTCTAAATCGTCACAATTTTTTCGTAAATCTTCGTTATTAATTTGTAGTAATCTATACAAGAAATTGAAATTATCATAATATGGTTCTAGTTGTTCAAAATGTTCTATTAACGAACACATTGCAACGTCTAGAAGTGTATAAAACATATTCACTCTAAATTTATCTTCTGGCGATTGTGGCATTTCGTCATGATGCTCGTAGTCAAATTGTGTCTTCTTTCGTCGTCGAACTTCCGTACTAGTTTTAAATTCTTGTTCTCCTTCCACCTCTTCACTCAGTTCTTTTGCCGTTTTTAGAACTTCTTTAAAATTTTTATCTGATCGATACTCTTATAAGAATATTTTTTAAGTTTTCAATAGATTCTATAGCAAGTGTAATGTTCATATTTTTATCTTGAAGTATTTTACTTACAGGGTTTATTCTGTTAAGTAAATCATGCCAAGCTATAAGAGAGCAAATAAATCTGTAGTCCTTTATTTTAGCACACAACGTTTGTGCTTCATGCTGAGTTTCTTTATTAAAATTTTCATTATTTATAATTTCAAAAAGTACATCGTAAATTTCTCCTAACTGATATCGTAGAAGGTGGATTGCATTAGTTTTACTTTCCCATCGCGTTTCTGATGGCTATTTCAATGTTACATTTTTTACGAACTTTAAAAAGATTGCCCAACGTTTGTAAGAGAATGAAAAGAAATTGTATATTTATTGAATAATTGCAAAGAAACTATTTGTATCTGCATTCACTTTGGCTGCATCGTTAATGATTAAATTTAGAGTATGAGCAGCACATGGCACGTAAAAAGCCCGAGGATTTTTGTTCAAAAGCAAATTTTGGAGCCCATATTTTTCCCTTTTATATTTTCCCCATTGTCATACCCTTGACCTTGCATGTCTTCAATGGGAATGTTCCATTTTTCCAGTTGTTCCATTATTGTTGCACATAAACCACGTCCTGTGGAATCTGATATATCTGCAAAACCTGAAAGGTTTTTCCTGGTCTTGACAATTCCATTGTCACAGGAAACAAAGCGAATAATAATGGTAATTTGTTCTGTTTTACCTGCATCAGGTGTGCAGTCTAAAATTATGGAATAATATTTAGATTTTAGAATTGATAATAAAATTGTATCCCTGATTGCATTACTTAAAATTTCCAATATTTCATTTTGACTCAAATAGTGTACTCTATTGTTTCGTTGTAGGGCCCTTTCAACATGATTTTCCATAACGGGATCAAACTTCGCAAACAGTTCGACTAATTTTAAAAAATTGCCGTTATTCCTTTCATATAATTTATTAGATGATCTGCGAAAAGCTAAATTTTAGGTACCAAGGAATTTTATAATTTCAATCAAGCGTTCTGTCCAATGTTTCTTTTCCATTTCATACATGCTTTGAGTCTGGCAATCAATAGTAGTTTTCTTTTTTTAAATTTTTATCAAGTTCCTTCCATTTTAAGAAATTTTCATTGTGAGTTTAACTAGTCTCATGTCTATGCAAAGTTGTACTTACATTTCTTATAACCTTGAACAAGACTACTTGATTCAGTAGGTGAGAAAAGTTTGCAACAAAAGCAGAAAACAGAATTTAAATTTTCGGAATAAATCAGCCATGTTCTTGGCACGAGCTCCCCGTTTTCCATTTTTCTATTATAATATGTGTCGCTAAATTTACGACCATATGTATCTCTGGGATATATCATATTTTTCTTTCGAACAGGCCCCATTTCAGTTAAAACAACTCGTAATTTTTCATCAATATTTCCCCATTCACCAATCTTCTAAATTTACAGAGACTAACAATGTGTTAGTTTCGTGGTCAACTACAACTAAATCTTGTCCAAACTGTTTTTCACTTAAATCACGTGTCTTGTTATCTTGTTCAATAGTTGCAATAGTACTTTCATGCAAACTGGATGATGTGCACGGTTCTTCAACTGTGATTTCTGATGTGTCGAGTTGGTTACAATCTGCATCAGAATATTTTAATATTTTAACAATTTATTAAGAGCCCCAGTTTGTTTCTTAATATCTGTTTCTTTCACAGCATGACGCTTACGATTTTGTGCACCAGATAACTTTTTTTTTAAATTTTTGATCCCGTTTCCATTTTATACCCACAAGAAATTATTACACAACATGACACAGAGACGAAATAATAATTCGCACTGCGCTACTGTCAGTAGCCTACTAGATGCATACCATATGACTGGTTAACTAGCAACAAATGT
Source organism: Typopeltis vanoorti (assembly GCF_054136105.1). Classification (NCBI taxonomy): domain Eukaryota; kingdom Metazoa; phylum Arthropoda; class Arachnida; order Uropygi; family Thelyphonidae; genus Typopeltis; species Typopeltis vanoorti. Next base: position 59,913,043 of record NC_143550.1, on the reverse strand, counting down.
TTTGTACGAAAATTATTACACAACACGACACAGAGACGAAATAATAGTTCGCACTGCGCTACTGTCAGTAGCCTACTAGATGCATATCATATGACTAACTCACAACAAATGTTTTGTACGAAAATTAGTTTCTGCGCATTAAAAGCGTTCACCGTTTCACTTTAAATAGACTGCAGTAGAAACAACATTCTACAGGTAAGCATTTAGCCCGCCCTTGCTACAAAATTGTTAACAGCAGCTGATCAAAGAGGCGGCAATATACAATTTTTTTAAATTTTTATTCGCTGTATCCAGCCTTATTTATTTTAATATTGATCAGCTTAAGAATTTTTTGTTTTTATGATAAAAATTTTGTTTCTTAAAAATGAACTTATGAACCGCGCCCCGGCGGGGGTTCCCCCTTCGTAGCGGTGCCCGCATGCACTGCATGTCTGCTTCCGCCGGCCTGCCTGTACGAAATGCAGTAGGATTCTACACTTAAAATGTGCCAGCTTTTCAGAAACAACTTGGCAACGTATAACCAATGCAACACGCGAGGAATGGAAGTGTGTAATCTGCAGGAGGAACAAAAAAACGCACCTAAGGCAGCCACTTACGACACCGCCCATTACACCGGAGGCAAAATCAGATGATGAACTGAACAGACAAAAAAATGAAGGTAAGTCATATAATTTCAACTCTTTAAATATACTAATAGAAAACGGTCTAGAGACTATAAAAGCCAGCTTAGTAGATCTTGTGCAAGAACTCAAACAAACAGAACGAACAAATAACAAACAAATCCAGCGAATATGAAGATTCGATCAAACATAATAATTTAGCAGTATTAGAAGTGTTGCAAACGGTAAAAGACATCAAAATCAGAATTAACGCACTAAATGATGGGCAACACAATTTGATGAAAGAAACATCCGAATTCCGTCAAGAATTTCATTCTCTAAAACTACGAATGTTTAAATCAGCAACAACATAAAGAAGATCTTATCATAAACGGTCTTCCTAAAACTGCACCTACAGAAAACCTGAGAGATGTAGTTTTAAAATTAGGCCATGCAATCGACATCCCACCCACAGCTTAATGACATTCAGACCGTAAATCAGATTCCTAGAAAGAGCAAAAAACAAGGCTTGCCACGACCTACACCAGTCATAGTTCGTCTTACAAGCAAGTCCACAAGAAACAATCTCATAAGAGCCAGCAAACAGAAAAAAGCAGCTGCTAAGGACTTGAATGCATTGCAAGACAATACATCAATCTTCCTATCCGAATATTTAACACAATTCAACCAGAATCTGCTGTACCAAGCAAAAACAGAAACAAATTATCAGTTTTTCTGGATCAGAGATGCCAAGATATTTTTCAGGAAGTCACAAACTTCAAAACCGATACAAATTAAAAGCTCAAAAGACATAGAAAGGCTACCACAGTGAAAAACAAAGTCTCCTAATTAGTTCAAAAAGAAGACCACAATAAAACTGAATGTGAACCACCAAGACATATGCAATAACTCCAGAACATACCAGAATTTCACTTTGGTCAGACCTTTCAGATCATTCATTTGACCTCCCAAACATCAGCCTATTTCCATCACAGCAATCAAATCAATAATAATAATAATAATTTACATATATCTAACCGGTGTCATCCACAGATAAGCTCATTAAAAAGCTTCGAGGATGCAAGCAGAGACATTACATCTCAATCGAGATCAACAAAAAAAAAATTATTTATTACATTCAAGTGCTGTAAGTTACAGCGGTTAAAAACATTAAAAAGCAAAAATTATAAAATATATATAACTTACTGGTATACTATAAATGCTGTTAAAAATGTAACCTTATCTAATTGCAAATCCATCCAATATATTACCATCCATAGTAACTATTATTAACGCATTTTAGAATACAAAAAGTGGAAAAATTTGTATGAAATTTGTATGAAATAAAAAATATATATATAAATGTAATATGTAAATATATGTAAATATGTATATATATATGTAAACGCTCTGTAAGATGATAAATAATATGTTATTACAGAAAAAAATTATTATTATTATCGTTGTTGTTGTTGTTGTTATGGGCTACTCTATGGAGTCCTTAGACTCATCAAGTGAAGTCCTAAACATCATGTCAAGGACTATCCAACGTTTATGCAGTATCTACCATAATTTGCTTTGAACTCATTCACAGTCATGACACTCACAACAGACTCTGGCAACCTATTCCACTCATTCACTACTCTCCAAGCAAAAAAACCTAGTTCTAACACCCTTGCTAACTACACTTTTACTCAGTTTCCATGGATGGCCCCCTAGTTCTTCCACCACCAGACCTATTCTGAAAAATTTCCTCTGAATTAATCTTGTAAAATACCCCTCAGTAATTTGTATGTCTCAAATATATTACCCTTTTTCCGCCTATCAACCAGTTTTTGTAACTCACAAATCTTCAACCTGTTCTCGTAAGGTTCATTCCATAGACCTGCTACCATCGTTGTCACTTGCCTCTGTAACCTCTCCCCCTCTTCCTGATCGCCAAGAAACCCTGGTGCCCTGATCTAAGTGCACATTACTCAAGATGAGGTCTTATCAAGACTCGATAAACAGGAACAATAACTTGCTTGTCTCTACTCTTCTAAGTATTCTTCAGTAACAAAGTAATCTGGTGAGCTGCTTTAGCCAATTTTGCTATGTATCCCCTAAACTTTAACTCCCTATCCACTAACACCCAAAATATTGAGCTTCGTCAATTTCCTGTAGTACAGTTCCACCAATGTGGTATACACCTGAAATAGTTTCTCCCCAAAATGCATAACCTTACACTCTGTCACATTAAACTGATATCCATTCTCCTTTGTCCAGTTTGCCAATATATCCAGATCAGTCTGCAAAGGTTTGATTTCATCTGTATTAACTATGCTCTTCTCAACTTTACATCATCGGCAAAATACTGAACAGTTCCTCTCAGATCGTTTCCTACATCGTTAATGTGCAAATTAAACAGTAACGGTCCAAGATCAGAACCTTGTTCCACGCCACTAGTTACAGACCTTCTTTTGGACTCTACTCCTGAAAAATTCCTCTCTGATATCTCTTCCTCAATCACCCTCCTATCCACCACACCAGTATTTACATAACTTTAGAGAAAGAGTAACCTCCCATTCAAGTAACTTAAAATTTAGGTGAAGATTGATAAATGAGTGTAATTCATTCTCTGAATGTGTCTTATATGCAGAGATTGTGAATCAGTTTAAGATTCTGTATGGTGCACATGTTACAAGCAGAATAGATCTTTTATGATAATTCTGTATAGAGGTTTGTCATCAGCATCATCATCATCAAATTCCTGCCATGTACCCTCAAGGGGTGTACAGGATATAAGAGTACTACATGAAAAAATTACATCATTACTAACTTCCTATCTACAATTTTCCTCCAAATCAGTCAATTACTTGTCAAGACTCCAACATTATCAGATCTTATATTTCAATCGTCTAAGGCACTTTGTACCATATCAATCCACCTATATCTTGGTCTTCTTCTGGGTCGTTTTGCTGCCAACCTGGCAGAGAACACTTCTTTTGCTAATCTTTCTTCGCCCATTCTTGTTTAGGTGACCATACCACCTGAGATTAGCTCTGCTAATGCATTCCTGGATGCTGACAATGTCAAGTTCTTTCCTAATATCCTCGTTTTTAATATGATATTGCCATTGATACCATCTGTTCACGCCTCTAATCTTTCTCAGGACTCTCATATCTGTGGTCTCTAGTCATTGGTCGAGTGTTTTACTTCTGACCCAACTCTCAGATCCAAAACCGGTTTGAACACTGTCTTGTATACAGCTAATTTAGTGTTCCTACTAATTTCTCTCTTATTCCATATGAATTTATTCAATTGACTTCCCACCATACCGGCTTTGCTGATTCTGTTGTCTATTTCTATATTTAATTTACCATCTTCAGTAAAAATTGTGCCTAAGTAGCTGAAATGTTTTACTTGTTCCACAGGTTCTCCATTCACAACACAGTTGACATTTTCAATGATTCTGCCTATTTTCATTGTCTTTGTCTTTTTATTGCTGACCTTCATGCCATATCTATTACAACAGCTATTCAATTTAGACAGAGAATCTTGCAGACTTGTAGCAGATTTATTTAGAAGTATAACATCATCCGCATAAAGCAAAGAGCTGACATTAAAATCTCCAATTTTGATATCAGTTTAATACCACTTTCCTTCATAATGTGATCCATATAGATAATGAATAACAGAGGGGATAATATACATCCTTGTCTCACACCAGATTTACAATTAAACCATCTTCCTGTACGTCCTTCAACTCTAATTGCTGACTTACAACTCAAATAAAGACTAAGTATTGCTTGATACAATGCCCCATTGACACCATATAACTGCAGTGTATTGAATAGCTTCTCTCTTGGCACCTTGTCATATGCCTTTTCCAAATCGACAAAACTTAAATACAGATCTTTGTTATATTCCCATGCATTCTCGACTATTTGTCGTAAAGTGAAGATCTGATCCTGACAGCCTCTATTTGGCTTTATTCCAGCTTGTTCTTCACCAAGTTTTTCTTCCACAATTCTTCTCAACCGTTTCTCAAGTATACTTGCATAGATCTTGCCAGGAACACTCAGTAGGGAAATACCTCTGTAATTCTCACATTCAGTTTTATTTCCCTTTTTATATATGGGTACTATGAGAGCTCAACTCCAATCAGCAGGAATTCGTCCCTCTGTCCAGGCTTTCTGAACTATGCAGTGCAGCCACTGTAAGACTTTTATACCACCATACTTCAGCATTTCTGGTCGAATATCATCTACTCCTGCTGCCTTTCCACATTTCAAGCCATTGATGGCTTTTTCTACTTCAGGTATGGATATGTATTCCTGACTGCATGCCTGGTCAGTGTTTTTTTCACTATGCTGTCATCACTGCTTGTTTCATTTAGCAGTTTTTCAAAATAATTACTCCATACTTCAAGGATATCTTTTTCTCCTGTTTTCATGTCACCTTTATCATCTCTAACTCCTTTAACAGCACTCTTTCCTCCATTACTAAGCTTCTTCAACAACCTCCAGAATATTATGCCACCTTCTTGATATTTATTTTCTATATTCTTGCCAAAGTCCTCCCATGACTTTTGTTTAGCTAGTTTTACACACTGTTTAGCTTTCTTACATTTGTCTCTGTATTCTGTAAGAGTAAAAGCTGACTTATTTGCCAGGAACTTTTGATATGCTTTCTTCTTTTCCTTCACTGCCTCTTTAACTTCCTGTGTCCACCATTTTTTTATCCTTGCACACATCCTCACTACATGCCTCTCTGGCAGAATCAATCAATGTTTTCTTCAGAGTTTGCCACTGAATCTCCAAGGTTTGATTCCTGTTCTCAAACTCTTTTATTTTATTTTCAATATTCTTTCTGTATTTTAGCCTACAGTTCACATCTGAGAGCTGCTCAACTTTTATTCGCTTTAAAACTTTCTTACATGTTATTCTTTTCAATATGAAATTCAATTTTATCCTGCTCAAGACTAAATAGTGATCACTTCCAATTTCAAATCCTCTGTACACCCTGGTGTCCTGCACCAGGGAGAAAACATCGCTATCAACAATAACATAGTCAATGAGACAACTGTTATATATGCATATAACAGTTTCGTTCTTGCTTGGAGGATTTTTCAGGGAACTTATTTTGATATCTTCTAAAACCTGTAGGACGATATAAAACTGCATAAATCCTACAAATAAAGGATGCAAATTCTTTATGTTCTAAATCTCAGATTATTTTATATCCTTCTGATAACGATACATTGTTATTCAAGTTTTCATTCAACCGCAGTGACATATTTTATATGTATTTGTTGCAGTGGCTTCACATTAAATAAATTGGTTGTGAATTTGTAGAGTTGAGATCTATTTTTACATTGGCGAGCTGTGTGTTTTTTGCAGCCCTGAACTCTAAGGCAATGATCTCAGCACTAACGCCTGTCAACTCCGTTTGGAAATAATGGCGTGAGAGAATTTTTCTCAAAAAATACGAAGAAGTAACAAGTTTAGATGGAAAAATTATTTCCTTATCCATAGTGTAGCCCTATGGAAGTGATTTGTTTCCATGCTAATAGGCTGCCCTAAGAAAACAGTTCCAAGTTAGAGGAATTTTTTCTGTTTTTTTTCCGGCTGCTTCCCAAGTTAGTCGACGAGCAAGTAGCTTTCCTCTACTCTCTCTCTTGGAAACTAAGCTTTCTAAACACGTCTCAAAAACTGACTGCAGAATTCGAAGCATTGCAGACAATAATATGAGTGTTGTTATTTAGGGTGACGAGATGATGTCATTTGTTCTATCCCTTCTCTCAAATGTCTTAGTCTGTTGATAGCTTGAGTTCGTTATCAGTTAAAGAAAGACTGAAGATAATCTCCATTAAGCTTATTGGGAGCTTAAAGTAGCTTGAAAAAGTTCCATATTTGGTTTCTAGAGCAGGATTTCTGGAATAAGTAAAACAAAAAAAATACAAAAAAACACAAAGGTGGCAATGTAGAAAACATCATTCCGCTGGAAATTTCAAAATTTCTTTATTTTTAGAATACTGCACGGCCTCGCCTACTCCCTATATGGGAACAAAAAGGCGTTAGCTGATTTTTTTTTTATGTAGAAAATTAAAATTAAAAGTTAAAAAGAAATCCTTAGCCCAACGATACTTATACAGTAGTGTTTCTCAAAGTGTGGTACGTGTACCCCCAGGGATACGCGAAAGGTCTTCAGGGGGTATGTAGCAATTTTCGGATATGCATCATTAACGCATGGAATCATTATTAAAAAAAAAAAAAAGAATTATTTTAAACGTATATATTTTTATTTTTTTTCTGAAAACTTTAGTTTACGAAAATCCCCGCATATATCTCGCTTGCACCGCGATTTTTTAGTTTTAATTCTGGGGAAAAAGTGCGAGTTATATTTGAGTAAATACGGTAAATTTTTAGCTTTCAAATTCTTAAGTATGGATATTGGTTAAAGACTGGATTTATAAAACGCACAAAAGAGAGCAATATAGCAATTACAAGTAGTTTTGAGCAACAAGAAAACGTTGGTATTGTATGGTGTATCTGGTTCAAATGAAATTGATGAGTGTGTCATCTGACATCTCTAGAGAACCAACTAGGAAGAAGATGAAAAATCTTCGTAAGTATGATATGATTTACTTGAAATGTGGATTTTCATGGACGGGAAATGAAGAGGAACCTATTCCAAATTTTGTTCTATTAAAATAAATCATATTTTTTGTTTGCATACACATATAAATGCAAATAAAATAGACATTTACAATGAAATATACTTTATTTATTTATTTATTATTATTATTTTGATAAGGGGGTACTTGGTAATAATGAAAATTTAAGAAGGGGTACGCAGATATCTGAAGTTTGAGAAACACTGTTATACAGTAGAAAGTTTTTTACCTTGGGTATATATTATGTTAAAGATACCAAGCAATTTTATAAGCTAGGTTTATAATCCTTTTTCCCAAGTAAGCAAACAGACAAGTAAGTCAAGTTTGCGGCTGTACGTAGTGCAACACTAGGCAATCGTTGTAAAGGTGGAGTAAACTCTGAGCACTTTCCTTAGAATTTTCTCCTAATGCAAAGCACATTTCCTTGCGGATATGTATGCTGCTATGCATTAAGGTAATGGTCACTTAATGTTATATCCATACCGGTTTCGACCTCTATTGAGGTCTCATCAGTGGGAGCCAGACCTAAAAAATTCCACGGGTGAAGTAATACAGAGCTTATAAATATTTTACCTAAACAAGTTGCCATAAGGTGCTTTGACCTCATTAAATAAAAATCTCCGGATGAGAGTAAGATATACAGGGTGTCCCAAAATTCACGCAAGATTTAAATTTAGCGCCATTTCTGCGGTAAAGTGTTGCCAACGAGAAAAAAAAAGACAGCGTGACAGCTGACAGTTCAGGGTTATTAAAAATGGAGCGCTACACGAAAGAACAACGCATTTTCATTGTTGAGCAATATTTTAAAAATAATGAAGGTTTGGCAGCTACAGTTCGCAATTTTCGTACAAAATATGGTCGGAACAGTGATTTAACTTCATCAACTATGAAGATTAATTAAAAAATTCAAGGAAACTGGATCAATTAGTGATCTTATACACTCTGGCCATCCTTCAACGTCTTTCAACAGAAAACATCAAAGCAGTTCGTGAGAGTGTTGCTGAGAATCCAGGAACATCAATTCGGCACCGAGGTCTTGAATTGGGCATTTCGAGAAGCTCTCTACAGCGTATTCTCACCGAAAGATTTGCATCTTTATGCTTACAAAGTTCAACTGACTCAAGAACTGAAGCCTATCTGACCACACACAGCGAAGAGAGTTCGTTGAATGGATTATGGAACAACAACAACAAGTGGATGCTTATTTTTCGAACAAAATCATCTTCAGCGATGAGGCTCATTTTCATCTGGACGGCTTCGTTAATCGACAAAATTGTCGCACTTTGGGGTTCAGAAAATCCACGAGTGATTGTTGAGAAACAAATGCATCCACAACGTGTCACTATTTGATGCGGATTTTGGGCTGGAGGCATCATCGGTCCATTCTTCTTCGAAAATGCGACTGGTAAGGCAATAACAGTTAATGGTGCTCGCTATCGCGACATGATAATCCAGTTTTTTGTGCCTAAATTGCAAGATATGGATGTGGACGACATGTGGTTTCAACAAGACGATGCCACATGCCATACAGCCCGAGAAACAATTCAATTACTGCATGAGTCATTTCCTGGTAGTGTAATTTCCCGTTTTGGTGATCAGAATTGGCCGCCCAGATCATGTGACTTAACGCCATTGGACTTTTTTCTTTGGGGTTTTTTGAAGTCTAAGGTTTATGCCAACAAGCCCACGACCACCCACGCCTTGAAGGAGAAAATTGAGCGCTGTATCAATGAAATTCAGCCACATTTATGCAAAATGGTCATGGAAAATTTCGAAAAAAGAATGCGTATGTGCCAGCAAAGCTGTGGAGGCCATTTACCCGATATGCTATTCCATGCATAACCCTATACTGTATACTTTATGAATCAATAAGAAATTACAATTTTTAATTCAAAACCTGTGTTTTCTATCAAAATTACTTCTTGCGTGAAATTTGGGACACCCTGTAGAAAGTTTTTTACCTTGGGTATATATTATGTTAAAGATACCAAGCAATTTTATAAGCTAGGTTTATAATCCTTTTTCCCAAGTGAGCAAACAGGTGTTGCACCGCGTACAGCCGCAAACTTGACTTACTTGTCTGTTTGCTTACTTGGGAAAAAGGATTATAAACCTAGCTTATAAAGTTGCTTGGTATCTTTAACACTGTTATACAGTATATGAAAGATTTATAACCTTTCGTGGGGGTGAATCATGTAGGTATGCAAAATTTAAAATTTTCTTTTGTTAATAACACCAGGTGGCTTTGAACTGCACTGTTTTACACTAACTAATTTGAATAGTGAGCTGTGTGTGTTTTCTGTGAAGATTGCGGTAGTCGATCATTAGTTTATGGTGTGAGCCGTATTCGTCAATTTATTTTTATAGTATGCTTTCTGATCTTAGTTTGGTCCTGGGATTTGATAAAAGTCTTCCTTTACGACGTCTGATATTTGTGACAAAAGATAATAATAGCGATATTAGCTTTATACTGCAGCATTCCTTATGTTTATTTCTGAAACAGCATAAACGTGTAATATTACTAAATTTATCACAGTCTTTTAGCCATTTTCATTACATTCTGTTAAAAGCCGGAATAAATTTAAAGTATTTGAAAGATACTGGACAAGTTATTTCCATTGATGTACTGAATATGTCAGCTGAATTAATTAACAATAATGTGCTAGAATTACCTCAAGATCACCCTCTTTTTGCCCTAGTCAATAGTTGTGTTCAAGATAATGGCTTGAAGTCATTATACGAAAAGTTACATAAGGCTGTTCATTCGTTTACAGAATCAACAAACGGCGAGAAAAATCAGAATATAGCCTTTCTTCTTGTGATTGATGAAATTACAGTGCTTCTTAATTTAGGAGTTGCAGTTCGTGAGATTTTAGTATTTGTGCACTACTGCACAGAATTATGCAAGAAACTGAATGGTTGTTTGCTAATTGGCGGTCATGAATCATCAGAATTAGATGACGAAGAAAACCATCACTTAATTGTTGCTTTAACTCACAAATGCCATATCAGAATACAAGTGTGTGGCCTCATTACAGGTTTTAGTAAAGAAATACATGGAAAGGTAAGCACTTAGCATCACATGGATTTTTTTGTTTAAAAAATAGCGTGGAAAGACGGATCCACTTTTGAATACAAAATTTGCGCAGTATTTCGAACGTCATTTTCATAGATAATATTAGTCATTAATTAATTGTGGTACCTCTGTAGTATAGTCAGGACTTCATGATGTTTGTTCCTTAGTTGGAAAGATCTTGGTTTGAATTTCATTCATGATGTGAGAAACCTTTATAGGGCTTTTGAAATCAAATTAGTCAGTCTCATACAAAGTTAACACTTTTACCTGCCCCACATAATGTCAGCTTTGTCCAGCATGACATACAAACTGGTCAAGGAAACAGTTAATTCCCAAAGAAAAATTATGGGAATAAGGGCTAACCATCGATTCTTAAATTTGGTTTTGAATGCTTGCTTATAAACTATGATTTTGTTAGAGTGCTCATTGTTGCAGTTTGTTTTAATCTTTATGTAACTACACTCTTTAGATTAAACATTTGCAAACTGATGTTTTTTTATAAGCTAGGAACTTATATGCATCCTCATTATGAGAGGCTTATCCACTGGTACAGAGCATAATATATATCTTCATAAATTCAAACTCTTAATTTCTAGGAATTATGGGAGAAACTGGGGCGCTTGTGATATGCTACTGTTTTTTCTGTAATGATCCATTTAACTTGAGTGTTACTCTCATATTTTCTTCTTTCATCTACTTGCCAAACTGTGCAACTTGCATTCCCATGAACTACTGTTATATTCTTTTTGTTATTTTGGTTAGCTTCCTCCAAATCTCCACCATTTCATCTTCAAAAACCAAGTACAATCTATTCTTGGAAATTCTTTGTGTTGGGTTTACCACTATTGTAATCTCTTGAACTTTGTGTGTGTCCATCATCACCTTTTCTTCTAATTTCTTCCACTAATATAATAAATAGATTTGAATTTCTTAAATTCAAAATGTGAAACATTAGTGTTGGGAACAGTTGAAGAAGTATATAATCTGTGTCTGAGATACTAGTTTATACAAAAGAGAAACCATATCAGAATCATTCCTTATTACAATTCCCAACTTTGCATCAGCATATAACTGGATAACTCTCTAAACTACCCAAACTATCAGTATACAGATAAAACAGTAGTAGTAGTAACCCAAGTACAAAATCTTGCATTGGTTATCTTTCTTCTTTCAGACTGTTCTTCGTTAGTGTACTTATGGATACATTGATTAGTCACTTTTCTATACATTGTTCTCAATTTATAACATAATTTTTCAGAGATCTTGTGCTAGTAATGTAAGAGACTTACCAGCTTTTCCATGACCGAATACCATGTAGCACACCTTATGTGGTATTTTGTCAAGATTATTTTGCAAAATCTAGATAACTGCATTTTTTTTATATATTTTTTTATTATTATTTTATTTTATTTTATTTTATTTTTTTTTGACAGTACTACCTATAAAAAATGTGCTCTTTGGCATATTTAATACTACAGATGAGCTATGGGTGGGTTAGTTAATCTGGTGGCCACCCTCAAGAGACTAGACAAGCTGCTTCAGCCTTCCATTAAGCAGGGTGATAGTCTAATGCTGACTAATGAAAATTATCTTTTATCTAAAGGACATTCATGTCACAGCAGGATATAGGTTATTGGATGGAACTGGCTCTCCAAAGATCTGTACATACACTGGAAAGTTTAGATGGCATTTGCTTTGCTAACCAGCCAGGCTAAAATAGAAATATCAAAGATCAGGAACAAATTCCTAACCTTTAGATTATGAAACTGACTTATCTAAATCGAATGTAATTTTAGTGCAATATGTAAGTAGATTACAAGACAAGACCTTTCCTTTGCCATGCTATTTCATGCAGAGTTTCAAGATTAGGGAAACAAGAAAAATGAAACTTTGTGAGAATGCATAATTTTTCAGAGATAGATCTTGTGCTGGTAATGTAAGAGCCTGATCAGCTTTTCCATGATTTTCAAACCTTAAAAACCACTTCAGGTATAGTATTTGGTCCACAGAAAGTACTTCTGTCCATCATCCACTACTGTATTCTTGTAACAACTGATTGTGGTTCCTTATCTTACACAGTGGAAATCTGCTTGTTTCCATCTGCACATTTAGTGGTACAGTGGATAAATGCCTAATTCAATAATAATATTTGTTCTGCATAATGGATTACATATCATTTGAGTCTGAAGAGATATCAATTCAGTGACTTACCTAGTACCAAAGACACTGTCATGAACCTCTCCTTTACTGACATATTATTGAAGTTGCAATGAATAGCAACAGGAGAATGAACTATGAACCAAAGCAGCTACAATAGTACCAGTAGTTAGCAGTGCTAGAGAAGCACCCTCTGTTGACTAAATACTTAATTTCTTCTTCTACACGTGTTCTTACCATAAGCATGCATGGGAACACGTGTTCTACACTTCTACACGTGTTCTTACCATAAGCATGCATGGGAACCTCCATGGAGTGCGAAGACTCATCATGGAGAAACCCATGCTATCCACGATATTTGTTGTACCTCTTCTTGAATGTTCACTGACTGACAGAGCAACTACAATATTTCTTGCAACCCATCAATTCATTCACCATTCTAAACATATACACAAATGCTTGCATCCTTACTAACCACACTCTTAATCGATTTCCAAGGCTAACTCCTTGTTCTCCCCCCCTCCCCCAAGTTTGTTTATATATATATATATATATAAGAGCTTAGAGTATGCATGGGTAAATGCTGTGTGTGATCTGTACTACTGTACAGCACAGAAACATGGAACATTGATTTAAAAAAAAAAAAAAAAAAAAAAAATTGAAGCTTTCAGATGTGGTTATACAAACAAATGCTAAAAATCCCATGGACAGCAAAAATGTCTAATCAAGATGTACTGGAACAATGGGGAAAATCATGTGAACTTTTAGATACCATAAAAAGAAGAAAAACTGCATACAAGGGTGGTCTGAAAAGTTCTTTGCCTCAACCATAGATGGCAATGCTATTGCAAGATTTTTTTTTTTTTTCTAAGTTGATACATCTGTCATAAGCATCCATGTGAAATTGCAAGTCATTCTATCAAGTAGTGTGTTTTATACAGCTACCTGAAGCAAACGTGTTGTCTGTATCCCTTGAAATGAATAAAATTGAGTATCGTGCGGTTATAAAATTCTTTGTAAAAGGTTTAATGTCAAAAGAAATTCATTCAAAGTTCATAAAAGTTTATTGGCACTCCTCCTTTGTTTTCGACAATTAAGAAATCTGCCGAGTTTAAATGTGGCTGTACCAGCCTTGAAGATGATCCATGTGAAGAACGTCCAAAAAGTGTAACAACACCAGAAATCATTGATCAAGTGCACGATATGGTATTCGATGACTGGCGAGTCAAAGTGCGTGAAATTGCTGTGACTATAGGCATTTCAAAAGAACGCGTAGAATATATTTTGCATGAAGAATTGTAAATGAAAACGCTTTGTGCAAGATGGGTGCCACATTTGTTCACAGCAGATCAAAAATGCACTTGCATGAAAATCTTTGAACAGTGCTTGGAGCATTTTAACAAAAATAAAACGGATAAACTGATTTTGTTCGTCGATTTATTACTATGGATGAGACTTGTGATTCACCATTACACACCAGAATCCAAACAGCAGTCAAAACAGTGGACAGAAGCCAGTTGTTCAGTGCCAAAGAAGACAGTCGGTTCCATCTGCAGGAAAGGTCATATCATCGGTATTTTGGAATACTAAAGACTTCTATTTATTAATTATCTTGAAAAGGGTAAAACGATAACCGGGGAATATTATTCCGATCTTTTAACCAGACGAGATGAAAAAAATTTGCAAGAAAAGACCCTGTTTGCAGAAGAAAAAAAAAATCATCTTTCATCAGGACAATGCACTTGCCCACAAAGGTGTTTTGGCAATGGGAAAATTAAGGTATTTTGCAGATCTTACTGTGAACCACTACAGGGACAGGATAGTGGTGCTGGAGCATCACTGGAATAAATGTATTAGTCTTAAGGGAGATTATGTTGAAAAATAAAAATAATTTTGAAATTATAAATTCGTTTTTTCATTGTTAGGCCAAAACTTTTTAGACCACCCTTGTATCAGGATGATAAATGGAAGAAGAGGACAAGGAAGATGAAGAAAATCTTGATTGGCAGATATCAGATAGTGGACTGGCATTAGCTCTGAGGGACTGTTCAGAGTGGCTGATGATTGCTCAAAATTTGGTGCTGCCAAACTCTGATAGGAGATGGCACTCAAAGAAGATACCTATTTTTTTGTAATAATTTTTCATTTATTTCTTACATAGTCCATTTTAACTGTGCTCTAGAGACCAAACATGGAAATTTTTGAAACCACTTCAGGCCTCCAATAAACAGGGCATTAGTCTTGCACCATACAATGAAATTCATATACCAAGACAATCGCAAACATCTGTGTCCACGGCAGTATTCGAGCCCTCAGATTGTTGGTTGGAGAGTGGATGTGCTAACCACTTGGCCAATCAAACTTGCAAGTAATTGCTGAATTGCCTCTCCATCAATCCTGTAAAACCCTTTTAGTGACTTAAATGTTTCTATTTTCTCTCTTTTTTTTGACTGTCAGCCAACTTTTGTAACCCACAAATGCTCAGTCTGTCATCACGGGAGCATTCCACAGGCCACTCACCATCTCGGTCATTTGCCTCTGGGTCCTTTCGGCTTCTTCCTTATACACAAGAAACCTAGACTTGAGCATAGTAATCCAGATGTGGAGATGTATCAAGGTTTTATGAAGAGGAATGATCATTTACCTATCTCGGCTTGTCTGTGTGCCCTTCAGAAACCAAGTAATCCTTTGGGAACTACCTTAGCATCATGCCTTCTGAACCTCTGCTATCTACCAATACCTCCCCAAATCCCTAGCTTCATTAGTTTTCTGTAGTACGGTTTTATTAGTGTGGTACACATTTTGTAATCTTTTAATCCCACAATGAATACTTTTTCACATTAAACTGGCAGCCATTATCTTTTGTCCATACTGTCAAGCTATTTAAATTATCTTGCATTATTCAATTTTGCACCAACAAACAACTGATTATTTCAACTTTATCATTTATTCACAGATTAAAAAGCTGTGATCCAATTACTAAGCTTGCAGCATACTGATTTTCTTCTCAATTTTCATTTTCAACTTCTTGTACCCATATTATCATCTTCACATCAGTCCCCATTTATTTCATGTGATATGCAGCACTTTTTCAAAATCCAATAGTATCATCATGATATAGTCATTTCCTTTATTCATCTTCCCATCACTCTATTATAAAACATTAATAAATTACTAAGGCATGACCTGCTGTTCTCAAAGCCATGCTCCCCTTTCCCATAAAGTATCATTTGTATCCTCCTATTCATGAATTCTGTCTTTAACTTTTCAAATACCTTTTACTAACACTTCAGATATATTGACTGATTTGTAATTTGCTACAGCCATCGTGGAACCTTTATGCAACAGAACTATTTCATCCTCTTTTTACTTCCTGAAACCTAATTTAATCAGCGTAGTGAAAGGCGTTGCTAATTCCTTTGAATATTCTCATAATGTGTGAGCTGATATCACATCTAATTCCAAAGCTATATTTGCATTGAGATTCTGCAATACTTACCTTGCTGATCATCTTTCTCCTTGCATACCTCTACAATATTTTATCCATGTTATCTTTCCACTACTTTATCCTGATTTGTCTTCTGATCTTGAGTATACAGTTTGATATTTCTTCCTTCAGATACTGCTTCATGATCTCCCATGCACCATTACCATCCTTATTATAATTGTTTATTATAAACTAGTGCCATGGCACTGGTTTATAATAATAAATAATTCTTCCAATTTAAAATTAAGACAGAGGTCTCGTAAAAGATTTACCTAATGGCAAACTTTGTTATTGTCATTTTTTCACTTTTTACAAATGCTTGCTTAAACACTTGGCTTTGTAAAATAAGACATGTTGATTTTTTTTCTGTCCATGCTTAAGAAGCATAGAAGGCTTCATACAGGAAAAGTAGCAATCAAATTGAAGGTAGGTAGGATTTTTTTATTTTGAACACGTTTTTTCATCCTGCAAAATATGCAAACTGCCCAGAAAAACATAATTTACTTAGTTACTTATAGTTAGTTAATTTACTGAATTACTTCAGCCTTGTCAAACAATAAGAAGGAACTGTCATGTTCATAAATTTTTCCGATGTTTATTATTTCTTACAATAAATCCCTGGTGTATTTCATCTCTTATCTTCTGTTCTTTATTATATTAAATAACAAAGTAGATGACTTATGTAAAATTAACTGTTTAATAGTAAAACTTTTGTTCGTGTATCATAGGCACTGTCAGTACAAAAAAAAGATAAATAAATAAAATATGGAATAACATAGGAACATACTTAACAAAAGAAAAATTCAGCAAAGCACAAGAAAGTTTTACTATTAAACAGCTCTTCATAAAAAGTATGAAGTAAAAAGATCTTCATCCAGCAGTGGACTCATCAGCAATTATCAGTCCAATGCTGGATGAAGATCTTTTCAAGATGACTGCAAAAATGTGATGTCAATGTCTTTCTTCTCCATGCCACACCTGCAAATCAGATTATTTCAAATTATCTGAGTTTTATTGCAGAATAAGTGTGGCTGATATTGTCAGGAAGCAATTTGAATAAATTTGTATGAAATAAATCAGGCAAAATACTATGTTAGCAGTATATAAGATATTATTATTATCCTAAGACCCCCATGGAGTCAAAGACTCATCTAGTAGGTCCTTTTCATATGCACAGCTCATCATACCTCGCCTTAAACACAATCAAATTCTCTGCAGATGCCACACTCTCAGGCAAGGCATTCCAATTATTCACAACTCTGCATGCAAAAAACCTTATCATTCCCTTGTTCATACCTGCCTTATACTTCCAGGGATGACCTCTTGTTCTTCCCTGATCTCCTACCATTTTATGAAAAAACTTCAACATTGATCCTCTAATAATCCCTTACCAACTTGTATCTCTATCATATCATCCCTCTTTCTCCTCCACTAGATTCTATAAATTGCATCTTCTCAACTTTTTCTCATATTTAACATTTCAGAGATCCAAAACTACCTTATAGTCAATCGCCTCTTGACCTTTTCCAACATCTCCATCTCTTTGTTCTTTTGAAAATCAGGTGACCAAATCTGTACACAGTAGTTCATATGTGGCCTAATCAAGACCTTGTACAATGGAACAAGAATTTCTTTACTTCTATAAGTCGGCATCCTCTGCATCATTCCCAGAATTCGTTGTGTTGTCCTCACAATTTGGCAATGTGTCTTCTAAATTTTAGATCCTTATCCACCATCACCCTGTGATCTCTTATTTCCTCCAACAATATACCCTCACCAAGTGTAAATTCTACATCCCATCTTTGTTTCCCAAATTTTAAAAACATTTTGCAGCATTGAACTGGCATCCTCACTCCCATGCCCATTCACTCAATCTATTCAAACCGATTTTAACCATAGAGAATCAGTAATGGCATAAACATATTACAAATGAAGATATCAGAAGAACTTGGTGGTAATAGTTAAGAATATATAAGCAGATCTAATCTGAATTGGTATCTTCATCTGCCTAAGGCAGGTTGAGGTCACCATGAACAATAACTTTCCAGTCCAATCTATTGGCAACCAAGTTATTTAAATTTCTGTAATAAAAGTTTCAGTCTACTTATACTCTTGATGTTTTCTATTTCCTTCTAGATCTTCCCAGTGGTATCCTTCTGTTTTCTTCTCTTCCATTTTAGAGAATTTGAGGAAACCTGTTAGTAGGTATTTTGTGTACATGTCCATACCACTGTAACTGTTTATCTTTTATTTTTGTTATTGAAAGTTTGTAGTGTAAATTCTTCTCTGATCTCCTGATTGGTTTCATTTCAGTCCATAATGTTTTATTTATTTTTCTCAAACACTTGTTTCAAAACTTGCCAATCTTTATTCTTCCTTCTGTTTAATAACCCAAGTCTCTGCACCATAAAGAACTGTTGGGGGGGGGGGAGAACCATTGAACTGTATACTTTGATTTTAAGTTCTTTGGAAAGATGTGCATTTTTCCATTTATTTAAGTTTGGTTATAATAGACCACTCTAGATTTATTCTGTGTTTAATAGATTCTTCATAACTTCTTAGCTGTGATCAATGTGCCTAAGTAATTAAATTTTTAACCTGTTCCAGTTTATTTCCTTCTACTTCTAAGTTATGTTATTCTCCATTTCTGTTTATTGTCACTGTTTTGGTTTTACTAAAATTTATGAGAGACAAATGATTCAGCAAAATATTTAAAGTACAAATAGAGGAAACGAGCTCTGAAGACAACCAAGATTTAGCCGAGTTGATGCAGTTAGGCATGTGTTAGAAGATCAGAATGCAAGCATTGATCAAATCACATACCTGATAAATAATATACTAATTTGTAAAAAAAAATAGTTGCTGATCAGAAACTAGTGCTGAAATAGTGTATTATGATATCTGGTACATATTATGAGGTTATTCAGAAAAAAAGTCAGACTTGGGAATTCAATGTAGAGTTTACAGAATAACGTATATAATGGAGGAGAAAGGGGCACCTGAAGCAAGTGACTGCAACGTGCAGTCACTTGCACGTTGTAATTTGGCTGTAAAGCAAAATTGGTCTCATTCTGTTTTCATCTCTTCAGCCTAGACATCTGACAGTCTTTTGAAAATGAAAGATTTCTTATATTAAGAAACTTTGTTTTCTTTAACTTATTTTCTGTTGTTTTTCTAGTAGCAGAGCTGTAAATGATAATGACATAGAACCTGAAAAGGGGAGTGTCAAAATGATCTTGTCACCAGCTGTGCAGCTGAGTTGTTTCACCACTGACAATCTAATGTGCTTGAATAGAGTTCCCGACTGGTGTCTGATGACAATGCATACATGTTCAATACATTCCTGCAGATCATCAGCATTTTCACTGGGAGGATAGAATACACCAATTTCAAATGGCCTTACAAAAAGAAATCCATGTGGTTTAGGTAAGGTGACCAAAGATGCTATGTAATCAGTCCTCTTTTTATCAAAATTCCCTTGGGCCTCATTTCATGGAGGGAAAAATATGGTTTTGCATCCAGGATATGTCAATGTAAATATGAATGGAATTTAGGAGAAAGTTAAGGCAAACAAAATGCAAAATGATGAGAGAGTTGAAAAAAAAATATAACACAAAAGAAGTAGTGGATGGTGAAGATGGCATAGCAGCAACAGTTATGAAAGAAATGTGGTTATGATGAGAATTTCACTTGAAAGTAATAGAGGAACTGTATTTATAAATACATAGAATGAAGATGATAATGAAATAACTTTTATTTGACTGATATTTGCACTTTGAATAGATTTGGAGTTAGATGTTTGAGAAAATGGGAGTGCAGAATCAAACTATAGCTATTATGAAGTAGGTAGGACTTATTTGTATCAGTACTGTGCAGGATTGCAGAGGAGTAGAAAGAGAGCAGGATAGTTCCCTCACGCAATGAATGATTTAAGACAGAGGTGGCTAGTCAACATCTCAGGAGTGGTGATTTAAGATTTTGGAAAAGTTGATTAAGGCCAGAATTCAGGAATATGATACTATGTCAAGAGAAGTGGGGGGGGGGGTTTACATAGCTTTGTGAAAGATATATCCTGTCTTAGTAATATACTCACTTTCTGTACAACAGAGTTAGATAAAGGAAATTACCACATTATTACTTTGCAAAAGCATTTGACAGGATACTGCATGGAAATCTATTACATAAATTAGAGCATGTGGGAATAGATATGAACTTTTATGACTGATGACATGACTAAGAGTGGCTGATAGGCACAAATCAAAGAGTATGTTGGAGCAGAGTCAGTCAAGAACGCAGATGACCAGTGGTATGCCACAGGTCTCTATACTTTCTCCTTTGGACTAAAAAGATGACAAGTTGTGTCTTACATTGATAATGAAACTGAATTGCACGAAATTGTTGAGGCTAGAGATTTGGAAGTAATGGTGATAGTCGTTCAGTAGACATTACAGAAGTAACAATATATCAAAGTGGATTGGTATTTTGAATACTTGAATTGATGGACACTTCGGATTGACAGATTCAAAATCAAAATCAGACACCTTTTGATTTTGGGTCCATCATTCTGAAGACAGTCTCAGAGTATCAAGCAGTTCTACAGTGTATGAGCAGGTTTATTAATCTATCTCCAAAGGTATCTTTGGAGATAGATTAATAGTGTAGCATGTTTTGTCAAACAGCTTATAGGAACTGTGACTTGTGAAACTTGGTGGAAAACATCTTCCATGATGTTCTCATTGATATATCTTGGATGAAACACCATGTGTTTTTCCACCATGAAATGAGGGCCAAGGGAATTTTGATGAAAGGACTGATTACATGGCATCCTTGGTCACCTTACTTAAACCATGTGGATTTCTTTTTGTAGGGCCATTTGAAATTGGTGTACTCTATCCTAGTGAGAATATTGATGATCTGCAGGAATGTATTGAATATGTATGTTTATAATGAATATACATATTCATGATGAATATGTATGCATTGTCATCAGACACCAATCAGGAACTCTATT
This sequence comes from Typopeltis vanoorti, assembly GCF_054136105.1. Taxonomy (NCBI): domain Eukaryota; kingdom Metazoa; phylum Arthropoda; class Arachnida; order Uropygi; family Thelyphonidae; genus Typopeltis; species Typopeltis vanoorti. Next base: position 59,892,055 of record NC_143550.1, on the reverse strand, counting down.
CAAGCATATTAGACTGTCAGTAGTGAAACACAGCTGCATAGCTGGTGACAAGGTCATTTTGAACACCTGCTGTGAGAGAGAATATATTTTTCTTTATGAACAGCTGTATTTGGTGAATACTTTATCAGGAAGGCTCTTTTAGAATAGAGGTAGATAGAATGTAGGGGAAGTGGAAGAAGCAGGTTTGGTGGGTTAATGTTTTTAAGTGGATGTAGAGCACTTGCTGTTCGTGTTATAAATCTAGCAGGAAATGATTGGGGGGGGGACACATTCTAGCTTTTCCACTCATCTAGAATCCATCATTCTAGCTGAGTGGAAAGCATTTATAGAAGTGCTTGTAAGGGAGAAAAAAGCTGAAATGATAATTGGAGTGACTCTGAGAGAAGGATCATTGATTAGCTGAATTGTTGCCTATAAAATTTTTTGTGAAGATTATTTTTTACACACCACTTCAAATGTGAAAATCATAATCTACAGTTGGACAAATTTGACTTTGTAAGTTAGTAGTTGGTAAGGTGAAAAGTAATATCTTAACAGAAAAGTATCTCATGGTTTTTTGAGGAGACTGAGGAAGTAAAAATAAGAGTCATTCCTCTTTTAAAGGCTTTTGTATAATTACATCTGAATCTATGCTCAGATTCATTCCATTGGATTTTGTGGGAATGAGTGCAGGTAATTGAAGGTAGTGTTGGTTCCAAAATTTATTATTATTATTACCCAAGACCCTATGGAGTCAAAGACTCATCTAGGAGGTCCTTTTATCATACACACAGCTCATCATACTGTGCTTTAAATACATTCAAATTCTCTGTAGATATAGATACAACACTCTCTCTGCAAGGCATTCCAATCATTCAAAACTCTGCATGCAAAAAATCTGCTTCTCACTCCCCTGCTCACGCCCTCTTTATACAGTTTCCACGGATGACCCCTGATCTCCCACTGTTTTCTCTAGAACCTCTCCATTTGATAGATGAAATATGATTGAAACAAGCTATTAAATGGGTTTTATGAGATGTAGAATAAATTTTTTTCACTGCACGTCTGGAGAGGAAGAAACAAGGTTCACTCCTAGTAGTTGAATAAAAAATATGGGTAGCAAGGATGTGCGAATTAATTTTTGGCTTGAGAGTAGTGAATGAGTTACCAGAAGTGGTTGTAAGTACATTGTCAGTACATGAGTTTTAGGCAAGGCACTAGCATTGTATGAATAATGATTAATATGAGCCTTCAATGCTGAATCGTTGGATTCTGTGGATATGCCAGAGTGATGACAATCGTTTTTTTTTTTTTTTATAATAAAATTCCTGATATTTTTTTTTCTGGTTGTAGAAATTGCAGCATATTTTGTTTCTTATACCATGTGTATCTTTTCATTTTTCCTTCTGTTAGGTCTGTTGTTCCTTTTTTTTCTTTCTTTTTTTTTTTTTTTTGCTAGATACATCAACATTTGGACCCATTATTTTTGTCTTTTTGAAACTTTACTGTACTTTCATTTTTTTTTTTTTTTTTTTTGATCCAGTATTTTTAAGATATTTCTAGTTTTTTTCTTTCTTTTTATTTGGTTTTTATCTCTTACTTTTTAAATTTATTGTAAAGTACCTGTTCTTTACATCATACAAAAACCTGTATGAACACACATTTAAAGAAACCCGTGAAATTTTGATTAATCATCCTAATCGTAACAATAATGGTTGCATAAAAATCCCAAGAATTTGGAAGGCATACATTAGCCCAGCAAACCCTGACTTTCAGCGCACCGAGCAATTATTTTAGCTTTTATTGGTCACCATCCATACAGTTTTATTTTAATTTATATGTATACTTATATGAGTAACTTTGTGTGAATATGTTGCTCTCTAGCTTAATTTATTTTTGTAACCAAATAGATGATAATGATAATAACAGGATGTAGTAAGGTTTTTCCTTCTGTTAGGTCTGTTGTTCCTTTTTTTTCTTTCTTTTTTTTTTTTTTTTGCTAGATACATCAACATTTGGACCCATTATTTTTGTCTTTTTGAAACTTTACTGTACTTTCATTTTTTTTTTTTTTTTTTTTGATCCAGTATTTTTAAGATATTTCTAGTTTTTTTCTTTCTTTTTATTTGGTTTTTATCTCTTACTTTTTAAATTTATTGTAAAGTACCTGTTCTTTACATCATACAAAAACCTGTATGAACACACATTTAAAGAAACCCGTGAAATTTTGATTAATCATCCTAATCGTAACAATAATGGTTGCATAAAAATCCCAAGAATTTGGAAGGCATACATTAGCCCAGCAAACCCTGACTTTCAGCGCACCGAGCAATTATTTTAGCTTTTATTGGTCACCATCCATACAGTTTTATTTTAATTTATATGTATACTTATATGAGTAACTTTGTGTGAATATGTTGCTCTCTAGCTTAATTTATTTTTGTAACCAAATAGATGATAATGATAATAACAGGATGTAGTAAGGTTGATGTTTTTTTTCCACCAGAGGTCAAGCCAGTAGTTTTAATGGTTGACCAAATCAATGTAACTTTAGCATACCATGTAGATTGTAGTGCAGCTTGTTTCTTTGCATATATATGTGTGTATACTCCAGATGATGACCTTAATGTGAAGGTTGAAACGTTGAGTGATTATTTTGCATTATATTAAACTGAAATTTTACTCTAGCATTGTAGTTGTTTCCATAATTTTTACAATGGAAACTAATCTGCAATCTTTACTTACGGTAATTATACTTTGTTTAAAATATCTTGTAGTCCTGTGTGAAATTTCTTTGTTAATTTGCATTTGGGTGTTCTGATGTTTCTTTTGAAAAAATATATTCGTAATCTTTAATCATGAGGATTATGATGTAGATTTAGTCATGCAGATTCTGATAGGAATTTTGCGTCTAACTTTTTTGTAATCAAAAATTCCAGTTCCCCTTTGTTTTTGTGTTGTTTTCCACTTATTGATATCCGTTTCGTAGATCTTGAATCTGTTCCAAGATGCTTGTGTTTATATGTAGTTTTGCTCAATGTACCTCTTGTGAATAATGGCAATATGACCATTATTTTCATCTCATACGGAGGTAGCAGGGTTGTTTTCTCCCATAAACTTGGGGTTTTTCATCCCACATACAAATTGGCCCTTCAGAACACACGTAATTTACAGACAAAAAATACTAGCTGTGGTGGGCAGTAGATGGCGCTGATGTGGATGATTGGTAGTGGAGGTTCAGTGGAGACGGAGAGTTGTACAATAGGTATCCTCCCGCGATGAGTCTTCAGACTCCTTGGAGGTGTCACGAATAACAATAATAATAATAATTTTCTCTATATTCACAGAGGTTTTTGGTCTTAGTCTCATCTCATTTCATGTTAACCAATGTGTTTTATGACTTTCTACCAGTTGCACAGTATAATGGTAGGAAACTAGATAGAGGAGAAGGGGGAAGAGAGGAGTAGAACTAGCCCTTGAGTTACTCCAGTAGCATTGTACGTAAAGTACCTAGAAGTTAGAGAGTAACAAGATGAATGTAAGGAAACAGAAAAGGAATTTGACCATCAGATAAGTATAAACAATGGCCATATCCACCTTGGGTACCTCAGGGAAAGCCTGTCCTATATTCACAGGTGTGAATACTTGAGATAATACGCACACTCAATTCTGAATCAAAAGCATTAGTAAAAGGCGTATATACAGAGTGTTGGATATAGGTTGTAGTTTTTTAAGGACTGCAGTATTAAGGCACTGTAATGCCAACATACATAGTCCAGTTTACTAGAAATGTCTATTTAATAATGTATTCTGAAAGCTCACAGTGGTGAACAGGCTTGATATACTGAAATTGACTATAGGATTCTGGAAACCTAAGGTATTTCAGTTCCCCCCAGAAGATGTGATGAATCTCTAGTTCCTTCAGATCTACTAATAGTAGATCCTTGTCCTGAATATCATACTCCTCCATATCCTAAAAATTGCATTCAGCCCTGGTATGAAGAGATAAAGAAATACTAGGAAAATAAACCTTAGGGTCATATTCCACTGCCTTGCATTGCTGTGACCAAGCATCATGGATTCATAGTTTTGTGTTGTAATCATACATTTTTCTGTCTTACTTCCATATGAAATAACAGGAACTGGAATTCATCGCTTCATGTGACTGCTGTCTGGTCTTTTGTTATTTAGTGCAGATGTTCCTTAACCCACCTTTGCCATAGCTGCTTGTTTTTACTAAGCCAGTTTATAGTAACAATGATCAGATGTTTTCTGTTTATCATACCACTTCAACACACCTGAGATACTATTTTATTAGGAACTATCCTAGAAGGACAAGTTTCTGACATAATCTTACTAGTCTTTTTATTATTATTATTATTCGTGACACCTCCAAGGAGTCCGAAGACTCATCGCGGGAGGACACCTATTTTACAACTCTCCATCTCCACCACTACACCGAACCTCCACTACCAATTATCCACATCAGCACCATCTACTGCCCACCACCACAGCTAGTATTTTTTGTCTGTAAATTGCATGTGTTCTGAAGGGCCAAATTTGTCTGTATGTGGGATGAAAACCCAGAGTTTATGGGAGAAAAAATCCTGCTACCTCCGTATGAGATGAAAATAATGGTCATATTGCCATTATATGGCTTTCACTATCGTTTTCTGTTGAAATTGCCATTTTAAGAAGTGCTTGAACATAGATACCATTTCCTAGAGATTATCTACTGTTTTATAATCGGTGCCATCCATATGCCAAGTTGATGTTATTGGTAAATTTCATTTAGCATTAGAGGGCAACATTATATTATTTGCTTGTGTGTGAGAGAGAGAAATAGCCTGCTATAAAAATTCATGGCTTCTTGGAATTCTTGTAGATAAACTTATATGTTGCTTATACATAGCTTTTAATTTTTCAAGAAATGATAGCTTATACTAAATATTAATTAAAAATCTTAATCAATCCTTTCCTATTTTCGGAAGTGTTACATTGCGATCTTCAGGGATCACAAAACGATATGTGCATGTAGGCACTAACATTAAGCAAATGAGGCTGAAGAAAGGCAACTGAAGTCGGTCCTAGAGTCCTAAAGGTGTCCCCTAGCGGGCTAAATTGGATTGTCTTGGCCGTTGGACTGATGTTTTGGGAAGCTTTCATTCTAAGAACATCAGCCGAACAACCAAGACAAACCGAATTTAGCCTGCTAGGGAACATCTTTAGGACTCTAGGACTGACTTCAGTTGCCTTTCTTCAGCTTCATTTGCTTAGTGTTAGTGCCTGCATGCACATGTCATTGCTTTGTGATCCCTGAAGATGGCAATGTAGCATTGCTGAAATATAAGAAGGTATTGATTAAAATTTTTAATTAATCTAGTATACATTTTAATTTCCTGAAAAATTAAAAGCTATGGATTCTTGGAATTGATTTATCCAGTGATATTAGGAAAGAGCTTTTCTGTATATAATCAGAACCGAGAAGTCGCATTTTATTCTATTATAAAAATATAAAATGCTGCTTAAGAGTAAGCATGCTACATAAATGATATAGAACATTTTAAGAAATTCATACTCTTCATATTTAAGAATTCGTATGAAAATTTTTGGTTTAACATTTGCCTGTTTTAAATTTCATCTCCAGGTCATTTTAACCAAGAAAGAGAATTGGAATAACAGTGACATCACAACTTTTCATTACAAAATCTATGATAAAGGAACAAAACTATTTCCATGTGGAGCATCCCCAGCTCTGTTGTAATCGTTTGCAATAAATACTTTAATAAACATCTTTTTGTTTTTCAGTCCTCATTTAAATTACAAAAGAAAAACCTTGTTTTTACAGAATTTCAAACAATGGTTCATTGGCATAACTGCAATTTTTGGATCTCCCTTCTCTCCCCAAACACGAGGCTTTTATTGGGCTGCCTTGAAAAATTTTTGTTACAAAGATTTATGGCCTGTGTAATCCCTCCCGCTGTTTTTGCAGTTATGGTGGTTATGCCACTGAAATGAATTTTTTTTTTTTTTTAATGCTAAAGATACTGCAGGAAATTTCTATCAAAATACTTATTGATATAATCAGTGATGTTTTATTATATTGTCATAATTAAGGGAGTAAAAAAAAAAAAATAGATATGAAGAAGTCTTTTCTTGTAGTGTTGTTGAGATGGTACAATGAATACAAAGCTAACTACAAAACCACAACCATTACCATTCTCTTAGTTGAGAAGGAAGCCTTCAATTTCAGGTGTATTCTTTGTAGCTTATTTATTCTTCAAAATATTCATTCTTTCACCCTGCAATGTGGGAATAACAAACAAGTACAGTTTTTTTTTTTTTTAATCAGATGGGCATCTCTTTTTTCTTTCCCATTTACAATAGAATCAGTCCATCTGAATTATATTGTAGACACTGTTTAGTGGAGTTTAGTCAAAATCCTCATTGACATGAAAGCTTATAAATTAGAACTTTTTAAATACTGTACTTATTCAATCCTGAAATTATCATCTGGGTGTCTCCATAGAATCCTAGGGCTCATAGCTGGAGCTCATGCTCACCATTATTTTTAGTGTTGAGCATCTTTCTCTAAACTCATCCACTGACAGTGCACTCACAATGCTCTGATAATTTATTCACCATTCTCCAAGCAAATAATTTAGTCCTAATGTCCTTACTAACTACACACCCAGACATATTCATTTTCCTGGGATTATTGCTTATGCTTTCTTCTCTTATCATGTATTGAAAAATTCCATGCATTATGTATGCTTCAATCATATGCTCTCTTTTCTACCTGTCAACTAAGTTTTGCAGTTCACAAATGTAATCTATCCTCATCACAAACATTTCACAAAACTATCGTATTGGTTGTACATGTAAATCCACTCTACAATTTATTCAATGAAACCTAGGCAACTAAATCTCAATACAGTGCACCAGATTTGGTTATATCAAGGCCACTTAAAGTGCAATGGTGACTACTTTATCCCTATTCATCAGTGTACTTTTCGACATCCAAGTGATCCTTTGTCCATTTCCCACTTTTACAACTGCAGCGCATTCCCCTTAGTGTAATATAGAGCTTGTAATCCTTTCAGTCCTTAATGTGCAACCTTATTCTTTGATTACAATGTGTGTCTGTTTCAGTGTTGTAGGATCTCCAAATTATCTTCATTTATTAATGTCTTCTCCAACTCAGCATTATCAGCAGTCAGCCAAGTATTTCCTTTACATCATCCCCAGTATCATTAATGTACAAAATAAGCAGCAGTGGTCCAAGCATAGAGCTCTCTAACACCCAGTGGTGTGTCGGGACCGGCTTGTGCGAGCGGGTTGTTAAAATTTTTCAAATTTAGCGAGCCGGTTAATGTTTTTAAGTCGGGTGAGCCGGTTATTAAAATTCTTTATGAAAGGATAGATGATGAATGGTGGTATATATTTTACTCGTAAATATTTTGAAATTATATAATAAACACTTACATATATTATTATTATCAAAAATAAATGCATAAAGGAGAATTATTTACAAAATACAAACTCAATTTACGAACAGAAATTTGGAAAAGATTTTATTTACTAAACAATGTCTGTATTCATTAAAACACAAACACGTTATCAAAACTCCTGAACTGGGTATTTGAATGAACAATAATGTCTTATTTTTCGGCAATTTCCGAGAACTTGCAACATTAAGTTCTTGGAAATGCACCATTGTTGCACTATCGATACATACAAAAATTCATCGGGATGACTACAGTCTCTGGTCATTGGATAGACCACGAGTGGTAATATTAGTGTTTTTAGTTCAGGATTTCATTTGATAATAGGTAAGTTGTAGGTAATATAAGAAAATTTTCTTTAATATATGTTTTTATTTCGGTTTTTTCTTTTTTGTTTTAATAATTAAAATAATTTTAATCAGGGTTAGTTTTGCGGTCAAAATAGCAGATAGCTGTTAGTTGACAAAATGAAATAGAACGAAACTTCTTAAACATTAAAAGGACAAAATTTGAAGAAGCAGAAACAAAGACATCTGAAGATACAATAGAACTTTGTGAAGAATCAAATTTTTCATAAAGCAAGCCGGTTGTTAAAAATTTACCAACACACCACTGCTAACACCCTATTGATCATTGGGCTTTGCATAGATTCTGCTGTACTATATGCTGCTTGCTGATATATCATCCATCTAACCAAATTCTTATACTTTTCCATTTGCTCTAATTTATGTAATAGATTTCCATGCATTATCTTGTCCAGTGTTCTTTTGCAAAAGCCAGCAACATCATGATGTAGCCATTTTTTCTTATCCCACATCCTCATGGACATGAAAGCTTATAAATCAGAACTTTTTAAATGCTAGTGTAGAAACTGAGTCAATTACTAAAGAAAATTTCTCTTCACAAAGCCATGCTTTATTCTTGTGCTCCATTCATTCTTGAATCCACTGTTTTAATGATTTTGCAACCACACCAGAGATGCTGTGCAATCTTTAATTTGCTCTCTCTCTCTCTCATGGACCATTCTTTTATGTAATGGAATCTAAACCGGTGTTGAAAAGCTTGAACAGCCTGGTGATAAATACTACTAGTACTGAAGGTTGTCTGCAGGGAAGACATAGTGAGAGAGATGCTGTTTCAAAGAACAGGGATAAATGGAATGAAATAGGAAGAGAAGTTGGTCTGTTAAATCTGAAGCTGCAGTAAATGGATGCTGAATAGTAAACCAGTAGTTACTACTTGTTTTCCATGAAAATCCTCATAGAAAAGACAGAAGAATGTCCATGAGAAGGTGGTCAGAATGATTCTGTGAGAGGCATCAAGAATTCTTAGGAAGTTCGTGAATGCATCGCCAAAATATGCAAACAGTATTCCAGGGTTGGGCATATTTGAGATTTATACAGTTATAAATGGTAGTCTTATAAGTGTTAGCAGTTATCGGTTGAGAATTAGTGTCTTGACTGTAAAACAGTATATCTAGTTTTTTGGAAGTTGAAGTTATAGCTGATATGTGTTTATCCAGTAAAGCCTAGAGGTGTTAGTCAGCCTAAGAAGAGACATCTGATCAAGGGTTTAGAAATGTGGATGCTATCAAAAGTAAAGAGACTGAAGTGAGATTTTTCTTGTGAGAAATAAGAGAGGACTGTTTTTGATTCATGTTGAAGTTCCATGAACAAAAAACCGTGTAAAATTAAATTCAAATAAATCACATAATGACTAAAATTAATTTACAAGACATTTCACCATCCCAAGCTAGCATTATCAGATGCACTTTAACAATATGCAGTCAGTGAAGACATAATGAAATGACCTCAATAACAACAAATGGAGGTGGCAATAGCACTCTTTGTAGTGATTTCTATTGTTAATGCTGATTGGAAGATAGGGTGGTGTGCCAGAATCTATACAAGATTCTATGCACCATTTCTGTTGCAATTAACCAGATTAACTGCATAAAAAGTTCCATGCACTTTAAAAGCACTATAGAACCTTCAGTTAGAGGAGAATGATCACAGTGGGCTTTGACATGTCCCTTTTTTTACAGATGTTCTAGTAGACAATACATTAGTTCTCTTTTCCAAAATTCAACATGCCGATTTTGCAAACTCTATATGCACCGTCTTAAAAACAGGATATTTTAACTGGAACAACTGCTTTAAACAAAGTGAAGGTGTAGCAGTGGGCTCCCTACTTTCACTTCACATTGCTAACCTGTACATGGGAATCATTTGAATCTTTGGCACTTAATTCTGCTCTCCCTCTCCTCAAGTCTAAACTATTGTTGAGGTGCCATTTGGCCGCATGCCCATAGCTTAACATGCCCTAACTTGTGTTTTGTTAATAATATACATGTCCTGAATTAGTATTACTGTGGAAGAGTTAAAATTAGGCGAGTGGATTGGTCCCTCACATGTTCAGTCTGCTGTAAGCTCACACTACATGCTGCTTCGCATAACTATCCTGCCCAGAAACTTGGAATTTTTAAAACTTTAGCCTCCAGGGCAGAGCAAATTTCATTCTCAGGACTAGCACTGCACCTGGAACAGCAAACTTTACTTACCCAGTAGAATGGATACAAAAGGAAAACCCTCACCACACTCCTTAAAAAGAACTCTCATTCTTTAACCTGACTATACATATACCAATGCTTTACTCTCCATTAAAGGCACAACAGATAAACTGAGCTCCCTCCTAAAACAACATAGAATCAGAACATATAAAAATCTCTGAACCAAGTTTCCACCTTCCTGAGAAATCAAGGATGGCCAGCTTCCTCTCTCCTTACCAGGTGTCATGTCTATAGCATCCCATGTCAGCATTGAAAGCATTATTTTGGACAGACTACCTTGATCTGAAAAATATAATATATGCATTTAGTATGAACAATCAAAAAGCAGACTAGTACAACATACCTTGGAGGAAAACCATTTCATCAGATGGAAGAAAGTGAGGGTGCTTCATAAATCCTAGTTTAAAACAGAGAGAGACTGCTCCTGGGAGTGGCACACATTCTACATAATCTGGTTAACTGCAACAGAACTGATTGTGTGATCTTGCATAGATAGATTTTGGCATAATGCCCTATCTTACCTTCAGCATTGAAGAGTGCCACTGTCATCCTCCATGAACACAGCTGTTCCTATTTTCAAAGTCATTTCTGTCCCTTTCCTCACTGACAGTGTATTGTTAAAATGCCTCTGATAACACTAGCTTGAACTGGAAAAATTTGGTTTGTAAATAACTAATAAATAAATTTTAGTCAGCAGGTTATTTATTTGCATAGTTTTTTTGTTCCAGAAACTCAAAATGAATCATAACGGTTATGGAAATTTGAACATTAAAATAGAATTGCGGTTTGGCAGCAGTGACATTCATATCCTTGCTCCACTGAAGAATAACAAGATCAGAATTTAAGTTACTGGTTATGGACGATCATAAAGTTTTTGATGACTGTTCACTCTAAGGTTTGCCAAATGAAGGGAATGAAGTGTACTGTTAATCCATAGGATTTCAGGTTAGTGAGAGAAGATGCTTTCCTTGGTGGTGAAGAATTATCTGTTGAAGATCACCTTGAATTTTGAGAGAACTGAAGTAAGAGCATTTAGACAGAACAAGTGGATCTCTCTATTCTCATATCTATCTGTGTCTGTCATATCTGTATGGCTCCTATCTATTTCTAAGGATAAATTTAGATAGGATCTAAATTATCTCTATTCTCTCATTCTTCTTTCTTAAGCTTTGATGAAAAGGATAACGAATGCAAATGGCATCCCCTTGCAGCTCTCTCATTTCTTAGCTTTATCCTTTTGAAAAGATTTGCTCTTTTTTTTACTTGACCTATAACAAAAGACTGAGATTTTCTTTATCTTATCAGCTAAATTTGTTCTCATAATCAGCTTTTGTCATCCATACTCTGTCATTGCTCCTCTTACCTGTTCTTTGTACTGCTCATGAACATGCACATCACATTTCTCCTTGTATTCTTTTTCTCCCCCACCTCCTTTCCAGAATGATGTAAATTTGCTTGGTGATGCTACTCATCCATTTAACTTCTGAAAATATGAGAAGCACTAATATTATCAAGCTTCAGAGAGATGACAGAAATGGCTGGAGATAGAACCAGATGGCAAAGATTTGCACATAGAGAACTTGACCCATCATCTGACAGATGAGAAAGAATATTTGAAGATCCCAGTTTACATCCTAGACCACCAACAGGTGTCCCCCAGAGGATGTCCCACCTAGTTAGGGCTCTCTAGTCTTTCATCCATGCGTTTCACACTTAGTTTTGTGTGTGTGTGTGTTGCAAGTCTCATATTGTATTGCCTGTCAATGTTTCTGACTGATGAAATGTTGGAAGAATTAAATATTTTTAATCCTTTTTCAGTGCTGTTTTACTCCATTAAGCTGCTAACATGATTTTCACATAACTTGTTAACTGAAAATTATGCTTGGCCAGCATAGTTCTCAAATGGCATACCCACTACATGAGGGAGAATCCTTTCTCCACAGTCAAAGACAAAAAATCATTGTCATTAGATCTATGCTTGAGTGGTGTTGAATAGCAATAGGAAGGACAGAAGACTGATGAAAGTTCAAGAATGGGAAGTGTTCAGAATAAGTAACTGATGTTAATAAAGCTGTGGGACTGGATGGTATATCACCACATGTACTATGGGAATATTGGAAACTCGGTTGTTCAACAGAAGAGTGGAAAGAGGAAACAATAGTACCACTGCATAAGGGAGAATCCAAGTCAGTAGTGTTAAACTATAGGCTAGTGTGTATATTAAGTGTAGTGGTAAAGGTGTTAAAGGGCAGAATACAAACCTGGATTGATGAGAATGGGAAATCTTTTGAGAGAGAGAAGCATGGATTTGTTAAGGGAGGGGGGTCTTGCTTCAGTAACTTGGTTACATTTTATAATAGGATGACTAGTGTATTGGACAGAGGAGATGCATATACTGTGATTTACCTGAATTTTGCTAAAGCATTTGATCGAGTGCAGCATGATAAACTTATGTTGAACCTGAGCAGGATGGGGATGGATGGTTATTTGGTAGCTTGGTTACAGGGATTGATGAGAATGGGAAATCTTTTGAGAGAGAGAGAGAGAGAAGCATGGATTTGTTAAGGGAGGGGGTCTTGCTTCAGTAACTTGGTTACATTTTATAATAGGATGACTAGTGTATTGGACAGAGGAGATGCATATACTGTGATTTACCTGAATTTTGCTAAAGCATTTGATCGAGTGCAGCATGATAAACTTATGTTGAAACTGAGCAGGATGGGGATGGATGGTTATTTGGTAGCTTGGTTACAGGGATGGTTGACTGGTAGGAGCCAGCTAGTTGTGTATGGTGGTGCAATATCCCAAAAAAGGAAGGTTACGAGTGGGATAGCAAAGGGTTATGTTCTGGTACCACTGCTGTTTAACTTGTATATCAACGATTACAGATACCAAGAAATTATATACTTGGTTTAATCCTTTATCCAAGTGTAATCAAACAAAGTTTGCACCTGAAATATAATCAGGACAGGGCATTGGATATCAATGATATGGTTCACAGTGTGAAAGGAGATATTCATTTGTTTGCTGATGATAAAGGAAGAGTAACGTCAGGAAGTTCTGATGTGTTGTTATAAGAAGATTTGAATAGGTTGGTGCTTTGTGCTGAAGAATTGGGATGTCATTTCAGTATTTCAGTGTTGCTGATTGTTAAGTATAATAATAATACTTGGAGGTGTCACGAAATAATAATAATCATCTTCCTTTGCATCTCCAGGCCTATAACAGAATTACTATAATCTAAAAACTTAGTGTGTGAGAGTTGGCTACCACCTCTGACTGTATTTGGATCCCCCTCATCTGTTTCTGGCTTTTGTTACATTTTTTTATGGTGGTTTTAGAGGGATGTGGCCTCTACCATCCATTGTTTTTAGCTTGCAGGATAACTGGTTATTGTTGTTCGTTTCTACTCCCACGAGAGTTGCAGTTTTGATAATGTTGGTTCCTTGCTTCACTTTCCTGCTGACTTTGCAAAACCCATCATGTTCTTCAGCTATTTACTGGGTTAAATGTGAAGCAGTTTGTGAGTACTAAGTCTGGGACTGGTCTATTCTCAATGTGTAGAGTGACTATTGGCCTCTCTAGTGCAGCCTGCCATCATTTGGGCCATGTTATTATTACGGACAACTCCAGGGAGTCCTTAGGCTCATCGAGGGAGGCCCAAATCATGTCCATCACAGCTATTCGACATTCACATAGTATCTATCATATCTTGCCTTAAACTCATTCACTGTCACAGCACCTACTACAGACTCTGGCAGCTTAGTCCACTCATTCACCACTCTAAAAGTAAAGAACCCAGCCCTAACACCCTTACTAACCACATTCTTGCCCAGCTTCCATGGATGTCCCCTAGTCCTCCCACTACCAGCCCTGTTCTCAAAAATATCCTCAGAATTAATCCTATAGAAACCCTTCAGTAATTGAATGTCTCAATCATATCCCCTCCTCCACCTATCAACCAATTTCTGCAACCCACAAATCCTCAACCTGTTCTCATAAGGTTCATTCCACAGACCTGCTATCATCTTGGTCACTCGCCTCTGGATCCTCTCAACCTCCTCCCCATTAAGAAGAAACCTAGGTGACCAAATCTGGGCACAGTAGTCGAAATGGGGTCTTCTCAAGGCTTGATACAGAGGAACAATAACATGCTTGTCTCTGCTCATCAAAGTATTCTTCAGCAAACAAGTGATTTGATGAGCTGATTTGGCCACTTTTGCAATGTTCCCCCTAAACTTCAACTCCTTATCCACCAACACTCCTAAATCTCTCACCTCATCAATTTCCTGGAGTACAGTTTCACCAATGTAGTAAACTGCTACTAATATTTTCACCCCAAAATGTATAACCTTACATTTTGCCACATTAAATTGACACTATTCTCCTTAGCCCAGACCTCCAATCTATCCAAATCATCCTGCAAAATTTTGACATCATCTGCATTCACTATTGCCCAACCCAACTTTGCATCATCCGTGAACAAATGAACTGTTCCTCTCAGATCCTTTCGTATATCGTTAATGAACAAGTTAAACAGCAGTGGTCCAAGAACAGATCCTTGTGGCACACCACTAGTCACAGGTCGTCTTTTGGACTCTACTCCTGAATAAACCACTCTGATATCTCTCCATCAACCACCCTCCTATCCATCTCACCAATCCTATATCCATCCCCATATGCTGCATTTTACTCATTAGAATTCCATGTGGTATTCTGTCAAAGGCCTTAGCAAGGTCCAGTAGAATCACTGTAAACCCATTACCCTTATCCAGTTCAGCCGTCACTGTGTTATAATACATAAGCAAGTTACTGAGGCATGGCCTATGCTTCACAAAACCATGCTGTCCCTGATACAGTATCCCATTTTCATCTATCCAATCCTGTATTTTCCTCTTGACTATTTTCTCCAAGACCTTGATAACGATTCCTGTTATGCTGGTCGGCTGGTAATTTTCAACAGCAGCCTTGGAACCACCTTTATGCAGCGGAACTATTTTCCCCTCTTTCCACCCCCTTGGGACTGACCCAGATCTGAGGCTCAAATTAAACAAAATGGTCAAGGGCACTGACAATTCTTTAGCCGCTTCTCGTACGACACGAGCTGGTATACTATCCAATCCCACAGATGTATTGACATTGAGGTTCTGTAATAGACTATTTACCTCTACTTCATTCACTACAATTCCAGTATAGGCTTTGATTCTTCCATTCCTGTAATGTCACCACCTGGATGATATACGCTTGCAAACTGTTTGGGATTGTCTTTAGCCTGCATGGCCAATGTTCTTTCATAATCTGCTTTTGCTTTTCTTACCACCCTTGTTACCTTTCTGGCCTGAGCTTTATACTGTTCCAGTGCCTGCAGGTCACCTTTCTCCTTAAATTCCCTCCACAATTGTTTCTTTTTTTTTTGCAGCTCAAGCTTAATGGTGTTATTCATCCATTTAACCCCTACTTGATTTATTATTCGGACTCTTGGTATTTGGTATACAGTCAACCATTGCCTCCTGCAAACACTTCTTAACCACCTCCCATGCACTATCAATATCCAGCCCTTGCAGTTTTACATGCCATGGCACTGAGCCAAGCACACTCCTAAGCTTGTCATACTTACCAGCCTGGTAATTCCACATGTGCCCTGTCTTAATTGTAAATTCCACTCCTTTAGCCATCTCCCAAGTCATGACCCTATGATTACTCTCACCAACTGGTGGCAACGTGGTCATGTTCGTTACAGCCACATTCTCTGATGCAATTACTAGGTCAAGCACTCTCTGCACCCTAGTATTTTCCATTACATGCTGTCGCAGATAGTTGTCCCTTAATAGCCGCATAAAATCCAATTCCTTCCTACCATGTGCCCTCTCCTCCTTCCAGTCAATGTTACCATAATTGAAATCCCCCATAATAATTACCCTCCTTCCACTCATTTCTTCTATTTGCCTATGCATACTATCCCCACCATCTATTCCATCACCTGGTCTGTAGCAGCACCCAATTGTATATTTTGTTCTGCTAATCTCTATCTCACATCAACTTCTATTCTCCTTGGCTGCAACTCATCAGCTATCATCAATAACACTCCTCCCCCCTTTTTATTCTCCCTGTCACTCCTGAATACGGCCGTCACATTCAATCCCACTAGCTTTATCATCTTCTGTCAGCCATGTTTCACTAATACCAACAACCTGTGGCCTGGAAATGCCAACCAAGGCCAAAAACTCCTCCTCCTTATTCCTAATACTCCTGACATTAGTGTACATGAATTGCAGAAGTCCGTTAGTCCCATCCCTACTTTGATGCATTATACTAACTATCCCATTCTGATTTGTTGTCCTTCGTACTCGCTCAGGCACATTATACTCAATCATACACTCAACTGCCTCCCTAAAGTCTGCATATCTACTTCCTCCCCTTTCCCCTTAATAAATCTAGTTTCCCTGAGTCTGTACATCCACTTCATTCATCAACACTTTTTCAAGCCTCTGTATACCAAATCCATTCAAATGTAAACCATCCATCTTATATAAATCCTTTCGCCCATCGAACTCACGCCACACATCCACAAATTCCACACCACTCTCCATGCATAACCTGCGCATAAAGTCATTGGCAATTATGGCCCTCCTTCTAAACACTTCACTGTCATACTGTGGCAAAATACCCACCATCCTAACTCTCTCACTCTTCTCTTTTGTTACCTCAAGTAATTCCCTCACATCCTCTATCATTTCCATTTTGTCTTCTTTCAAATCATTTGTTCCAGCCACCACTATCATTTCTTTCACCCTCTGTTTTTATGCTCTAATAGACTTGCTGACATCCTTAATGTTCGGACCCAGTTGGTACGATTTCGTCAAACTCTCAACTATCACACCTTTTGCTAACGAATCTCCGTACAACACTCGCTCCTTCATTTTGTTTATGTTTACGAACATTCTCTTTGCCTGCAGGAATTTCTACAAACATCTAAATTGTGCTGATGCCTGCTCAAACTAGGTTTTCCCATTGGGATTGCCCATTTGTGACTTGATAATGCAATTTTGAATAAGTTAAGCAAAGGAAATAAAATTACTGAAAAGAACAAAAGAAAAGAGAGTAAATCGAGTGACTAACAGGTACTTGCCTTTTGTAATGCATTGAGACTGTGATTCATTATGAGCTTCAGTGACTTTGGGTTCAAGACTTTTCTGATGTGAAGTCAACATCCTCTATATACAAGTAGCTTAGTTGTGAAGATACTTCATATGCAGACTTCGTTTATGCATTGATAGAGGATCAGACAAAAATATAATTTCTTTGCAAGTATTACCAAGTGAAAAAAAAAAAAAAAAAAAAACAACTATCTCTAATCTAGAGTATTTTAATAATGTGATAAACCTTTTTTGCTACTTGTATATGGAAAATATGTGATTTCTGCATCACATATTTCACCTACAATTATAGGAGTGACCCCTCCTATAATTTTTAGTAATAACAGTATACAGATTCATATGGAAATGTGTTGTATTAAATTATGGTTTAAAACAAAAGGACATCATCTGTTGGGGGGGGGGGGGTTCTATCACAATTTCCTCAAAAAATAATTATTTTCAGTGATTTAAAATTCACTATTTTGACTACACAGATTGGTAATGCAAAATGGAACAAAATTAGTTTTATTTAAAAGGTATTCTTGTTTACCTGTTATGATATTTTAATATAAAGTGACTGTTTGTTTGTAGCAGCTAATTAACTAATGGTAATTCATGGGTAAATTAGTAAATAAAACAAAAAAAAATTCAATTGGCATTTATTTTAATAACAAAGTGAAATTTAAAGTAAAATACATAACAAGCCTCCTCAAAATTACCCACTTTTTACACTTGAAGTCCTAGCAGCTTTGTTCCTTGGATTTTTTTTGTTCTAATGGCTGATGCATCTGGCATGTTCTCATCTATTAATATACTTTTCAGAAGTATATATATATATTTAATGTTTATATATCCTGAAACTTGAAAACCATCGCACTTCATTCCTTTGAAATACGTTTTATAATTCCCATTGATTTTACTGTCAATATGCAGTCGATTTTTGTTCCTTGTTCCATAACAAAATTCACTACAGAGAAAAGTTTCTACCGAAGCAATTGGAAACAGTGTTAAAATAAATTCTACAGTGGTTTTTATATTCTCAAAAGGAATACTTTCTTTATGAAAGTGTTTGAAAATTGTTGGAAAGAAAAAATCCTAACATTTTGATAATAGAAATAAATTCATATATGACTTACAAGTTATCAGAATATAATCATATTTCTACAACAGTTATATATTTTAAGAATGCTAAGTGAAAATTTTCATCTTGGAAAACATATTGGCATCCCAAAAGCATGCCTGGAGATGCCAGGATAGTTTTTGCAAAAAGTGGACTCTCATTTGAAGTGAGATGGATGACAACTATAATTATGAGATGCTGAGGCAATTGACATGAAGTCAACAGCTTCTATATGCAAGTATTCTAGTTGCGAAAATACTTCATGTGCAAATTTTTTACACTTGGATAAATAATTAAACAAGAATATAAATTCTTGGCAATATAATTTACTTTGTAACTAAGTGAAAGCAGTTTCTTCAAGCACATCAAGTGAATGATTTAGCACTACTGGACATGATATTCAGCACTCGAATTATTATTGCACGGGCACCCTCCATGGAGTCTGCAAACTCATTGTGGGAAACCCAAACTATCCACACACTATTGTATGTCTCCTTGAATCTATTAACAGATAAAGCACTCTCAACTGACTGCAGACCCATTCCATTCATTTGCCACTCTCCAAGTAAAAAAATATAATCCTCATACCCAATTTCCAGAGATGATCTCTTGTCCTGCCCTTTAGCCAAGTGCTGAAATATTTCCTCTGTATTATTAATCCTATAAAATCCTAAATTTAACTAAAATGTTTCTATCATATTCCCTCTTTTTTGTGTTTGTCAAACAACCGTTACAACCCACAAACTCTCAATCTCTTCTCTATGAGAAGAGATTGAGAGCTTGTGGGTTGTAACTCTCCTCTGGATCCTACCACTTCCTCCCCCCCCCCCCCCCAAGAAACCCAGGTGACTAGATCTGGGCACAGTTATTCAGGTGTGGTTGTATCAAGGCAAAGAGGAATGATAACTCATTTATCTTTTCTTTTTAGTGCTTTCTTCAATAACCAAGCATTCCTGTGAGCTATCCTGGTTATCTTAGCAATATATATACCCTCTAAACTTCAATTCTCTATCTATTACTAACAAATCTTTGGCTTCATCAATTTCCTGGAATACATTTCCCTCAATGTGATACACAGCTTGTAATCTCTGTATCACTTTATACTTTTCCACATTAAACTGACATCCATTATGTTTTGCTCATACTGTCAGCCTATTTAAATCATCATGCAGGCTTTTCACATCACTTTAATTGACTATTACCATATCCAATTTTGCATCATCAGCAAACAAATGTCTCTCTTCAAATTATTTCTTGTATCATTTATGTACAAATTAAAGAGCAACGATCCAAGTACAACCTTACAATACACCATTAGTTACCTGCTTTCTTCTGGATTCTGCTCCTCATGTATCCATATCACCAGTTTCATAGCTATCCCCATTTGTTCTAGTTTGAAGAACAAAGTTCCGTGTGGTGGTATCCTGTCAAATGTCTCTGCAAAATTCAGCAGTATTATTGTGTAGCCATTCTCTTTATCCAACTCATTTGTCACTGTATTATAAAAAAACCTTAGTAAATTACTAAGGCATGACTGATGCTTAAACTCATGCTGCCCCTCATAGAGTATCATATTCTTATTCACCCATTGCTGAATTCTGTTTTTTGAGATACTGATTGATCTCAAAATATGCTCCTGAGATACTGATTGATCTATAATATGCTACTACGGAATTAGATCCTCCTTTATGCGAAGGAATTATTTTGCCCTGCTTCCACTCCCTTGGGACTTTGCCAGAGTTGAGCCAAATTAAGCAGTCTAGCCAAAGCCATTGGCAGTTCCCTTGTACAGTCTCATAAAACATGAGCTCATATCCTATCTAATCCCATGCTGTATTTGCATTGAGACTCTTCTTCTAGCCTCCATAGCTCAGTCAGTATAGACAAAGCCTTTTGGTCGGAAAGACCTGGTTCGATTCTCAGTTATGTGAGGAATCTTTATCTGGTCTCTTTTGACTAAAGGTGAGTTAGCCGGTCTCATACGGAGGTAGGAGTTTTTTTCACCCAGAAACTCTGGTTTTTTGTCCCCCCCCAATGAACACACACATGGATTACGTAATGAATATGTCCCAGCCATACCATACACCAGTCCCGAGCCCAGATAAAATCGATGGGTTGGGGGAAAGCAGTGATGAGCTACCCTGTAAAAAATCTCACCAGGAATACTTTGTGGGCAATGTCTACAAATTCACCTATGGTCGGAAACAGCTGAAAGGGAAAATCAGTCAGTCTCTTCAATATCCTACGTACCTCCACTGTTTTCATATCAGTTCCTGTCAACTCTGCCACACCAATATTCTCACTTGAATGATTTACCCTTGCAAAGTGCTCACTCAGTAATTCAGTTATTTTGTCTGTCCCTGTCACCTATGTTCCATTAGCACTCGTTGAAATCATAATTCCAGTCATTCTTCCTCTTACTTGCCACATAAAGAAAATCCTTTGGCCTGCTTGACTAATTTCTTTTCACTTTCCTTATATACCATTCACATTTTCTTTTTTTGCAGCTCATGCTTAATGATATACTAATCTATTTAACTCCTATCTGATTTACCCAACTGACCTTGGGTATACAGTAATTCTTTCACCAGACATCCCCTGACTATTCCCCATGCAATGTGAACATCCTCTTGCAGATTTTTATGCCATGGCATTGTTTCAAGCTGCCTCCTAAGCTTGTCATAATCACTTGCCTTGTATTTGTCACGTATACCTCTTAACTGAAAATTCCATATTTTGCTGCCTCCCAAGTCGAGATGCATGATCATTCTCTCCAGTTGAGGCAATGTAGCCACCTTAGTTATGGATAGGTCTTCAAATCTAATGCTCTTTTACCATAAGTTTCCTCTATGCTTCTATCCTCTTTCCTCTATCCAAGTCTCCAAAGTTGAAGTTCCCATAATAATTACTTGACCTGCACTCACTGTACTAATCTGCTGAGGCATATCTTCCACATAATCCGTGGTGTCCTCTGGCTTACAACAGCAACCAATTTTATAGTTTATCCTTAATCAAACAAGAACTGCAGATAAAAAAAAAAAAAAAATATGGAAAAGGTATAAAGAGAAAGGCAGAGAACTTGCACAAGGAATATAAGACTCAAGCTAGCAAAGTTAGTATAATGAGGAAAAATTAAAACATTAAAGGGAACTAACACTATGATTTAAGCAAAATCCCAAAGTATTCTTATGTGGCCAATAGGAGGAGAAATGATTGTGGATGAATGGCCTTACCAGATGAAGGTATTCAGGTGACCAATGTGGATGATGTCCAGCTGTTTAGCAATCTCTTTATCAGAGTATTTCATAGTGGTGAAGCAAGTCTTATTCCTAGAGGGATAGGGAAGATTGAAGGATTAGAAATGAATGAAGAGAAGCTATTTAAAACTTTAAATATCCTAGATGTTAGCAAGGGACTGGGTGAGATTTCAAGTGTTTTAAAATGGACAGGGCCATCAATCCATTTGTTTAATGAGTTTTGCAATATCATCCATGCTATGATATATCCATATTATAGCAGCAATGTACGATGTTGTCTTGGCAACACTTGCAGCGTGCCTCTTAACTTTTAGGCCACTGTTTACCATCACCTCTAGAAGTACATGTCCACCAAAACAGCGCACGCGCGCGCACACACACACACACACACACACACAGCTTATACTTCTGCATTTCGAAGTGCAACACCTTACACTTATTAAAACTGTAACCCACCTACTCATTCTTCCAAGCTAAAAGTGTTTGCATTTTTCAAGGGAGTTAGTATCAGCATCACTAATTCTCCCAAACTTGCATCATCAACAGATAATAAAAATCTGCTGTCAATCCACATGAATACAGTATAACATATACAGTATATATATTGTTAACAAATAAGAGACCAGATGGAATGGAGAAAGTCATTTCAAATGAAAAAATGGTAAGCTAATTATTTATTCAGGAGGTGACTCAAAGCATTGTGGAGTAGCTGCAGTTCAGGAAGGAGAGAGTGGGATTTCTGGAAACATCCACCTGCTATGGGTGTTTCCAGAAACATTCACAGCAGACCTATACTCGAGCATCTAACATTGACAGGTCAAGGCACCAGATTGATTACATCCTAGCTCTCCAATGATGGAAGATGAGTATCTTTGTGCATGCTCATCCTGGAGCAGACGTGATACTGACCTTTAGTTAGTAAGAACCAAAGTGAGACCGAGACTCTGAAACCTTCCATGTCAGTCCCATCCCACTAGATTGAATGTCAGAGTCATCCCTAGTGGGTTCACAGAAAAAAATATCAGCACGGTTGGATGATCTTTTGTAGACTAGTAAGGAGAACTCACCTGAAATGCTGTGGGAAGGAGTCAAAGTTATAATAGAGGATACAGCTAAGAAGTATCTAAGCCCAATTAGAAGACCAAGAGACCCATAGATATCAGATTTGACATGTGATGTAATCAAATGAAGACATTTGGAGAAGCAAAGAGATACAAGGAATGAAGAATATAAGAGTTGGAAGTTTATTTTCCACTTGGTTAGACTATAATAAATTTAGTTTAATCCTTTATCCAAGTGTATGCAAACAAAGTTTGTGCCTGAAGTATCTTCAGGACTGAAGCAACTAGTAGCAAAGGTGGACCAAGCTCTCATCACTCCTTCTTAAAGAATATAAGAGATTACATAGAGAAGTCAGAAAAGCCACCAGACAAGACAAGAAAAATTTTTATGCAATAAATGTGAAGAGATAGAGTTCCAGATGAAGAGACATCTGGAACTCTAAAAGGATGGTTTATTTCATGACCTAAAGTAAAAATTTAATACCAAATGTAATATCATCAAAGACATGAATGAAACAATACTAACAGAAGAACTGGAAATCAAAAACAGATGGAACTCTAAAAGGACGGTTTATTTCATGACCTAAAGCAAATATTTAATACCAAATGTAATATCATCAAAGACAGGAATGAAACAATACTAACAGAAGAACTGGAAATCAAAAACAAACAAAAGTGTAATGTGAGGAACTGTACAGCAGATAGGATAAGTAAAATATGGAGCCCACTCACCAGGAAATTTTCTGTTTGGAACCTCCTCCACTTAGGCATGACGTTCAAAGAGCAGGAGTAGTTAAACAGCTCAACAATAAGGCGGCAGTCAGGTGCAGATGGAATCCTAGCAGAGTTAAGGCCATAGAGAATAGGGGGATAAGTGTTTCATAGATTGATTACAAGGATATGGGAGATAGGATCATGACCTAGAGACTGGAAGAAATCAACTTTCATACCACTGCACGAGAAGGAAGATATTGAAAGATTGCAAGAACTATTAGTTTTATCTTTTATGTAAGCAAGATTTTATTAAAGTTCATTCTAAATAGGACTGAAGCCAAAGTTGAGGCAGAGATGTTGGAGGAACAAATAGGTTTTATGAAAGGTAAGGGTACCAGATATCAGATCCTTTGCCTTAGACAGATCATTGAAAAGTATAAATAATTTAGACTCCTTATGGTAATATGTCTCATAGATTACTCCAAAGCTTTTGACTGTGTCCAGCATGTGAAACTGTGGGAAGTAATGAAAATAAAGGGTTTCCACACACATTATCAGGTTGATAGCAGGTGTTTGATTAAGTGATTGGCTTTAGGTTGGCAAAGTTGCTTGCTATCTCCTTACCTGTTTAGTATCTTTGCTGAGGACATCATGCATATAACATTGCATGAGCTTAACACAGGAATTAGGAGAGGTTGTAGATATGCTGATGATAATACAGTACTCCTTTGTAATGACAAGGAAGAACTACAACGAATCCTTGACAAAATTAACGAGATCAGTTAGAACTGAGGACTTCACAACTCAATCCTAGCAAGACAAAGATTATGGTTTTTTAAAGGAAATATAGACAGGAAAACTCTGAGAAATAAGTGTACCTTAATTGAGAAAGAATTAAGGAAGTCAGCAAGTGCCAGTACCTGTGATCCATTATTAATGTGAAGAATTGTTTATGCAAGCAAAAGAGTTGGTGGTGATAGTTGGCACAAATGATCTGACTGGTAACAAGGAGGCATGTTATGAAGCTGTTAAGGAGAGTGAAAGATAACAATGTGGTATATAAGGTAAACTCATCCTACCTGTTGCCTAGGTAGGATAATGAGTTGAGAAGGCGAGTGAAGATTTTGAACGGTATATAGCAGAGTTGTGTGAGGGTAAAAGGAGTTCATTTTGTGAATGTGTGGAATGGGTTTTGAGGGGGTGGATAGAGCTGTATAAAAGAGATCGGCTACATTTGAATGGATTTGGTGTGAGTCAGTTGGAGAAGCTTGGCGCAAGAGTGAATGACTGAAATGAATGTAAGATCTGAGGAAGCAAGAGGTGTTGTGGAAGAGCAGGAGAGTTAAGATAGGCAAGTTTGTAAATGGAGAGGGTGAGTGGCTTGAGTGTGGTTAGGGTGGACAAGGGGACACTGCGTGAAAAGTGTAGCTGATGGTTCAGGAGTAGATTTGAGTGTGCAAGAAAGGATTAAGACACTCAAGGATGTGAGGGTGATATTTAGGTCTGGAGAAGGGGGTATAGTATCAGTGATGATAGACAGGAATGGATAGGGGAGAGAGTGTAGAGGAGTCATGTCCAAGAAGTGGGGTTAGTGGAACTTGTTATAAAAACAGAAATGAGCTAATGTGTATGTTTACAAATGCTAGAAATATTCAAAACAAGGGGAATAAATTGTAGTGTTGATAGTTCATTTGCTCAAAATTTATTGGTATAATGGAGACATGGTTGAATGAGAATGACATTCTGACAGGAATAGATGTTGAAAGTTTATTTTTCACTTGGTTAGAGTATAATAAATTTAGTTTAATCCTTTATCCAAGTGTGAGCAAACAAAGTTTGCGCCTGAAAGTATCTTCAGGACTGGGGTAAGGTGGTACAACACCAGGGCACTCCTTGCAAAGGTGGAGCAAGCTACCAACACTCCTATCTCAGTATCTCCCATAATGCAAAACACATCTCCTTGCGGATATGTCTAATGTTATGCATTAAGGGAAGGGCCACAACCCAGACCTAGTTTCGACCTTTATTGAGGTCTCTTCAGTGGGAGCCAGGCCCAAGTGGAGATATCAGGTGTTGTACCACCTTACCCCAGTCCTGAAGATACTTTCAGGCACAAACTTTGTTTGCTCACACTTGGATAAAGGATTAAACTAAATTTATTATACTCTAACCAAGTGAAAAATAAACTTTCAACATCTTTCTCTAAATCCAGAGTAATTTATTAAAAAAGGGTGGCACACCATTTGGCAACTCCTATAGGTAGAGATGACCTGCTAATGCTTCTGCCTGGTATCTCCACATGGGCCTGGCTCCCACTGAAGAGACCTCAATAAAGGTCGAAACTAGTCTGGGTTGTGGCCCTTCCCTTAATGCATAACATTAGACATATCCGCAAGGAGATGTGTTTTGCATTATGGGAGATACTGAGATAGGAGTGTTGGTAGCTTGCTCCACCTTTGCAAGGAGTGCCCTGGTGTTGTACCACCTTACCCCGGTCCTGAAGATATTTTCAGGCGCAAACTTTGTTTGCTCACACTTGGATAAAGGATTAAACTAAATTTATTATGACAGGAATAGAGATGGCAGTATGTGTAGTCTTTTGTGAAGACAGTTAAAGCAAAAAATGGGAGGAGTTGTGTGCATCTAGGGTGGAGATGCTAGCAGCAAATACAGTGGTTTTGAAGCAGTATGGCCACACATGGATCAAGAGTCTTGGATTTGATTACCTCAGAAGATATTGTAAATAAAGCGTCACATCATCCTCCACTTAGCGAAAGTGACCATGAAGTGATCACTTTAGGTGGTGGCTAGCCACATAATAACTTTCATGTGAGAAAGAGTTATATGTGGAGCTATAAGAAGGACAGTGATTATGATCAACTCAGGAGGCAGCTTGCAGTGATACCATGGAATGAAGAATTGCATGAGAAGGAAATCAGTGCTACTTGGTCTCCACTCAGGAATTATCTGGCAGAGGCAATGACTGAGTATATTCCAAAGGTCATGAAATTAAATAAGGTAGGTGTAAAATGGATGACTGAGGGGGTGAAGCATGCAATCTGGAAGAAAAAGACATTGTGGGCAGCACATGAGTGGAGATAATCAGTTACGTGAGGAGTACAAAGAGCAAGCAAGGAAGTTGACTTGGTAAGGATAGCGAAAGGGCACTATGAGCAGCAATTAGCAAATGATGCTAAAAGAAATCCTAGGGAGTTTTTTCAATATGTGGCCATAGAAGGAAGAATAATTATGGGAGGGGTGATGTTGGTCAGAGATGATGGGAGAATATAGTAGAGGTGTTAAATGACAGTTCATTAAAGTATTCCATCCTTGTTTGTGATTATAACATAATGTAGAACTTGAGAACAGTGGGAATGGAGAGGAACCACTGATGGTGAGTGAGCAATTGAGTAAACTTGATGTTAACGAGGCTATGAGACTTGATGGTATATCACCTCGTGTCTTGAGGGAATGTTCTGGGAAGATTACAACACCTTTAATGTACATTTTGAACATGAGTTTTAGATTAGCCCAGGTCCCAAAGAAATGAAAAGATGGCAAAATTGTTCTGCTTCACTTCATAAAGACGATAAGAATAAGGCTTTGAATTATAGGCCAATCTGCTTGTCTGAAGTTAGGATCAAGGCATTGGAAAAGCTAGTGAGGACAAGAATTCAGAACTGGGTGGGCAGCAGTAGAATTTTCTTTAATGGACAGCATGGGTTTGCTAAAGGAAGATCATGCTTTATCAATCTGCTTACGTATTATAACAAGTGATGAATACATTGGACAAGGGGAGGGGGATGCATATACAGTGGTATATTTAGATTTTGCCAAGGCTTTCGATAGATTACCACATGACAAACTAGTAGTTAATTTGGAACAGATGATGATGGAAGTAGATTAGTGCATTGGTTTGGAGATTAGCTGTTTGATAGGTATCTATAGGTTGTGTATGGGGGAAGTGATATCCCAAAAGAAGTCACTAGTGGCATTCCCCCCCCTTCCAGGGGGTCTGTTTTGGGACCATTGTTGTTTAATTTGTATGTAAATGACGTTGGAAAAGGCTTAAACGATGATATACTGGTGTTTGCAGATGATGCAAAGTTGGGCAGAGATGAGAAGTAGAACAGATGTAGCTTTGCAAGAGGACCTAAATAGACTGTGTGAATGATGTTGCAAAGTGTAAGGTTTTAAAATTTGGGAAGCAAAGATGGGTGAGATGCAGAGTATAGGATTGGTGGGGATATTTTGGAGGAGATGAAGGATTTAGGAGTGGGGGGGGGGGAGTTGTGGTGGATAGAGATTTGAAATTTCATAGACATTTTGCTAAAATTGAGGATGACACAGCAGATTATGAGAATAATGCAGAGAATACTGACACATAGAAGGATGATTTGATTCCATTGTACAAGACTTTGATCAGGCTACATAGGGATTACCGTCCACATATTTGGTTACCAGGTTTTCAAAAGGATGATGAGATGTTGGAGAGGGTCATGAGGCGATTGACTTAAGTGGGTTTCTGGTCTCTGGAGTGTGGAATATGAGGACAGATTGAGAGAATGCAAAATACAGTCCAGTGGATAGACATGATTAAGACATAAGCTGGTAAGGGATAATTACCAGATTAATGGGGATGAGACTTTCATAGAATATCTGGAGATGGGGGGGAGAACGAGATGCCATCCCTGGAAACTGTATAAGGTGGATGTGAGCAAGGGGGCGAGGAGTAGATTTTTTGCATGGAGAGTGGTGGGTGATTGGAATGCATTACCTGAGATTGTAGCAAATGCAGGGACAGTAAATGCATTTAAGTTGAGGTACGATGAGCTGTGCATGTGAGAGTGGGACCTCCCACCATGAGTCTCTTGATTCTGTGGAGGTCTATTGATGATAATTTCATTCCAAACCTCCATATCTATCTGAGAGCAATCTAAGCTTGAGGGGGAAAAAAAGCTCAGTCTTCATAGCAACTTGCAACAGCCTTTTATGCAATATCTGAAAGGGTCAAATGTAGAAAACTTGCCAGAAGTAATGGATACAACCTCTGCTTTTTTGTGCTTCCACATCTCTCACATCCAGGTGGTACTATTGTAATATCACTGTAAAATAATGCCCTCATAACCTCTTAGTATCATTTTTCTCCTCCACCTCCTGTTTATCATCTAAACAGGAGGTGGAGGAGAAAAGCCCCTATTGCCTCTTCTGCAGTAAAATTTGCAGAAGAGGCAATAGGGGCCATACCGTCGGTTGTATGAAAGAAAGAAACAAAATGCCCACCAAACTATGTTAGCTCAATTCTTTGTTAAGAAGTAGAATAATAAAATTTATATTCTGAATATGTTTTATTGTCTTTCAGCTTCATGGTTTTCCTTTAACTAGGCCCTGAGACATACCTTAATTCTTTTATAAAAAAAAATTAAGGCTCAAAAAAGAAATTTGAGGAACGAATTATACTTTTTCCTGTAGGTTATTATATTCGATTAATGCGCCTGTTTTAAAGAATGCATTAGGCACACTAATCGAGGGTTTGCTGTATTATCATTTTCCTCTGATTGCAACTTTTAACATTCCTAGTTAGCACCCATATACCCAACTATTCCATGTAAGCAGATGATGTTAAACATTCCTTTATTCTGTGATACATTGATGAATGAGAGTTGTCTAAATTCAATGTTATGTCAGTATAAACCTTTTGTACTGCCATAAATTTCAAATAAGTATTCTCACTTCAACAGCCTTGATGATCAGTATTTAGGTATATCATATGTAATAAACAAACTAGTAAGCTGCATTTATCTAGAGATTTTATTTTACAAATATAAATATCTTTATACATATTTTCACAAAAGATCAGAATGGCAATAGGCAACTGTTTGAATTCATTTATGATTTAATACATTTTGAAAAACAAAGTAGGTGAATCTGTAGATTTTCATTAATGTTCAGAGGAGAGGGGAAAACAAAATGCCATCTGCACATTAACATCAATTAATCACCAACATACTATGAAAATTGTGCATCTAGATAAGTTAAATTAACATTTTGCACTTTTGTCCATCAGCAACAGAATTTGTGTATACCAAAATGCATCATTTTGGTATACACAAGACTTGGAAAAAGCACTCATCTGCTTGTCTCCATGGCTAGTGAGAATTTACGTTGAATTGAAAAAAGTTTCAGTTCAATCATTACACTTTATTTATGTAATTCTGATTCTATGGTATGTGGTATTTAGACATTTATGTAAATTGTTTGTCTTATTATTGCTTTTGCCATACTTATTGCATCTGTTAGAGCATGTCAGTCATCACAAATGCCTGTTTTGTTGTTTATGCTTGATTTTGTTGTAAGGAAAAAGAATCAATAACAATAGTATAGGATAAGTATATGCATTATTTTATCTCTAGAAAGAGCTCAGGCTTATTGCAAAGTAACCAACTAATTGTTGTATGGTTAACTCAAATAGATGCGCTGCAGACAGCGATAATAACATTTTGTACCCAATGATGCATGTGTAGAAAGTTGAGAAAGAATTGTGTTTTTTTATTATTTATTTTCCCAAAATATATAATTTCTTTATACTCATTCTGAAAATATGACCTAAATGTTTATCGATTTTCTCTGTTGCTGCCATGTCACCAGTCCTGCCTGCCAATATTTTGGAACTATTCTGAATTTAGAAAATGCACTACTATAGTTAATGCCTATGTAAGCCTAACAGTGTTATTTTATTGAGTTTTTATGATGAGCTTTGAATGTTTTTAACTTCATCATGTGTTTATAATGTTACAAAAGAAATTTTCACTTTTTCATAAAAGAGCAATTCAGGATAACAAATGTTAGAACTGAAAATTATCATGATTGATTATGTTCATGTATCACTGCTAAAATGTTTAATTTCTTTTTTTCCCTTAATGCTTCATTGTCCACCCATTACACTAATGGAATATGGTTGTAACATACAAACTACTTATATATTTGTGCATTTGTTGGTCTAGTTTTTATCTCTTAAAAAATGTATAATTTTTTTCAAGCTTCTTCAGTCCTCCAATAAGTGGGTAGTGCGAATACCCCCAGAAATGAAATTCATCTACCTAAAAGTAAATAAATTGTTTCAACAGTGGTAATTACACAGGGTAAAAATTAGCCATAACATTCACCAAAGCTTAAATTGACCAGGTTCACAACTGAACATGTAACTGTGACTCATTTATTAGGTTATTCCACCATTATACTCTATCCAAGCTAACACTTGACCAGTGAGATACCTACCTGACTGGTAATCATGCACAAAATTTTTAAAGCTCTGATTACACACACACACCTGCATATATCCTTTCAAGTCTCCTTCCTCCATATACATATTAAAAATTAGTATTCCTCCCTTGCAGGAAAAGCACAATTATTTTTAGTGCCAAATTTTAAAACAGAATTCACACAGATAAAAACAACAAGCTTTTAGTTTTCATAATTTTTAACTTTACAAATTAATTATTTCTGTTAGACAGATCACAGAATCATCTAATCACCATTCTCCTTCCCACTCGAATTGAATTTGAAATATTAATATGTGATTCTCAAATCAAGATAGATATATTTGCTCAAGGGTTTCAGAAGTTCTTAGCCTAGTCTGCTTTTTTATTAACTTGTTATGAATGTAATGTTTCTAGATCAAAACAGAATAGCAAGCTTTTATTATTATTTTACTTTGTTACCCATGAAGGGTTGCATATCTGTAGTACATGAGCACTGTAGGTTGGTTATATTAGATAAACTATGAATCCTGTTGTGGAGACTAAATGTTTTTTTCTGGCATTTCAGGTCTCCAGTAAGAAAAATCAATATAATGTATATAAAATTTAGTTTATATACTTATATGGAACCTCCATGACACTCAGCATATACATCAGTCGAACAGTTCATTATAGGTGTGGGTGTGTATAGTTGTAGATATTCACTGTTTAAGTCAATTGCTCTGTGTCATTTAAATTTTTTTTATACTGTTTGAATCTGTAATTGTTACTATGGGACTGATGGTTAAAAATGAATTTATTAGTTAAAAATAAACAACTAATAGTGTGATCCAAATGACTATACTCAGAAGAAAACACTCAACCCATATAAAACATACATGCGATGTGCTGATGGATTTGCATATAAAGGTCTGGAGAAGCCACACTGTGTGCATGCCTTGTTACAAGTGTGTGAAACCAGATCCATCCCCCCCCTTTTCAAAAAAAAAAAAAAACCTAATACTACTGGTTTAGTTTAATCCTTTATCCAAATGTAAGCAAACAAAGTTTGTGCCTGAAGTATCTTCAGGACTGAGGCAACTCTTGATAAAGATGGACCAAGCTCTCATCACTCCTTGTCTCAGTATCTCCCATAATGCAAAGCACATCTCCTTGCAGATATATATATAATGCTATGCATTAAGGGAAGGACCACCACTCAGTGGGAGCCAGACCCAGAGGTGGTGATACTAAGGTGGAAGCAATGGAGAGGTCATATTTACCTATACAAGAAGGTGTCTCACCTTCTGGCAACTCGTATAGGTAAATATGACCTCCCCATTGCTTCCCCCCTTAGTATCACCACCTCTGGGTCTGGCTCCCACTGACCAGACCTCAATAAAGGTAGAAACCGGCCTGGGTAGTGGCCCTTCCCTTAATGCATAGCATTATACATGTCTGTAAGGAGATGTGCTTTGCATTATGGGAGATACTAAGACAAGTAGTGATGAGAACTTGGTCCACCTTTACCACAAGTTGCCTCAGTCCTTCAGGCACAAACTTTGTTTGCTTACACTTGAATAAAGAATTAAACTAAATTTATTATAGTCTAACCAAGAGTGGGGGAGAAAAAAAACTTCCAGCACCTAATACTACTGGAAAAAAATGAGCCACAAGATTTGAATTTGATTCCAGTGTCAAATGATATTAATAATTGAAGTTAACATTTGGATACTATGGAAATAACATGCATTTAAGTTAATTTATATATTTTATCTGTATGGCTGTTTAAAAGACGAATTATGAATGGAGTAAGTTTAAAAAAAAAAGTATTTAATACAGAAAGGCTTACGTGATGAGTATTTGAATGCACCTTCAAAGTGGATGTGAATTAAGAATGGAAATTAAAATTAATTTCTTTTTACTGTTCTAAGGTCAGGCAATGTGACACTATTAGGAAACTAAGGAATAGTTAATATAATTGCCATTGCAACAAACTGCAGTGTCTTAGTACATAAAAGTGGAAAAATAACTTAAAAAATACAATTAATAGTTACCTGGATATATATATATATACACATATTCATATTTTTAAAAGAAATGAAATCGTTGCATTTATG
This sequence comes from Typopeltis vanoorti, assembly GCF_054136105.1. NCBI lineage: Eukaryota > Metazoa > Arthropoda > Arachnida > Uropygi > Thelyphonidae > Typopeltis > Typopeltis vanoorti. The sequence goes on along the minus strand of NC_143550.1, from coordinate 59,859,356 downwards.
GGAGGGAATTCATATTTTTTAGAATATTATTGATGTTTGAGAAACACTGGTTTACAACCTAAAGACCAGTTTTTCATTATTAGCCTTTCTCAGCTTAGGCCAATGAGGATATGCATGTAATTTAAGGTAAAAAAAATATATTAAGTCATCTATGAAAACATAGATGATAATACATCATGACACACAGTCATAAATCTTAACTGCTAAGTCACTGTCACCTTGGTGATGAGCATATTTTAAAATAAACTGCCACATGTGCAAGGTACTATCTTTATTTCTGTAAAGCCAAACATTTTATTTTTATTGAATTGAAATTTATTTTTATTTTATTTTATTGAAATTCAAGCCCTTAAACATATGCACAGCTTCAAGCTATATTCTCAATATAATGGTGTCACTGGATGAAGTAGAGCAACCAACCACCTTTAACTGCTTAACACAATGTGCCAACTCACTTGTTTGCACTTTGGTTTTTAGATTAAAGTAAAGCCATAAAGGAATAATAAAAATAATTAGGTTGGCTAACGAATCAAACCCTTTAAATTATAATAAACAGCTTTGTTTTTAATGTTCAAACATATCAATCCAATTAACTAAAATCAACTACAAGCAGTATATAAGTAAGTATAACAAAAGACTCATTCCCAGTAAACTATCAAGACAGCAGGTGTGTAGCATGAGTTTACAGAATTCCTTGTTCCTGTACATACAAATAGGTTCTTGCATAGGTCAGATGCCTAAAATATTTGAGATAAGAAAAAAAAAACATCTTAGTGATGTAGCTCATAAAATATGGAAGAAAGATCAGGTATGGCTTATCACTCTTCCCACACATATGACATTGACTGGAACAAGACCTCTGTGCCTTATCTAGAAGGAAACTTTCTTTCCCATCAGATAAAAGAATCTACCATAGTCATTTTTTCATATGGCTCACTCAACAAGAACCAAGGGCTAATCCTTAATGATATCTAGAAATCTTCAGTTAGACTGCTTCATGCACCAGATTTCGACTCTGCTAATCATCTCCAAACAGCTAGAAAATGGATGAATTATGCCTCCATTTTTTTCCAATTGTTCATATTACAATAGTTCCTGCCAGCATCTCTTAATGTGTACCTTGTATTTGTTAACCATACATTTACATCTTTTGTCCTAAGGAAGCTACAAGTAATCTGTGGTGCAACTAGTCAGTTTCTTGTTATTTAGTATGTATTCCTCAACCCTAAGACCACATAAACCTAATTTTTCTATTAGCCTTTCTCATATAAAATGGCAAGGTTTTTCCTCTAGAATATAAATTTTTTTCTTCTCAAAACATGCAAAATGGACATAATAACTAAATTTGCATATCTAAAAACAGCAATACCAACCAACTCTTGAACTGCTTAAATAACTGGTATAATGTCTATCATGTCATACAGCACAGAGTTCTGTAGGTTCAGTTCTTAATTATTCGGAATAACTAGTAGATAAGGAATTCGAACATAAAACGCTCCAAGTATGGATGGAACTGATAATTCCACATGGTAAGACTGCTTTGAGAGAATGGTGCTGTCCACCATAAATGTCAAAAAAAAAAAAAAAAAAAAAAACCACTCATACCTTGAAACTGCAATTAACTATTCAACCATATTCACGAAAGTCTATTTGCAGATCACAAGTTAAACAATACCATTCCAGTATTAAGCATAAGAAGAAAAAAAAACTTAGAAAAGAAGAGAATATAAAGAAATACTGTCATTTATGTCTTGAGTAAACATATTTACTTACATATTTATAAAATATCCAAAAATGTTCACCTGCCCCATGGTATGATAACATAAAATACGTATAATGTGCTACAAGAAATATAAATCAGGATGATTATATGTAATGTGCTACAAGAAATATAAACCACACGTCTTGTGCAAATCAGGATGATTATATTTCTTTGCTAAAAGTTTGGCAGATTCTCAACAGCTGTAAATGTTTTATCATTAGTAATGTCCTGTTACCATTTCTAGCTCAAGCTTACACCACAAATAAAATTCACCGTTATTTCTACCTTTTGAACATGTCCTGCTTCACTGGTAATGATCTGTTATTTTCAGATTCAGATAAAAATATCTAATGCATTTGGATACTTATCAGGGCTCAACAAATACACTTGTCCACAGTGAGTAGATTTTGGCATCGGGCAAGTAGCTGCAGACTGGACTAAACAGAATATTTTTTATTTAATAAAAATAACTTTATAGACAAAATTGCTTTTTTTTTTAACAGTGCACAAAAGAATGTGCAATATATAAATATAAAGGGCCATTCTAGTAACAAAAACTAATGTAACAAATTATATTTTCAAAAAAATCGTTTTTATTGTTCTTCCTATTCGTATTACTTGACTTCTCCATATTGGAATGATTTACTCACACAAAGGAAATGTTCTTCAAACAATAATATGGTGCCACTAATCACTTTATGAAACATTTACTGGAATGCATCATTAAAAATAGAGGAGGAGGTCTTAGGCATGTAAATTTCTTTTATAGCAAGTAAGATTGTGCATTTGTCAAGCCCTGCTTATTATGGTAAAATTTTCTTGTGTTTATAGTGCATTAAAGCTACACAAGACAAATCAGTAATTGGATTTTGTTCATCTTCAGCAGTTACTGGAATTTTTTAGTGATTTTTAAAATGTTAAGGTGGCTGTATTTCTAATCCAAAATATTCATAAGAAAAAAGCTAAGATAGATACTCTTATTGCAATGTTACGTCTTCCAGATCCTCTCCTCCCATCCTTTTAAGAATTTTAAAATAATCTTAAATGAATCCATCATTTAAGAATGAATTATGCTAGCTAGCAGTTTACTTTGCTCGCAGTCCATTCTTCAGAGGTAGATTGCCTAGCAAAGCAAAATGGAAGTGATTATATATAGGATGCACATAACCTACACAGTCTATAAACAAAGTCGTTTTCATTTCATCCTAATATTGTCTGTGGTTACAGGCAATATTAGGATGCAAGTCTTAGTTTTTGCAACTTTCTAGATAGGTAGGCTTATCACACGTCCCAGTTTGAAGGTATGGTCCCGGCCAGTTTGTCCCGGTTATTTGGTAGAAATTTAAAAGTGCAGCCTCAGAAAATGGCGATTAGGCAACACGGATACCCCACTTTGACTCTGGCCTGTACGCTGTATTGCAAGTCATTGTTGAGCACGTGCAATCTTAGTTGAGGTTAGATTGTGAGTTGGTTTTCTTTTCGGCATGTTGTTTGTAATTTTTTTTACTTCATTAAATTAATTTAACCCAAAAATGCCAAAAAGAAACTGTGTTTACGGATGAATTAAAAAAGGATTATGGTCATATTGACAAAGTGAAATGTGAACAGTGCTCTTCAGAATTTTCTGTGGCTCATGGTGAGCGTTCAGACATAAAAAAAATCACTTGACATGTGCGAAACAAGGCTAGTCTAGCAGCGGCAGGAACTTCCTCAAAGATGGTCATATTTTAAAGGTGCCGATCCAAGTGACAAAGAATTTTTAATAGCTGCTAAAGAAACAACTTTTGCATTTCATGTTGCTATTCACAATCTAAGCTTTAAGTCTGCTGATTGTTCATCTAAATTGATATCAAAGCTTTTTGAAACAAAGTTTAGACTGGGTAGAGCAAAATGTGAAGCTGTATTCTATCGCTACTTCCAGCTATTGACAGAATACTTAATCTATGAGGGACTGAAATCATATTTTATTTCACAACACTGTCCGGTGATGATAAAACAGTTCTTTGATAATGATTGTGGTGAAATGTATTTGTGGTTTGTGCACGGGCAACTCAAATTGTTTAACAAATCTTGATTATGGAAAGTACAAAAGCGAGTGCAATGGATATTGTCACTGAACTTAGAAAATTAAAAACAAATCTTGAGGAAAGGCGTGATAATAAATTTATACCACAAGAAGCAAAAAAGCTTTTTAGAATACTGGAAAATAATGGAAGTATTACAATACTACAAGAGTTTACAAAATTTTATGACCAATGTCTTTCTTACATTGAGCTTTGAGAAAACAGTTTAGGTGGAGCAGAATCTTTTACTTGGATAAACAATGAATTAACTTGGTCAGAAATTGAAGCTTCAGGTGAAGAAATTAATGAAACTCTTGCAAATAATGCAATAAACATGGATGAACTGTTTGAAGTGGTGATTGCAAAAGCTTTTTGGTCGGCAAACTATGACATTTTGAAAAATACAAGTTTCGAAAAAAAAAATAGATACAATTATTCAGTCATTTCAAAGAAAAGAACATTTCATTGCCCAATCTTGTCCAAATTATAGAATACATTTTCAACCTGCCAGGCACATCTTCACCTGTTGAAAGGATATTTCTCAATAATGAATAACATATGGTCTGAAGAAAGAGGTAGAATGGCTGAATCAACAGTAAAAGCTGTATTGCGTTGCAAACTTAATAGTGAACTAAAGTGTAGTGAATTTTACGATGCGATTAAAAATAACAATTTTTAAAGAAAGTTCACGTTAGTGATAAATATTAATAACTTTTTAATAATTTATGTTCAGTTAAGAGTAATTAAAAATTATTACTACAAATTTTTTTTTTTGTTAACCACTCCATTATTTAGCCTTTTGAATCATAAGTACTTAGTGTAGAAGGCATTACTTTCTGTTTTCATAAAAAAAAATTTTATGGTAAGTCTATAGATAGGTATATTTATTAGTTGGTTCACCATATATATTTAAAGCAATAGATTTTTATTACAACCTCAACCTGTTGGATATGAGGTACTAAAAGTGTTCTCTAGGGATGCTGGCCCATGAAAGTGCATTCTGCTGTTGTCTCAGATTAAATTGCAGCAGGTTAGTCCCTATTACAGCATCTCATCCTCATGGGTGCTCAATTGGATTGGATCTAGTGAAGTATGGTAGAAGGCACCATCACATAGATAGAGCTATCTCAGCCTGCTTAACTTATCAATCTGTATCCTTTCAAATTAATGGATTCAAACATCATTTTGCTAGTTCCAAAGGACTGATAATATGAGCATTGTGAAAATACTTCTAATACCATTGCCAGAGGTGCTGTCATCTGAGATTGACAAGTCAACTGATTCATGTCATATCACGCTCTGCAATCAACGTGGAATAGCTAGAATCAGGATTAATCTGATCAGGCAACATTTCCCAAGTGCAGTTGCATCTGTAGCTGCTTGTTTTTAGCCAAGAGGAGTAAAACTCAGTGAAGTAATCTTGCTGTAGATGAGGTTTCCAACATCACAAAGATGATAATTGGTACACAGCAGGCACTCATATATGAGTATTCGTATTCCAGTAGGATATATGATATCATGATATATTCAATGGCACATCTGACACAGTCATACTGTACCCAAAGTTAGTTACTTAGGTCACACTTTTAATCCATTACATTGTCTCTGATGCCGCGGTGAGCTGCAGATGATGTATCTAGTAACTGGCCAGTCAAGTACACTCATAAACATGTAGGGTAATTTATTCTGATTCATTATTCGTCCATTTCAGAAAATATTCTAAAGTGTGTTTATTGCAAATAAAAGATACTACAAAAAGCAATTTTCTGCCAAAATCATTTCTTTGATTAAAGTGGAATTACTTTTATATCAAGTGTAAACTAATCCCAGATTGAATTCTCCTATTCAAAATATATTACAAATATCTACTAAATAATTATATATATATTCAATCTGTATTTACCTTATCACATTTTTTATGCAGTTGGAATTCTAATCAGCTAGCAGGACAGGTAAGAAAATAGTAAGCAAAAGCACAAAAAAGCTGCTTTTCAGTATACTTTTGTTTACTATTTTTATGATTATATTGAAATGAAAAGTGTGAAGAATAAATAGGGTAGGAATCAAATGGATGTGTAATATTATTAAGCAAGAGATTCGTAAGAAAAGGATAATGTGGAAGGAATACCGTGTGCATTATGAAAACTATAAGCAGCAGGCTAGAATAGTCAACTGTTATACAGAAAGCAAAAAGTCTGAGTATGAAAAGAAACTGGCTCTGCATGCTAAAGACAACCCACAAGAATTCTATCGATATGCAGCAAGTAAAAGAAAGAATGAATATAAAAGAATAACTCTTCTAAATGCAGATGGCATGAGGGTTACAGATGCAGAAGAGACTGTTCAACTAATGAGTGTCCGTTTTGTTAAAAACTCTCAACTTGGTGTATGTGACATTGAGCTCACTGCTACCTCTTCACTGGATGAAGAAATTCAGGTGTACGAGGATAAGGTATTAGAGCTGTTGCACAAAATGAATAAGAATTCAGTAATAGGGACTGATGGGGATAATAGGGATATTAGCATGTATGCTAAAAGTATTCAGCTGAACTGGCTATTCTTTGACCGGGCTGTTTAATATGAGTCTCAGGATAAAGATTTAAGGTAACCACAGTGGTGGTTACCTTAAATCAGTACTTGGTTTTGTGTACCACAAAAGTCAGTACTTGGTCCACTCTTATTCAATCTATACATTAATGATATTGGAAAGGATTTGACAAGCAACATGCAGCTATTTGCTGATGCTGAAAAGATAGGGTAATCAGGAATGGTGCTGATATGTACTTGTAGAATGATCTGAACAGGCTGGAATTGTGAACATGGGAAATTGGATGTCAGTAAATGTGAAGTCATGCACTTCAGCGTGATTAGATATCCAATGTCATATTATATATTGGTGGGATTATGGTTGAAGAAACTGATGAGGCTAGAGATCTTGGAGAGTGTTAGTAGATAGGAAATTGAATTTCAGGCCCATGTAGCAAAGATTGCAAATATAACTCAAAAGATAATTGCAATACTGAAATAAACGTTCACATGTAAAGATAAGAATGTCATTTTGCCTCTTTACAATGCATTGGTAAAACCTCACTTGGATTATTGTGCCCAGGTCTAGTCTCCTGATTTCCATTGTGATTCTGATATATTGGACAGAGTGCAAAGGAGTGTTAAAAATGATATCTGGATTATGAAGACATTGAGAATTTGTAGAGTTCAGACACTAGCAAAGAGGGGTGATATGATTGAGACAAACTTCTGAAAAGTCATACAGGATTTCAGTTGATGGAATTTTTCAATTTATTGAGGGTGGGGAAAGGACAGCAGAAAGGGACTGGAGCCTGTGTAGCTCAGTAGAAGTGGTGTTTGCACTCTATGGCACTTATTTGACTGCACGAAGAAAAACTTGGGTTCAAATCTAGTCACCAACTAGAGGAATATTTTCTAAGCCTTTTTCGACAGGTCCCCAAGTTAGTCGATTTCTGGCATGGGCAAGCGGGTTTTTTCCTCCCGGAAACTCAAAAAAAATCGGCTGTCGAACCCACACTATTTTCAGACATTCAAAATATTGTGTTAGGATTAGGGACTACGAGATGGTTGCACTTGCGAGCCGCCGCCTTCACTGTGTACTGATTAATTAGTGATAGCCTCGGGCCAGTTATCTGTGATTGGCTACCAGTGGAGATTGAACTGCCCACTCAGTCTCCAAAAGTTAGGTTGGGCTAAAATGGCCTCGCCTACTCCCTATGTGGGAACAAAAAAAGGTGTCAGCTGATAGCTGGGGAAAGGACAAGAGAGCATCCTTGGAAGCTGAGAATGAATGCTGCTAAGGGGGTGAAGGCTAGATTTTTTTCTCATAGAGTGGTGTGTGATTGGAATGGATTACCACTGGATGTTGTGGGTGCAAGCAGTGTGAATGAATTCAAGAATAATAGCTGGTGTGTGTGTAGTATGTGGATTCCCTCAATGAGTTTTTTGACTTCCTGGAAGTCTCTTTTAATAATATTTATAAGTGATTCATAAGAAATCCAATTTTTAACTGATCTCAGGTTACCTCTTTTGATTTTATTATATCTTCATGCTGTCAGTAACATATGTTTTTGTATTACAGGCTATTCCCATTGTAATGAACTGAAACATCCCAATTAAAGCTCCTCCTCTAGCCACAATGCTATTCTGTATAAATAGCATTTCACTACAAAAAACTATTCCTGTGGTCCTTAAACAAGGGTCAACTGTATCTCTTAGCATATGTATTCTCATACCCATTTGGTAGGAAGAAAACTAAGTTTCTAAAAAGAAATCACTTGACTCTGTATTGAAGGGGGGAGGGCTTATATATGTGTGTAAAATTCTTTGCAGGTTATCTTCGTGACACTATTCAATAGACCATATTGCTCTATTAAATGGTGCCACAAAGACAACCTGCAAAGAACAATACAGCATATGCTGCTTCTAAAGAAGTTAACAGACACCCCATGGGCTAGGTGCATTGTGGCATGTAACAAGTCACGTGCTTGTAACCAGTACAAATTGGAGGAATATGATGTTCCCAAGTCAGTGCAACTGTGTGCAGATGAAATGGCTGCGAGAAGGGAACTGACTGAGTTAGAAACAGGTGTGCCATTGTGATTGGATTCTATGTTACAGGCCATCCTGGGTACAACAATGATACCATACTGAGATGAAAGTGCAAGGAGCCAACTGCAAGTACTACCTGCAGTGGACAAACCCACAATACTCACCAAATATGACTATAGGATACTATGAAGAATAATATGTAAAAGCTCCTATTCGTTGGCCAACATGGGGAATGCAGAGTTCCAGGTACCAAACTGGAACATGAATCTGCATGAAAACATTCAGATCCAAGGCTCACAACATGGGTTTCCATGGTAGGATTCAACATGCAGTGTTGTCTTCAGTGGTGTAAAGAGCGTGTACAATGAGACATGGAAAGCTGTAATATAGTGACAAAGCACACTACATTCTCTGCCGAGTAGATGGACGGATACCTGGTGAACGTCTCTTACCAAAGTGCATAATACCAACTATGAAATTCAAGGTGGTGGTGTGAATATGGCCCTGTATTTTCTGTTTTGGCCTTGGACCTCTATTTGTGTTGCCACAAACACTGCACACAGAGAGGTACCTGAACGTTCTGGACAATGCAATGCTTCCTACTTTGTGTCGTTTCTATGGAAATGACCACTATCAGGATGGTTTGTGGACATAAACCTTGCCACAATTGATTGGCCTCCATAGAGCTCTGATCTCAACTGAAATGAGGTCAAGGGACATCTGCCCCATAAGTCCAGGATCTTGTTACATGCCTGCTACAGGAAGAATAGTTCAAAATTCTCACTGATTGCTATCGTATGCTTGTAGAAAGTATGCCCCATAGGATAGATGTGGTCACTGAAGTGAAAGGATGTCCTACAACTTATTAAGGTGGGTGCCGTGGCCGTTTGTTCCCCACATGGTGTCCCTTCACTTCTTTCCAAGCAGCCTATGTCCCCATAATTAACTAGAATTATGATTAAGGCTGCAAGGCCAGTAGATTATGTGTGTGCTCTCTGATCAGTTTGACTTTCTGGAAGAGAAACCATTCCATTTTCATATGACAACACACACAATTGCTTCAACCATAATTCCAATCCTTTCCAGTTTTAATCTGCAGGCCAATGAGATATAAAACCCTTTTGGCTATGAAAGTCTCTGCACACTTTTAAACTGTATGCTAGTTTAAAAAAAAAAAAGTGCTGGATTCTTGCAGAACGTTTTTTAAAATCTGATAAGGTTTTTTTTGAGGAACATCTGTGATTTTTATATATTTATTTTTTGCAAAGAAAGAAGAGGGGGGGGGAAAAGCTCTTATGACCATTGCGGCTATTTCTACTGTAACATGAACATCATCATGAAGAACTGATGATTTCACATATTCAGAAATAGGTGAAATGTTATTATTAAACATTTCACTTATTTAATAATTTAACTTTAATAAAACTTCCCAAAATAATGTGTTAATTTAAAGGAGAATGCTTCAAAAAAAGATTGTTCTAACAGTAAAAAAGTACTGTCTATAGCATAACATATAGCAATTGGGGGGGCAGGACTAAAAGCTTTAATGAGTTAAATTTAAACCATTAAGAAGAATAATAAAGCAGTGAACATATTCATAACATAACTCCAATTCTGGTTACCAGGTGTAACTGTATTAGTACAATAGTGACACTGCAACATAAAGCAAATTGTGTTGATGCGTGACCAAGGTTCAGAAAAGGTTTCAATGCGAAACTAACATCTCATCTTCCTTTTCCCCTCTTTTACCTTGCGGTGTCAAGGGTTTATTAATCATCAGACCTCAAACTGTTCACAGAATAAGGTGGTCAGCCCTATGCCTCAGTGTATCCTATGTCCGTAATGTTGAGTTCTCAAGGCCGGTTTGCCTGCTTTGAGGGATGAAAAACCCCAGGATAAACTAGGAAAAAAAACCCTACTGTCCATGCCCAAGACCGGCTAACTTGGCTATGGCTGAGGAAGATCCTTCAGCTCCTCACATCACTGATGGGAATCGAACCTAGAACATTCCTTCCCCAGGCATATGGTTGCGAAACACATAGCCACTAGGCTAACAACGTGGATGCTTTTATTTATGGTATGAGCAGTTTATAGAGAAAAGTAAAGCAAAGAGTATATCCAAAGTAAAAACTCTTTAAAGGTAAGTGTACCTTCAGTACCTCAGCAGGCTCTAAGTGTCTCAGCTAAAAATATGGATGACTTACAAAAGCTATTAAAAACAGTTACAACTGGCAAAACATAATATTTAATGATAAAGGGAGTTGATTCAATTTTTTTGAAGTTATGAAGTTAAATGACATTGTGCTGTTTATAAACGAGCTATATGACTCATTTTGTTTTCTGAAAAAAAAAAAAAAAAAACCCAGCAGAATTAGCATATCTGAACATTTTTTAGATAAAGTTGCTGCAACCTGATGACTTTAACAACATATTTCTGCTATAATAAAACACAGCTTCTGTATTATTGTGAAATGAATATCTTTCTCAATAAGAAGATACATGACTGTTGGATTGGTTGTTATTGACCAATGTCCATCACAATGGGTCTATGTTAAAGATTTTATATGCACACTGATGCTAGCCAATCATTGATGAAGTGAATTAAGCTGGCTATTGATGCACATGATGTGCAAATGTGTGGGAAAAAATCACTTAATATTACATATGCAGAGTGCACTCTTATTTTTAATAAGTTTCCCTTCTCATTCTTTTGATATTTTGTAATAAATTATTCAAGGTGTCAAGTTCATTAGCATAACCCTGTACTACCATATAAAAAAAAAAAGTATGTATGAATACTTTTATTCTGATTATGATTAAGCTTTAATAAGTGTGAAATCTGCTAAAAATAACGGGATGTAAATGTTATCCATCATGAAAACAACCCCACTTATATTTCTTTGTGGAAATTATAGATTCAACAGAAACCTGCATATGAGCTCAGTTAAGTTGTATCAGGTCCTATTACAAAGTTATTGCAAACATGAAAGCATAATTTGTAACAGTACTATGAGTACATTTACAAATTATGTTTTTTTATGTTTATAAGGGAAACCAGTGCATGCATCCAACTGATTTACTAAATAATGAATGCCTTGCTGGAAGAATTTCTTAGGCTACTGACTATATTAGTATATTTCCTGCTCCACTTCAGTGTCATCTTTGAATTCTAGTTTTAGAGAACCAAAGAGTTCAATGTGTTGTTACAAATAATTCTTTGTAACAACACAAAACATGATTTATTAAGATGTTCTATATTAAACTGCCCCTCATTTGATGAAATCATCTAAAACTAGTAATGGCTTTTTTGAAACAGTGTGAGTGATAAAATGCAGTGTTATCATTATGAAAAGAATGTGAACATGGAGTGGAAACATCCATGTTCACACTCCTTTTTTTTAGACACAGCATGCTGAATTTTAAAAATTTGTGGTTTCCATCAGTATTGCGTACAGTGAAACCTTCCATGATGACAGTCTTGTGTTGCACAGAACATCCAGGGGGAAAAAAATCTCACGTTGGTGAGCATTTGCACATCTTTCATATAGTCAAGAGCTCTTCCTATATAATTTTCATGTCTTCAGCTTCTGAAACAATGGGCAATACTTCCAGTCAGATGTTGAAGTAGAACAGAGGAACAGTGAGTGACTTGATGAGCAAGATATTCCCTATCTGAGACATCATAGCTGGGCTGTGTGACTCAGTGCTTGCAAAGACTTTATGTAACAATTGTTATTACCCTTGGACAGGTTTCTGCTGAACTGCTTTCATAATTGATCCTTTTTTGTGTAATATTTCTGAATCTCTTGCTTAGCAAGCTTTACCATATAAATATAAACAAATTATTTTAAAAAATAAAATCACTAAGCTCTTTACTTTCAGGAATTTTTCCATTCCTCTGGTAATAAATCTTGTTCATACACTTGTTGCACAGCATTAATTAAGTCACTGAAATCTATATATGGTTCAACCCTACCATCCTCATCCAGGGGAAGGATGTGGCTCTCAGATGGCTGAAACAAACGCTGTACATTTCCTGATTCTGAGCTACTTGCATTTGTGTTTGTTACAGTATTTGATGGGGAAATGTTGATTATTTGTGTAGGTGATCCAGAAAGATGAGTCCTTCTTTCTGTTGGTTGAGAAAGATCACTTGATTTCCTAGTCTCTGAAGAAGCATTAGAGACAGGCTCAGGGGCTCTAGTGATAGTAGTGCCACCCTTCATTAATGTTTGACTAGTCACTGGTCCATGTGTAGGACTGTTCAGGCTGACAGAACGAGGCATAGGTTGATAAAAATTTCGAACCTAGAAAAGTTTAAAAAATAATATAATAATAGTTATATAATAGCTGAAAAAAAAATTTCATATTGATATTGAGTAATTCATTTTTCTATTACATTTCATTCCATGCTAACATATGTTTCATGTGAAATATCGTCTCAGTATTATTAATTTAATAAAGAGAAATAAGTCTTCTCTTTAAATGTTAAAGTGATGGGTAATTTTTGCCAATCAGTGCTTAGACCACCACAATTATTGGAAGCCTGAATAAAGTAAATTATCTAATCGTCAGCCCACCCATGGTGCTAGATGAACAATGGAACTCACAACCCTTCAGAGATTTGAAATTTGCCTAAAAGAAAATGTAGAAATTTCTCCATCTGAGTTAGTATGGGCAGTAATGTATTACTGTTGAATGGAAAAAGTTTGAAACCTGTAATCACAAGAATCTGCCTAGGCTTTTTTAAACCAAATCAGGAGTTGTCAGTAGATGTAACAGAATTTTTTCACTTCATAACCAATCAAAAGCTGTATTAGCTTCATTATTTTCATGCCAGAGAAAAGACACAACATTCAGAGTTCGAGTGAATCTAGTAAATATCCTGTCAGCTAGTAAAGTTGAGAACAATTATGAATCTTAAATTGCAACTATCTGAAGGGAAATTTTGATCTGTAAAACTATACAGATCAAAACAGAGCCACAGGAGTATGGTAAATAACTATTGAGCTATTTTGTTAACAGAAAATTAACTTTATAAATTTTCCCAAAGAAAATGAAACTAAAGCACAATCTGAAAACGGCTAGTGACAGCTCACTTAACCTCCCTACCAGCCGAGTGGATGAAATAGTGAGACCAAATTGCACTTCTTATCCATGTTATTCAATGGGTGTTACAGAATTTTATTTAGATTTAGCTGGACATCTATAGACATCATGGCCAGTTGGGGGGTGTTAAAGCAACAACTCATAAGTCATATGAAAGATATGGTGGGGTACTCTTTACAGATATTTTAGTTTAAAAACATATTTATAGCAAAGTAACATTAAATCAACACAAAAGTCATATATTTTCCTAGCCATAAAGATAATTCACACACAGCCTTTATTTGCTTACACATGGGCAAAAAATTAAAACGAATGTAATTTCTTGTTTACATCATCATCAAATTAGTCTTTATGCCAATGAGATAGGAATGCTATCTCATTATGAAGTTCAAAAATAGCCAAATCCACAAGGTTTAAGTTCCGAAGGATATTTTGCATCTTCTATGTGTAGTGCCTATAAATTTTCTTGTCAAATTCTCATTAAAGCTTTATATAACAATGAGAATAGTTTCAATATTTAAAAGACGAATTTCCACAAATTCATATACTCATGAAGAATAGCTTTTTCTGTTTCTTAAATGACACTGAAAGAAGAACAATTAAAGTAACACAAAAAATAGATCACAAATCATCCATTTGGATGATTTGTGATCTACTTTTTGCATTTGTATATTTCTTTCTTCCTAATTAAGTACTGTCAGTAATGAATATGGCAAATGATCCCAGGACTGTTTCTTATATAGAATAATGGCACTCAGGCAAGGGGAACTCTCCTTAATTCTCCTCAGTTCGTTCCTCATATGTTTAATCCCTTGCCTCATCTTTGTCAACTACACTTTCATCATCAAATCAGCTTGATAAAGGATTGAGTCCACTAAGAAGAATGGTTCTCCACTTATCGCGATCTTTAGCCATCTCAATCATGAATCTATAGCTGGGAATGTTCTTTCAGCAACTTTATCTAAGTACTTCTTGGTCTGCCTCTAGGTCTTTTTCTTCCTATATATCCATTCAGAGCTAAATATGGGAGTCTATGAGGGGTCATTCTCTGAATATGACCAAACCATCTCAGTTGATGCTTAATGATTGTGTCTATTATATTATCTAGGAAGTTTAAATCTGTTCTGACTTGATCATTAGTCTTGTGTTGCAGTGGGTGTTATTAATTTTTCTAAGGCATTTCAAATGCTTGAAGTTTCTTGATTGGTTGTTGAGTTAATCTCCAGGCTTCTGAAGCATAAGTAGCCGTTGGGATAATAATTGTTTTATATAATTTTAATTTTAGACTCGTTGGGATTTTTTTATTTTTCCATATTTTGTTTTAGTTTATTCATGTTGGTCCAAGGGGTGCTTAAGGGGCAAAGCTGCATAACTGAGAGGAGACCTCCACATAGCCTTTAAAGGAATGCGGAGAACTGACCAGGGCTTCTGACCTAATGTCCAATCCTCACCTTCTCGTGGTGCACCCTGTTGGGTATCTACTTGGATACTGAACGGACGAGGATGGGCTGGCAATTTGGGATTAAGCCGACCAAATTGTATTCTTATTGGTTAAACCAAAATATAGAATGATGGTACAACATGACAAAATTTCATGCCAGCTGGGGCGTCGCCCGGTTAAACAAGGCCCCCGTTGTTTTCGCCAGGGAACCAGGGCGAACAGCAAAAAGTCAGCTACTGGAACAAATCTGAAAACCAACCCCAACTCAACATCACCAGAGTTAAAGATCGGTACTATCAACATAAGAAGCCTGAATGGCAAAGAAATGGAGCTAGCTGAGGAATTAGATAAGTACCAGATCGACATAATAGGGGTGACTGAAACAAAAAAGACCAAAACTGGTGAGATCTTTCTGAGCAATAAATACAAAATGTTATATTCAGGCAATGATAATCAAGGAAAAGAAGGAGTAGCCATAGTATTCAACACAAAATACGAGGCTAATCTTCTTGAATGGCAGTCAGTCTCAAGTAGAGTAATGTGGGCAAATATGAGAATGAGAAACTGGACAATGAGACTTATTTGTGCCTATGGTCCCACAGAAGGTTCTACTAAGATAGAAGTGGAGGAATTTTATGATGCTTTAGAAAAAGCAACTGACACAATGAAAAATGAAAAGCTGGTCCTTGTTGGGGATCTAAATAGCAGAGCAGGAAATGATTGTGAGACATACAAAAATATTTTGGGAAAATTTGGAGAAAAGAGCAAAGCTAATAATAATGGCAAATATCTGTTGGATTTCTGCTCAGGACATGGACTGGTTATTACTAACACCATGTTCCAACATAAAAATGTGCACAAATTCACATGGAGAGAAGAGGCTAGGAATAAGAAAAGTCTCATTGACTATGTTATTGTTGATAGTGATGTTTTCTCCCTGGTGCAGGACACCAGAATGTACAGAGGATTTGAAATTGGAAGCGATCACTATTTAGTCTTGAGCAAGATAAAATCGAATTTCATATTGAAAAGAATAACATGTAAGAAAGTTTTAAAGCGAATAAAAGTTGAGCAGCTCTCAGATGTGAACTGTAGGCTAAAATACACAAAGATTATTGAAGAAAAAATGAAAGAGTTTGAGAACAGGAATCAAACCTTGGAAATTCAGTGGCAAACTCTGAAGAAAACATTGATTGATTCTGCCAGAGAGGCATGTGGTGAGGTTATCTGTAAGGATAAAAAAATCAGAACTCCCTGGTGGACACAGGAAGTTAAAGAGGCAGTGAAGGAAAAGAAGAGAGCATACCAAAATTTCCTGTCAAATAAGTCAGCTTGTGCTCTCAGAGAATACAGAGACAAATGTAAGAAAGCTAAACACTGTGTAAAACTAGCTAAACAAAAGTCATGGGAGGACTTTGGCAAGAATATAGAAAATAAATATCAAGAAGGTGGCAAAATATTCTGGAGGTTGTTGAAGAAGCTTAAGAATGGAGGAAAGAGTGCTGTAAAAGGAATTAGAGATGATAAAGGTGACATGAAAACAGGAGAAAAAGATATCCTTGAAGTATGGAGTAATTACTTTGAAAAACTGCTAAATGAAACAAGCAGTGATGACAGCACAGTGGTAAAAAACACTGACCAGGCATGCAGTCAGGAATACATATCCATACTAGAAGTAGAAAAAGCCATCAAAGGCTTGAAATGTGGAAAGCAGCAGGAGTAGGTGATATTCGACCAGAAATGCTGAAGTATGGTGGTATAAGAGTCTTACAGTGGCTGCACTGCATAGTTCAGAAAGCCTGGACAGAGGGACGAATTCCTGATGATTGGAGTAGAGCTCTCATAGTACCCATATATAAAAAGGGAAATAAAACTGAATGTGAGAATTACAGAGGTATTTCCCTACTGAGTGTTCCTGGCAAGATCTATGCAAGTATACTTGAGAAACAGTTGAGAAGAATTGTGGAAGAAAAGCTTGGTGAAGAACAAGCTGGATTCAAGCCAAATAGAGGCTGTCAGGATCAGATCTTCACTTTACGACAAATAGTGGAGAAAGCATGGAAATATAACAAAGATCTGTGTTTAAGTTTTGTCGATCTGGAAAAGGCATATGACAAGGTGCCAAGAGAGAAGCTATTCAATACGCTGCAGTTATATGGTGTCAATGGGGCATTATATCAAGCAATACTTAGTCTTTATTTGAGTTGTAAGTCAGCAGTTAGATGGTTTAATGTTAAATCTGGTGCGAGACAAGTACATTATCCCCTCTGTTATTCATTATCTATATGGATCACATTATGAAGGAAAGTGGTATTAAATATGATATCAAAATTGGAGATGTTAATGTCAGCTCTTTGCTTTATGCAGATGATGTTATACTTCTAAATAAATCTGCTACAAGTCTGCAAGATTCTCTGACTAAATTGAATAGCTGTTGTAATAGATATGGTATGAAGGTCAGCAATAAAAAGACAAAGACAATGAAAATAGGCAGAATCATTGAAAATGTCAACTGTGTTGTGAATGGAGAACCTGTGGAACAAGTAAAACATTTCAGCTATTTAGGCACGATTTTTACTGAATATAGAAATAGACAACAGAATCAGCAAAGCTGGTATGGTGGGAAGTCAATTGAATAAATTCATATGGAATAAGAGAGAAATTAGTCGGAACACTAAATTAGCTGTATACAATACAGTGTTCAAACCAGTTTGAACTTATGGATCTGAGAGCTGGGTCAGAAGTAAAACACTTGACCAAAGACTAGAGACCGCAGATATGAGAGTCCTGAGAAAGATTAGGGGCATGAACAGATGGCATCAATGGCAATATCATATTAAAAACGAGGAAATTAGGAAACAACTTGACATTGTCGGCATCCAGGAATGCGTTAGCAGAGCTAATCTCAGGTGGTATGGTCACTTAAACAGAATGGGCGAGGAAAGATTAGCAAAACAAGTGTTCTCTGCCAGGTTGGCTGCAAAACGACCCAGAGGAAGACCAAGATATAGGTGGATTGATACAGTACAAAGCGCTTTAGACGATAGAAATATAAGATCTGATAATGTTGGAGTCTTGACAAGTAACAGACTGATTTGGAGGAAAATTGTAGATAGGAAATTAATAATGATGTAATTTTTTTCATGTAGTACTATCATATCCTGTACACCCCTTGAGGGTACATGGCAGGAATTTGATGATGATGATGATGTTGGTCCAATCTAAGTTTAGCCTGTGTTTTATTGTTTCCATATTGTTGAGGTTACTAGATATAAGACTGCCAAGATAAACATAGTTTCATATCTTTCATATCTTGAATTAATTTTTCAGTGCCATTTATTCAAATTGCATTTTCACTTACAAATTCATTGCTATTCTTGTGTTTTTAAATGATTAATCATAGATGTGTACTGCTTCCTTTTGTTCTGTTGTTTGCATATTTTGCATCTTCACATAAATCACAAAATTTCCAAATGTTTTTGCCAAAACTGTACTATTGTAATATTTTAAGACTGCATAACAAACTATAATAAAAATACCAAAGTACTTATAGCAAACGCAACAAGCCTTTGTATACAGTTGTGCAAAATAAGAGGAGGCTTTTTCAATTGGCTGCATTTGTTATGGTGCATACAACAGGAATTTTTCTGCATTGGCCAGCTGAAGACTGAATCTTTCTAATGATTCAGCCAAATAATGAAGCAAAACCATATCTTGGTGCATCCCTATTACATACATGTGGAAAGAAAGGACACCCCCCCCCCCAATAGGCAAGGTATATCATGCCATGCAATGAGTCACGTGTTTATAGCTGGTATAAATTGGAGGAATACGATGTTCCCAAGTCAGTGCAAGTGTGTCTGGGTGAAATAGCTGTGAGAAGGGAACTAACAGAGTTTGAAAGAGGCATTGTGATAGGATGCCATGTTGCAGGTTTTCCGTTCTGCAAATTGTTGACAAATTGGGCAATCCCAGGTCAACAATCAGTGATATCATTCCATCGTAGGACTGCAATATGATATGGAAGCGCAGGGAGTGAAGTGTAAGTGCTATCTACAGTGGATGACCTGCCACACTTGCTGAACATAACGACAGGGTGTTAAAAATGATCATATGTAAAAACTGGCATACCCATTCATCCCTCTACCTGAGGAAGCAGTTAAATAACATTGGTGATAATTTGCACCCTTGTCTCACTCCACACTCTATTGGAAAGGGAGTGCTGTAATTTACCTTGATTTCAACCATCATTTCAGAAGACGAGTACAGGAATTCAATCAGTCATATTATTTTGCTGTCTATTTCATAATGTTGCAAAATTTTCCGAAGAGCATCGCACCAGATAGAATCAAAGGCTTGTATGCTAACAAAATTATTGCACATTACTTTATTATGTTCTATGTATTTTTCTCCAATAATATGGAGCATAAATATATGGTCAACTACACTCCTGTTCTTTCTAAATCCAGCCTAGAAGTCTGAAAAATTGAATTCCATTTTTGCTTGGGTGGCTGATGAGGCTAATCCTAAAATTATTGCACTTTTTGCCATTTCCTTTTTTTGGAATAGGAATATGGATAACTGTGCACCAGTCTTTTGGTCAGCTCTCAGTGTTTTGCACCTACTGGCAAAGTTTGTGGAGTGCACTAACAATAAGCACTCTCCCTTCTTTAAGTAGTTCTGCTGAATATTGTCCCTGCTGTTTTTCCTGATCTTAAAATGGCTCTTTCTATTTCTTCTCTAAGTATAGGATAATAGCAATATTTTAGGAGATTCAGCCTGAGATATCTTGGGAATGAAAAAACAATGTAAAAGAAAAAAAAAGGTTTTTATAACTGGGACTCAGAAATAAGGAACATCATAGATGAAAAAAGGAAGGCCTATAAAAAATGTTAAGCACACACAAAATAGAGAATGAAATTGAATATAAGCACAAAAAAGCAATAGCAAAAAGAGAAACACATAAAAGACAGAGTTCAATGGAACAATTTCGTTAAACCTCAAATACAAACATATAAATTTATAAGACACATGAATAATAACCTTAGAGAATCGATCAAGATCAATACCATACCTTTGGTATTGATCTCAATTGTCCATAACTCTTTAAATACTATAAAGAGTTATGGACAATTGAGGGTCCAGAACAAGGGGTCATCCTTGGAATTTGAATAAAGGTGTGGTTAGTAGGGGTGTAAGGGCTAGACTTTTTGCTTGGTGAATGAGTGGAATGGGTTGCCAGAGTCAGTTGTGAGTGCTTTGTCTGTTAATGGGTTCAAGGAGAGGTATGATAGATTGGGTCTCCTGCAATGAGTCTTCAAACTCTATGGAAATGCCTGTATATAATAATAATAATAACTTCAGATACAAACTACTAGAATTCGTGAATAAGATCCTGAATGGCCAATTACCACCAGAAAACTGGCAAAATGCTATGATCGTCCCCAACTTCAAAAAAGGCAATATTAATGAATGTCAAAACTATAGAGGCATTAGCCTTTTTAAATGCTGGATATAAAATATATTCAAGTCTCTTAAGGACTAAATTAACTAAATATTATGAAAATATTTTTGGAGAGGAACAAAACGGTTTCTGTAAAGGGTGTAGTGACACCTTTTTTCACTCTGAAACTCCTGATAGAAAAAAGAAGAGAATTCAATTTAGAGATCCATATATTATTCATCTATTATAAAAAGGCTTTTGATAAAGTCAATCGTAATAAACTATTGGAAATTTTAAGAGATGACAACATTCCTAACCAGTTAATTAAAGCAATTTTCAATATATATAACAATAACCAAATTAAAATAAAGATAGCCTCACAAAAAAATGCAGGTGTCACGCAAGGGTGTAGTCTATTGCCACTCCTCTTTAATATTTATATTAATAATAATATAAGAGAGTGGAGGGAAACTACCAGTTTTGGCATTCACATAAATGATTACACAAACATCAATACAAGTTAATTCACTGACGATCTGGTTTTAATTGAAGATAAAGATTCATCACAGCAAGCAACCTTTTCATTAAATGAAATAGTAAAAACATAACATACAATATGGAAATCTCCACTTCCAAAACTAAAGTCATGGCATTTAAAGGCCAAGACCCATTTAGAAGCAAAATTTGCATCAACGATGATATTATAGAACAGGTTAACACATTAAAATATCTAGGCTACCACTTATCTTATGAAAGAAAGACATGCAACATAAAATAACAAATTATATAGGAATAACAAAAACCATCAATCAGATATTCAATCCAAATTTAATAAGAAAAGAATCCCTAACTCAATAGCAAGACCTATCCTAACATATGGTTTAGAAGCCTACACCATAACTCAAGCAGATAGAAAAAGACTAAGCTCTGAAATGAGATTCATGTCGAAAACAGCTGGATATACTAGACTAGAGTAGACTTCAAAAGAAATAGCGATATCTTAAAGGAACTTTTGTGATATCCATTTTAGACTACATCAGAAACGAGTGAGATGGAGACAACATACAGAAAGAATGAGTGAAGGAATAGAGGACGGCTTTTGAAAAGATGGGAAGAGACTATAACAGGCCACCAGGCCTATTATTGGAAAGGAGGAGGAAGTAGTATAGGATAATCACTGTTCTCTGTTTTCATGGGAGGAAATTTTGTCCTGATGAAAATAGAGAACTTTGTTGGTCCAAGCTGTCATTACACTTGAATAATCATACCATCGAAACTTGTCAGGTTTGTTTTTTAGTACTTGTTTAGTTTTAAAAAACAGTCTTTTTTTAATAAAAATTGGTCACAAAACTGAAATAATTTGAATGAATCATACCATAGTTTCAGTAATATCTGTTCCATCCATATCTTGAATTATCCAGCTCTTACAAACAAAAGGCTTTGTTAATTTAAAAGTTTTGTATACCATACTTGATTTCTTTTTGATGAAGGAAACAACCAAAAAGGACATAACTTTTAATTAATAATAATACATTATTACTATCTTTGTATTAAGGTAATTTATTTCAGAAATTTAACAATATGTCTTATGAAAAATAAATAAATTCAACTTGCAAACATATTTCCAAGAACACATTGTTTGCAAGCTGGGGTTTGCCTGTGTTACAGAATAGCAGCCTGAATGGGAATTTTTAATTTTTTAAAGAGTTATGACAAATATCGGTATTCTATATTGATGAATATCTTTCCAAGACATTCATCAATATCTTACAGACAATAAAAATGTGACATCAAATAAACAAAACATCGATTTCAAGTATTCTTACCAAAAGAGTAATATCATTACGTTTCTGGCATCTCTTAGAAGTTTCTGTACTATTCATGTAAGTATCATGATGGATTCGAACTACTTTATCTACCACTGCCTGAGCTACTGAATTCAATGTGCTTTGTTCTGCAAACTGTTCCATGACCATCTGACATATTTCCACATTTGGCTGCAAATAAATGAATTTTAAAATAGATAAAATACAAAATATTTATACTGTCAAAAAATATGGTAATTTTCTTGTTACCAGATGGCTCAGGTAAAATTAATTTTGGCATTCTGTGTGCCACTTGATTTAGTTTTTCAAAGAATAATAAAAAAATAGAATATCTTTATTCTCAAGTCAGAATGGGAACTTGTTTCCAGTCTATAAAGATGGACAGATACTGACATTACAGTAAATAATAAAATCTGAAAGTTTGACAGTTAATCTCAAACAGTGCGTTTGAATTGCTTTTGTGGTAATACTCCTTCAGTTCACTGTTTTATAATAACACTTATATAATTTGGTTGGTTTGACTGTCACTGATATTTCTTAATTAAGAGCACAGTATCTCAAAATACAAGAAAAAGCACCTCTATAGCTTTTTCCACTTGCCAATTGGAAAAACAAGACATTTTACCTTTTCATTGGAAAAGAAAGACTGAGTTCGATTCTCATTGTGACAAGAGGAATCTCTATATGTGAGTTTTTCAATTGAAGGTGAATTAGCCAATCTCATGTGGAGGTATATTCCCCTAAAAACTTGGGTTTTTCTTCTTCCATGCAGGCAGTTTACAGATTAAAAAAAAAGAAGTGGCAGACAGCACATGATAATATGTGTTGATGGAGGATTAGGTACTGTAGACAGTCAGTTGTGTGGAATGCTCTCCCTTGGTGGACTCATCTTGTAATAATAATATGTGACAATTTTTTTTAATGTATAGTTAGATACACCTCATATATTTTAAGTTGATGCTAATAAGCCACATATTTATCATAAATCATTTGGAAAGAAGGAAAAATTAAATTGAGTAGTCTGTGATTCAATTCTGTTTCATTTAACTTAATTTGAGCTATTAAGAAACAGAAATCTTGGAATTATGATAAGAATTCCAAGATAATAGAATTATGTGTGATAATGGAATTATTTATTTTGTCAATTACATATGATAATGGAATTGTTAATATATGTATACAAGAGAAAAATAACATATTCTTATTATGACCTTTCTTGCATCATGGGATACTAAGGCAGTCGATGCAAAATCATCAATCTCTCTCTCTCTCTATATATATATATATAAGTATCCCGTTCAACAGGTAACTCAAATAAGAATCAAGGCCTAATCCTACCAGATATATGGAAAACTCTAATTAGATCATTTAACCAAAAAGAAATGAACTTTCATGAAAATTACAATAAATATCTCAACAAATAAAACGTTGTACTACTTGCGACACGCGTATTGTGTCACGCACAGTGATAACTTTATATAATTTTTAGAATTGTCAGTTAGTTTCCTAGTTTTTGTAACTTTCCATTGCTTACCAGTGTATCCCTGAAAATGCTGACAGATATTAGTCAGTGAAACATGTCGGATATTAAACAATTATTTACTTGAGTAACATACCGAATTAAGATATATATATAAAACGTTGTACTTGCAATACGTGTATTGTATCACGCACAGTGATAACTTTATATAATTTTTAGAATTGTCGGTTAGTTTCCTAGTTTTTGTTACTTTCCATTGCTTACCAGTGTATCCCTGAAAATGCTGACAGATATTAGTCAGTGAAACATGTCGGATATTAAACAATTATTTACTTGACTAACATACCGAATTAAGTCTTTAATTTATTAACATATTCTTATGTTCTTTCTTCTGGCTACAGTCACAACTGTTAATAATGCAAGTGGATATAATTAAATAAAACTGACAGTGGCTATCACTCCATTCAATTCCTGATACTTCATGTACGTGACAATGTTAAAGTACATTTCCTAACTTATGCTTGCCAAGAAATTATATTCTTGTCATATATATCCAATTGTAAGCAGAGTCTGCATGCAAAGTATCTTCATAACTGGGCTACTTATATATATATAGAGGTTGATGATTTCACATCAGTTGCCTTAGTATCCCATGATGCAAGACACTGTAACAGGCCACTAGGCCTATTATTTATACACACTTTGTTGTGCCGGAAAAAGTGCTGATTCACTTTTGATGAGTCATCCTTTTTCCGACCCAACATAAGGTAACCTCAGAAAGGACGGATAAGGACATACTTATGCCTCCAGATGGAAAATGTGCCTGTAAATGACCTAAGAATATGTATATATTCAGTTTTGTAAATTTCAAGTAATGTTAGAGAAGCCCATAACTTGAACAGAGAGTATTTGTGAATTAATTAAGATAGAAAATCGTGTATAATTGCTAAAAAGATGTGTATAAAGTGATACAAGTTTTAGGCCATGTCAAAAACAGTTCGGAGCCGTGGTAACCAATCGGCTGCCGCCGTATGCATGACGACACCACCGAGTGAGGGCGCTGTTTTGTGGTATATAGGTTTCGGCGGGGATTTGAATCGCTCTCTTCTCTTTTTCGTCTGTTCCTGGTTTCCCGGAGAGCTGAGTAGCTGTGAAAACTTGCCGCCATGCGTAGCAAGAATTTCCCCTTGCTGTATGTGCCACGTGGATCAAAGCTGCAGCTATAATGCAACCAGAGTTCTAGAAGAAAGGACCGATAGTGAATTAACGCCAGTGTACAAGTCAGTGAAGGAGTGCTCCTTTTCGAGTAGAATAAAAGAATAGCGAAGATGCCATTAAAGAAAATACGGTGAGGAGATCCGAGAATCTAGATAAGAAGGTCCTAAATCTACCAGATAAAGCAAGAATGGTAAGCTGAAACCCTTTTGTATTAAGTTAGAATAACCAGAGAGGAAAGAGTAACTGAATGTTGAGGAAACAGCCAATTTCCATGTTGTGTTTAAAGAACTGTCTGCATTTGGACATGTTGTCTACATCTAAGAAATAAGAGGCATCTTAGGCTTGAGCCGAATAGGAAACCGAGGCTTCGGACTGTTTTTATATCGAAAGAAGGAAATTAAGGTAATTATGTTAAAATTTATGAATGCTAGCTAAAATTTTGGGGGAGGACAAAGTTTGAATATAAGAAAGAATGTTATCTCATGAAATCTATGCCAGAATTGTAGAATAAGCCAGTATATATTTTATTTGTGTGATAGTAATGGGTAATTTAGTATAAATTAACAGAGTCTGAGAATAGATATATAAGGAAGTGTAAGATTTTGTCAGTATAAGAAATTATAGTGTAGAACTTTTTTGGATGTGTTAATTTAAGAAAAGGGAGGGAACTCAGACTCTTTTAGAATTGAAGGTTTAACTAAAATGTATCTCTATGTTTTGCCAAAAATAAATATATTTCTTGTGTTTAAACCAAATAAGTTTGTCATGTTTCTGTGGATTGAATTACCACTTGAAAAATCACGAACCGTGCATTAGAGGGAAATCAATTAGTAACTAAAGAAATGGGACCACGCTTGCAAACTTCATGATCCCTGCATTTTTCTTTCTTAGTAATCTAGGATAGTATATCAGAATTCAGTTGCCGGCTGGCACAGTCATAAAATAATATAAATTTGTCGGCGGACGAAATAACTGATAAGTACATAAAATAAGATAAATGCTAACAGATAATATAAAGATAAATAACAAACCACTAAGAAAAAGAAAGATATAACACACTTTCTTTCAGAAGAGTGTATAAATGCTTAGCATTAAGGGAAAGTCAATACACAGACCAGTTTCAATCTTTTATTGAGTTTTTGTCAGTGAGAGCCATACCCACAAAGATATACAACTTGCTATAACATTTCCTAACAGTGACAATATACTCCATTCAGAGATGTTTAAAAACACAAACATATGCAAAATAATCAAGGATATATAGCTTTAATTTCCAATAATTCACACAATGTTATTAAAAAGCACAATTCCTAACACTTAATGAAATATAAAAAATAACTGCTGCAGAGTATAAAATACACGAGTGTTATGGCCACACATTATAGTGTAATGATTTGAAACATAAATGTCAATCAGTTTAAAGTAAACAGTCTATAATTAATTTTATTTGTGTGTCAAAAGAAAACCGAACTTGCTTTTATGCAAAGCTGTATTTCTTCATTTGATTTGCATGTCTGGTGTTTTGCGGTCTCTGCCACCAGGATGACAGACTTTTCAGCTTTCAGGAAATAAGTATAATATTTATATTCTTCAATCTTTTTTTTCTGCAGAAGTTTTTTGAATTTTTGGAGATGTGTTAGTCTTTCCATTATAGGAACATGGTGGTAAGAGTATGCAACTGGATTAAAAAAAAAAAAAGTAATTTTTCACTGTGAAGTTTAGAGAAATTGTCCCCCCCCACGTCAATTGGAGGTAGTATGATAACCCTACTTTAAGAATTTTTGTTGCACATTCAAAAGGTTCTTGAATTATGATGTGCATATTTGAATTTTAAGGACTATAGATATAAAAAAAAGTCTGGTATGGCTGTGCATGAGATTCCTTTCTGTTTTACAATTAGACCCATACCATATAGGCATTCAAAACTGAATCTGATGGAACTGGGTAGTTAATCCTTATTTCTGTAGTCCCCTGTCTGTTATTCTTGTTTTTCTCCAATTATATCCTATAAGGTTAATCCTATATATCTTACCTTCACATGGAAAGTCCTAATAAAGGCTATTCATGGCTTAGAGTGGATTCAACCCCTTGGTCTTTCCAACCAAAGAGCATCGTTTAAACCTGTTGAGAATAGTTATTCCTTTATGTTTGAAGTTTTCTAGAAAAATAATTACATATATAACAATTTACAAACCAAGATTATTCTAGGTCAAACCAGCATTACGTACACACTACAAAAGTAGTCAAAGATAGAGAAATCAAAAAAATAGCCTATAAAACAATGACAGTTATATTCTAGGAGCTAGAGCTGCATTCCATACGGTAATCTTCTGTAATTAATGCTCATGGAAAGAAAAAGCAATGTGCCATTTTTGCTTTAGAATTACATCATCATCATCAAATTCCTGCCATGTACCCACAAGGGGTGCACAGGATATGATAGTACTACATGAAAAAATTATATCATTACTAACTTCCTATCTACAATTTTCCTCCAAATCAGTCAATTACTTGTCAAGACTCCAACATTATCAGATCTTATATTTCAATCGTCTAAGGCACTTTGTACCATATCAATCCACCTATATCTTGGTCTTCTTCTGGGTCGTTTTGCTGCCAACCTGGCAGAGAACACTTCTTTTGCTAATCTTTCCTCGCCCATTCTTGTTTAGGTGACCATACCACCTGAGATTAGCTCTGCTAATGCATTCCTGGATGCTGACAATGTCAAGTTCTTTCCTAATATCCTCGTTTTTAATATGATATTGCCATTGATGCCATCTGTTCACGCCTATAATCTTTTTCAGGACTCTCATATCTGCGGTCTCTAGTCTTTGGTCAAGTGTTTTACTTCTGACCCAGCTCTCAGATCCATAAGTTAAAACCGGTTTGAACACTGTCTTGTATACAGCTAATTTAGTGTTCTGACTAATTTCTCTCTTATTCCATATGAATTTATTCAATTGACTTCCCACCATACCAGCTTTGCCTATTTCCATATTTAATTTACCATCTTCACTAAAAATCGTGTGCCTAAGTAGCTGAAATGTTTTACTTGTTCCACAGGTTCTCCATTCACAACACAGTTGATATTTTCAATGATTCTGCCTATTTTCATTGTCTTTGTCTTTTTATTGCTGACCTTCATACCATATCTACAGCATTTGAATACAACAGCTATTCAATTTAGTCAGAGAATCTTGCCGACTTGTAGCGAATTTATTTAGAAGTATAACATCATCCGCATAAAGCAAAGAGCTGACATTAACATCTCCAATTTTGATATCATGATTAATACCACTTTCCTTCATAATGTGATCCATATAGATAATGAATAACAGAGGGGATAATGTACATCCTTGTCTCACACCAAATTTAACATTAAACCATCTTCCTGTACTTCCTTCAATTCTAACTGCTGACTTACAACTCAAATAAAGACTAAGTATTGCTTGATATAATGCCCCATTGACACCATATAACTGCAGCGTATTGAATAGCTTCTCTCTTGGCACCTTATCATATGCTTTTTCCAAATCGACAAAGCTTAAATACAGATCTTTGTTATATTCCCATGCTTTCTCGACTATTTGTCGTAAAGTGAAGATCTGATCCTGACAGCCTCTGTTTGGCCTGAATCCAGCTTGTTCTTCACCAAGCTTTTCTTCCACAGTCCTTCTCAACCGTTTCTCGAGTATACTTGCATAGATCTTGCCAGGAACACTCAGTAGGGAAATACCTCTGTAATTCTCACATTCAGTTTTATTTCCCTTTTTATATATGGGTACTATGAGAGCTCTACTCCAATCATCGGGAATTCGTCCCTCTGTCCAGGCCGTCTGAACTATGCAGTGCAGCCACTGTAAGATTCTTATACCACCATACTTCAGCATTTCTGGTCGAATATCATCTACTCCAGCTGCCTTTTCACATTTCAAGCCTTTGATGGCTTTTTCCACTTCAAGTATGGATATGTATTCCTGACTGCATGCCTGATTAGTGTTTTTTACACTGTGCTATCATCACTGCTTGTTTCATTTAGCAGTTTTTCAAAGTAATTACTCCATACTTCAAGGATGTCTTTTTCTCCAGTTTTCATGTCACCTTTATCATCTCTAACTCCTTTTACAGCACTCTTTCCTCCATTCTTAAGCTTCTTCAACAACCTCCAGAATATTTTGCCACCTTCTTGATATTTATTTTCTATATTCTTGCCAAAGTCCTCCCATGACTTTTGTTTAGCTAGTTTTATACACTGTTTAGCTTTCTTACATTTGTCTCTGTATTCTGTAAGAGTAAAAGCTGACTTATTTGCCAGGAACTTTTGATATGCTTTTTTCTTTTCCTTCACTGCCTCTTTAACTTCCTGTGTCCACCAGGGAGTTCTGATTTTTTCATCCTTGCAGACAACCTCACCACATGCCTCTGGCAGAATCAATCAATGTTTTCTTCAGAGTTTGCCACTGAATTTCCAAGGTTTGATTCCTGTTCTCAAACTCTTTCATTTTTTCTTCAATAATCTTTGTGTATTTTAGCCTACAGTTCACATCTGAGAGCTGCTCAACTTTTATTCGCTTTAAAACTTTCTTACATGTTATTCTTTTCAATATGAAATTCAATTTCATCCTGCTCAAGACTAAATAGTGATCGCTTCCCATTTCAAATTCTCTGTACACTCTGGTGTCCTGCACCAGGGAGAAAACATCACTATCAAGAATAACATTGTCAATGAGACTTTTCTTATTCCTAGCCTCTTCTCTCCATGTGAATTTGTGCACATTTTTATGTTGGAACATGGTGTTAGTAATAACCAGTCCATGTCCTGAGCAGAAATCCAACAGATATTTGCCATTATTATTAGCTTTGCTCTTTTCTCCAAATTTTCCCAAAATATTTTTGTATGTCTCACAATCATTTCCTACTCTGCTATTTAGATCCCCAACAAGGACCAAGTTTTCCTTTTTCATTGTGTCAGTTGCTTTTTCTAAAGCCTCAAAAAATTACTCCACTTCTACCTTAGTAGAACCTTCTGTGGGACCATAGGTGCAGATAAGTCTCATTGTCCAGTTCCCCATTCTCATATTTGCCCACATTACTCTACTTGAGACTGACTGCCATTCAAGAAGATTAGCCTCGTATTTTGTGTTGAATACTATGGCTACTCCTTCTTTTCCTTGATTGTCATTGCCTGAATATAACATTTTGTATTTATTGCTCAGAAAGATCTCACCAGTTTTGGTCTTTTTTGTTCTTTTTTGTAGATAAGTACCAGATCACCCCTATTATGTCGATCTGGTACTTATCTAATTCCTCAGCTAGCTCCATTTCTTTGCCATTCAGGCTTCTTATGTTGATAGTACCGATCTTTAACTCTGGTGATGTTGAGTTGGGGTTGGTTTTCAGATTTGTTCCAGTAGCTGACTTTTTGCTGTTCGCCCTGGTTCCCTGGCGAAAACAACGGGGGCCTTGTTTAACTGGGCGACACCCCAGCCGGCATGAAATTTTATCATGTTGTACCATCATTTTTTATTTTGGTTTAACCAATAAGAATACAATTTGGTCAGTTAAATACCAAATTGCCAGCCCATCCTCGTTCGTTCAGTATCTTAGTAGATACCCAACAGGGTGCACCACGAGAAGGTAAGGATTGGACATTAGGTCAGAAGCCCTGGTCGGTTCTCCGTATTCCTTTAAAGGCTATGTGGAGGTCTCCTCTCAGTTATACAGCTTTGACCCTTAAGCACCCTTAAGAATTACATTATCATTCAATTATCAAGGTTGTATAAAACTTGAGCTACTTCCCAAAATCTTTGCAATTTGGAGTGAACTCTAATAACTTTGCTTTCTCCCATCTAATGAAGTGATCTTTATCTAAGACATGTTTCTGCTAATCTGCCATTTGGGTTGTCTACACTATATTTTTTATGCTCCCCCCCCACAAGACAATCCATCTTGTATGTCCAAAATATCAGGTGCCACATCGATATGGGATACTAGAAAGGAGAGAGAGAGAGAGAGAGAGAGAGGGGGGGGGGGGGATTCTATAGCCAAATTTATCTGCTCTTCTTTGATGCAAGATGTTTGTGTATATTTCCCATTCCATGTTAGGCAATACCTATCACAGTGAAGTAACTTGACTTCTTTGAAACCTAATTAATGCTATGATTGGTGGTTAATCCTATATGTAGATCATATTGATTGTCATTTACATGTGTTCTACTGGCTGGTTTGTCTGTTTTGCAAGATGAAAATCCTCCATTTGAAAACAGAAAAGCCCCCTGATCAAGGTTCTTCACATCTTAGACAGGATTTAAACACAGGTGTTTCCAACACAAGAGCATCTAGAAATCAAATGAGCTATGGAGGCTCATGTTCTGTCACTTCCAAAAACTGACACATTTTGGACAAACTGGAAGAATACCTAACATCCAACTGAATGAACACAGGAACTGTCTATCATCTACACCAGTGCTTCTCAACCTGTGATCTGCAGGCAGACTTAAATTAATTAAACATATATTTTTTAATTATTCAAACAAATTAAAATTGAATAAGTAAAAATTATTGAAATCAAATGGAGACTTAAAACAAACAACAAATAGCATCAGAATGTTCAAAGGCGGAAGCAATAAAAACTATATTGTTGTTCACTTCACCCCTCTTTTATTACTTGTCATTCTGGCACTACAATAATTTGTAGTGGCAGAATGACCGAATAATAAGAGGGGTGAAGTGAACAACAGTATAGTTTTATTGCTTCTGCCTTCCCTTGCTGTTTTGTTCAGATTTGAAGTGAACATGTGTTATCCATATTTCAACCAATTGCTTGTTGTTTATTGATTTTTATTACTGAAGGTTTCCTCCTTCAACCAAGGCTCAGTATACCTTCAGAAGTGCTAAATGATACTTGGACAAAGTGTGTCCTGAGTTAACCCCAGTATTTATATATTTTTTGGAAACCTTTTGTAATAATGGAAAAGTGGCTTAGAACTAGGACTTTGAAAAGAAGAGCAAATGAAACAGGTGATTCTGTGATACATGTGTTGTAACAGCAAGTAAATCTGATAGTATTAAAGTAGAAGAAACAAGCAGTTCAAAGAAAAATACAGTAGGAAATATAATAGTTCATATTTGGAATTCAGGTTTACTTAGTGTGGAGATGAAAGTGAACAGAAGCCTCAATGTGTTTTGTGTTATGAAGTGTTGTCAAACGAGTGCATGAAACCTGCGAAACTCTGACATTTAGAAACTAAACACTGCGATGTGAAAATTAAGCAAATTGAAAAAAAAAAAAAAGAATTCAGCGATGCTTAGTGACATTAAATCCTGGGAAGGATGTAGTTTCGATCATGGGTTCAATTAATAGTAAGGCGATGGAAGCATCTATCTCTTAATTTGCGAATAGTGAAAACAGGGAAACCTCATTCTATCAGGGAAAATTTATTACTTCCTGTTATAAAAGATGTGGTAAAAACTATGTTTGGCAACAAGTTACTAAAAGATGTTGATTTGACTTCTCTTTCAATGACACTGTAGGTTGCAGAATTAATGATATGGTGTTAAATTTTGAATGAAAAACAATTTATAATGTATCACTTTTCATTCAGATTTAACAAGTATCTAAATTCTCGAATACTTGTATATTAATAAAAAGATATTGAATGTAAATGAAATGATAATAACATCCTTGATTTGAAATTTTCTGAATATTGTATTGTCAAATGTCTTATGAAAAAAAAAAAAAAAAAAAGTGGGGGGGGGGAAGCAATTCAGGAATCGGTGAAGTATGTGTTAGTATGCGAACATTAAGCTAAAATCCCAGACAAGATTAGAAGATTAAATCATGACCTGAGGCCATCACATACGCAAAGGTCTATGCTGTGGGGGGGGGGGGTCTCCCATGGACGAGAACGAGAAGCATCAGAATATGGAGTGCAGAGGAATTGAGGTGCCGTGTGAAGGTCATTGAGGGAGTATATAGTTTTTGGTGACACAAAAACGAGGCTTTTGCCTATTAGGTTTTTTCCCTCAGAACTGTTCCAGTCGTTCCCAAAGAGAGGAAGTTCCAGTGTGGTCGGGGTGAGACAAATGAGTGGCTATGCGGCCAAGTAGAACGGCAACATGCGTATAGGTCCCGGCATAGCAGAAGGTCAGCATAGGCTGAGAAGAAAATGCGGAACCTCATGGACCAACATTGGAAGCAGTGCTTCGCGAACATCGTAGGCAGCGAATCGTGATTGTATTCGCATATCTACCTTCCAGAAGCAAGAACCTAAGGAACGTATCAGCCAGGTAACCTTGTCAAAAAGAGACCAGATGAAGAAATCGAGAGCCGTATAATTCCAAGCCGTACATTTTTTAAAAAAAATTACATAACTTAGTGGTCCATAGAATTCTTTTAGGCATTTTACTGGTCCTTGGGCTTAGAAAGGTTGAGAAACGCTGATCTACACTATACCTGTTCTGGAGTGACAGACCATGTCACTAACACATATCAATGAATCTGTGTCAGAGGTATATATGTGTGTGTGCACACACAGATATATACATATCTCTGTTTCACAGGTTTCAAATCTGAATGGGTTGATAATGGCATAATGCAAGGGTAACTGTGGGTCCAAGGGGATGTTAAAATGCATGTATACAAATGCCAGAGGTATCATCAAAAAAAT
Source organism: Typopeltis vanoorti (assembly GCF_054136105.1). NCBI lineage: Eukaryota > Metazoa > Arthropoda > Arachnida > Uropygi > Thelyphonidae > Typopeltis > Typopeltis vanoorti. The sequence continues at coordinate 59,825,764 of NC_143550.1, read as the reverse complement.
GGGAGAGGAGAGAAGTGTTTGGCACTGATCAGCTGTTGTTGCCCAAAAATTATTGGCATCAGAAAGATCTGGTTTAAGAGCAAATTATTCTTGGGCATAGAATGTAAAGAGTATTGTGTTTTCAAGGAGGATAGAGGGAATAAGACAAGAGGAGGAATATTGCTTATGACATCTGAAGAACTTCAACATAAACAGAAGTTAAGGATAATTTTAGGTCTGAGGGAAATGGTTCATTTGAGGCTATCTGATGAGAGATAGAAGCTAATGACAAAATATATTGCTGGTTGCTACTATAAGCCAAGGGAGTCCATAAAAACATGCACAATTGGACAATATGCAATAGGGACATAGATTGGAATTTATGAAAAATCTAAGGGAAAATTACCTGAAAGAGCATGTCATGGAGAAGGACCATGGATTTGAGAGTGTCGGATCTGGTAATAGCAGCAGAAGATGTATCTATAATTATGGTAGATACTCTGCCTCCGATCGAAGAAAGTGACTATATGCAGTCTTGTTCTGTGAGGTTGCTAAACATATGGAATTCTCAGTCAAGAATGGGTTATGCTGAACTACAAATATTACAGACTTGGGAAGCAGTTTGGAGAAATGCACGACTTAATAAGTTACAAGGAAAGAATGTCAGTAGTGCATAAAGTCAGGGATTGTTTGAAAGCAGACTACATACCCAGGGTCAGAGTTATGAACCAAGTGGGGATTAAGTGGATGAGTTAATATGAAGCAGGAGTGCAAAAAAAAAACATTGTAAAGGAAAAAGTGATCGGCATACTCATGAGTAGTACAAAGTGCAAGCAAGAAAGGTGGGGGTGACTAGTATGCTAAGAAAGCCTAAATCAGTGTTTATGAAAGAAAATTAGTTAAGCATTTTTTTTTTTTTTTTTGCCATATAGCAGGTAAGAAGAATGATTATGGATGTTAGGAAGTCGACAGAAGCAGATGAAAAATTTGAGTTGCTGAGTGTATCATCCAGGTGGGGATTTTGCCATTGCTGACGTGACAGACACTAATGCGAGAATAGAGGTGAATGAAAAGGAGTGCCTCTGATGAAATTGTTTAAGACTAGGCTCTAGCTAAGATGGTTCCATTACATGAAGGTGACTAAGATAAAGTAGCAAATTACAGACCAGTTAGTACCTCAGGAGTGGTGGCTAAACTATTGGAAAAGTTGGATAAAGGTAAAATCCAAGATGGATGGATAGGAATACAATACTTTACAATGGGCATCATGGCTTTATAAAAGGTAGGTCTTCCTTAGTAATTTACTCACAATGTGTCACTATTTTATAATAGTGACAGCAGAATTAGATAACACCTACACCATGATACTGCTGGAAAATGATTTTATTTATTTATTTAGCTTATGATGATACAACAGCCACGAGGCCCTTTTTACAGGGAAGTACGGCAGCATCTCAATTCCCCCTAATTTTATCCTGGCTCTGGACTGGCATAGCTGACGAATCAGGCCTATGTCTGGGTCTTAGGTATTCCTGACTGTAATCCGTGTGTGTTCATGGGGCTGGTCTGTCTGTTCTAGGGAACGAAAAACCCGAGTTTCTGGGTGAAAAAACTCCCTAACCTCTGTACAAGACAGACTATCTCACCTATTGTTGAAAGAGACCAGATAAAGGTTCCTCATGTCAAGGACGGGAATCGAACCCAGGTTTTTCTGACCAAAGAGCTTCGTCTATACCAACTGAGCTACGGAGGCTCATGGAAAACTATTACATAAGTTGAAGCAATTGAAAGTGGATATGAATCTGGAGGCATGGACAGTGGATGGCTGATAGACATACCAGAGTAGCATATAGTGAAGTGGAATCTAGAAAAATGATCTTGACTAGCAGAGTGCTTCAAGGCTGCAAGTCTGTAATTTGTATATTTATTGATATAAAGAATGAATAAGGAAGGAATATCCCCCTCTTCCTTAATTTTAAGGGAGAGGGGGTATAAGCAGTTTCTGCATACATTCTGATGATGCAAAACATGGGAGGACAATAGCTGATATAGGCAATTTAAATAAATTGTCAGTGTGGGAAAAGGACAGCAGATGTAAAACTTAATGTTGCAAAATGCAACACTTCACTTGGAATGAAAAGATTATATACTGTGTATCACAGTATATATGATTATATACTGTGTATCACAGCTGGATATCAGGAAATTAATGAAACCAGGGATTTGGGCTGATGGTGAACAGAGTTGAAGTTCAGAGGGCATATAGTAAAAGTTAGCAAAATAGATTGGATTGCTTGCGTGTAGAATTGCTTGGATGTAGAAAAACACATTAACAACTAAAGATAGGATGGTTATTATCCTTCTTTATAAGCCTATGATTTGGCTGTATTATTATTATTATACAGGCACCTCCATGGAGTCCGAAGACCCATCACAGGAGACACAATCCATCATATCTCTCCTTGAACCCATTAACAGGCAAAACACTCACAACTGATTTTGACAACCTATTCCACTCATTCACAACTCTCCAATCAAAAAATCTGGTCCTCACACCCCCTACTAACTACACCTTTATTCAACTTCCAGGAATAATCCATTGTTCTGGTCTCTCTAGCCAAGTGCTGAACCATTTCCCCTGCATCAATCCTATAAAACTCTTTAAGCAACTTAAATGTTTCTATCATATCCATTCTTTTTCTCCTATCAATCAACTTACGCAATCCACAAACCTTCAATCTACCCCCATAGGGAACATTCCATAGACCACTCACCATCTTGGTCACTTGCCTCCACTACTTTCTCATCCCCAAGAAACCCAGAGGATCAGACTGGAGACAGTAATCCAGATGTGGGCATTTCGAGGCCTTATAAAGTGGAATAACAACTTCCATATCTCTACATGTTAATGTGTTCGATAAAGAGCCAAGAGGCTATTTTTCTGGCAGCGTAAATTAAGTTAAGGGGATAATAAATCCCTCATTATTTTAAAGCCAGATACGAAACTCGGAGATCGAAATCTAAGAGTTTCATGCCGAAGAACTATCGGCGAGTCCAAGCATAAGTCAACACCTGGGTGGTACAACACTAGGGCAACTCGGAGCAAAGGTGGAGCAAGATCCATCACTATCCTTAATAACTTACTTACACTAACTTACGCTTGGACTTGCCAACAGTTCTTCAGCATGAAACTCTTAGATTTCGATAGATTTTGATCTCCGAGTTTCGTATCCAGCTTTAAAATAATGAGGGATTTATTATCCCCTTAACCTAATTTACGCCACCAAAAAAATAGCCTCTTAGCTCTTTATCGTAGTAATAATATATGGGTACACCAGTCTGGCAATTCGTTAGTAGGGGTATATGTAAGTTCGGTTCACTTAAACCTTGGTATTATCCAGGTCCACCTACTCATTGATGAGACCTCAATAAAGGTCGAAACCGGTCTGGGTAGTGACCTCTCCTCATAATGTAAAACAGTAATATATCTCCTTTTTTTAGGGTTACACGGTGATCAGCATTCATTTTAAAAATTTTATGGAATTTACAACCGTGTTAAAAAAACTTTTTTATTATCCCGACGTTTCGATCGGGATAATTATGGTGAAGCTGGCCTTTCTGATCATGCCCTGAATACCTTACACAGAACTGACTGGAAAACCACCAGCTGTCTACATCACACTAGAACATGGTATGAACGGAAACTCAAGGGAGCCTGTGAGATTATCAGCAACCACCCCAATCTGAACAACGATGATGGTTTAAAAATCTCAAACATTTGGAAGATATATATTCGACCTTCCTCACCAAGAACAACTATAAACAGGACTGTAGAAAATCCAGTATTGTAAATCAAAAATAAGAATTGTAATACTAAAAATAGGACACCAATTGTTTCTGAAAGAAAACCATCTAAAAGAATATTTATTCCTGTCATTGTAAAAATAGAATTTAGCTTGATGTAAAAATTTATTTTTTTTATTTTATTTTAATTATATATATATATATAATTTTTTTTTCCACCAGAGGTCACGCCAGTAGAATAACGTGATCAAATCATTGTTTCTCCAGCTTACAGTTAATGATGTAACTCAGCTTATTCTGTATACTTATGTACGCTCCAGATGATGATCTTGATGTGAAGATCGAAACGTCGGGATAATAAAAAAAAAGTTTTTTTAACTCGGTTGTAAATTCCATAAAATTTTTAAAATGAGTAATACGTCTCCTAGGAGCTGCGTTTTACATTATGAGAAAATATTAAGGATAGTGATGGAGCTTTCTCCACCTTTGCCCCGAGTTGCACCACCCAGGTGTTGACTTACGCTTGGACTCGCCGATAGTTCTTCGGCATAAAACTCTTAGATTTCGATCTCCAAGTTTCGTATCCGGCTTTAAATAATGAGGGATTTATTATCCCCTTATTATTTTAAAGTTGGATATGAAACTCTGTCTACCACTACCTCTAAATCTCTAGCTTCATCAATTTCCTGGAGTACAGTGCCATCAATCTGATACATGGTTTGTAATCTGTTTATCCCAAAATGCATAACTTTACATTTCTCCACATTAAAGTGACACCCATTAATTTTTGCCCATACTGACAGTCCATTTAAATCGTCCTGCAAGCTCTCCACATCACCTTGATTAACTATTATTCTACCAAATTTCATATCAGCAAACAAATGAATATTTCCTTTCAGGCTATTTCCTATATCATTTATGTACAAATTAAACAGCAATGTTTAGTGCTAGAAGCCTTGTGGCACAGTACTAGTTACTTGTTTTCACTTTGATTCTGCCTCTCCATATACCACTTTTTGATATCTGTCCAGCAACCACTCTCTTATCCATTCAACCAATGTCATATCCATCACCATTTGTTCTAATTTGTGTAACAGAGTTCCATGTGATATTCTGTCAAATGCCTTTGCAAAATCCAGTAAAATCATTGCGTAGCCATTTCATTTATTCAACTCAGCTGTTACTCTATTATAAAAAGTTAGTAAATTACTACACCATGACTAACCCTTCACAAAGTCATGTTGACCCTCATACAGTATATTTTTATCTACCTATTCTTCAATTTTCTTTTTGACCAATTTTTCCAATACTTTTACCACCATACCTGAGATACTGATTGGTCAATAATTTGCTACTGCAGTCTTAGAACCTACATTATGTAAAGAAATTATTTTGCCTTTACATTGAGATTCTGCAATATTCTAAAAACCTCCGATTCATCCGCCTCTGTTCCAACATCAATGTCTGTCATAGAGGTTACAGCAGTAACCTCACTAGGATGATATATCCTTGCAAAGTGGTCACTTAGTAACTCAACTATTTTATCTGCTTCTGTCTCCTCGTGACCATAGTCATTCATCCTCTTACTTTCTACACTTTGGCTTGCTCAGATAGATTCTTCTCATAATCTGATTTTGTCTTTCTTGTCTGAGCCTTGTACTGTTCATGAGTTTGCTGGTCACCTTTCTCTTTATATAACCTTCGCAGCATTTTCTTCTTCTGCAGCTCGTGCTTAATGATATTACTCATCCATCTAACTCATACCCGATTAACCCTCCTTACCCTAGGTATACAATTCAATATTGCTTCCTCTAAATGTCCCTTAACTACATCACATGCACTACTAATATCCCATGGTACAGATTTTTCCAAGCATGTCATAATCACCTGCCTTGTAGCTCCACAAATACCCCTTCTTGATGGAATATTCCTCGTGTTTTACAATCTTCCAAGTCAAGACAGCATGGTCACTTTCACCAATTGGAGGCAATGTTGTCACCTTGGTTATGGATAACTCTTCTGATCCTATGACCAGGTCCAATACTCACTCACCCCTGGTCCCCTCCATCACATGCACCATAAGCAATTATCTCTTAGCATGTGTATAAATTCTATTTCCTTCCTGCCACGTGATCTTTCTTCCTTCCAGTCTATATCTCCATAGTTGAAGTCCCCCATAATAATCACTTGACTTGTACTAATTTGGCAATGCATGTCTTCCAGATCATGTGTGGAACTCCCTGGCTTATAGTAACAACCAACTGTATATTTTGTCTTACTGGCCTTAATTTCAGACAGATTGCTTCAAATGACCAGCTACTCTCTCTCTCTCTCACCTGTCTCCTATTCTTTTTGGCTGCAATTCATCTGCTATCATCAGCAGTACTCCCCCACCCATCATATCATCTCTATCTTCCCTGAAAATACTAAATCCTTCACATTCAATCCCTTTAACTACATCATCTGCTGTTAGCCAAGTCTCACTAATGCCTATAACTTTTGGCGAGGTTGCACTAACCAATGCTGAAAACTCCTCCTCCTTGTTCCTGATACTTCTGACATTAGTATATTAAAACTGCAGCATTCCTTTAGTCACCCACTCACCTTTACTTAATGAATTGACTACCCAATTCAATATTTTTTTCTTGAGAGTTAGATTCCTCACTTTGTCATTCTTACCCTCACTTACTTCCACCCTACTACTGCTTAAGTGTCACTGAATTTGCACTTCAGGATGCTCAGCAAACAATGCTCTCTCTCCAGACACAACCATTTAGATGCAGTCCATCAGCATTATACAAATTCCTGTTTCCATCAAACAGAGACCACATATCCATAAATTGTACATTATTCTTTTTGCACAATCTACGTATAACCGCATTGGCTATCAATGTCCTCCTCAGTTTGCCTCTATCATAGTATAGTTGGAGACTTACATTCTTTACCGTCTCGATCTTCAGTTTTGCATCTTCTAACAACTCCTTTACACCCTCCCTTATAGAATACTTCTCAACTCTCAAATCATTTTGTACAACGAGACAATTTCCTTCAACTTACCTTTTTTGCATCTGGATAGCGTGGCTAATATCGTGAATTTTTGCCCCCGGGGGAAACACGATTTTGTCAGACATCCGTTAAGTGCCCCCCCCCCCCCAATCATTGAGTCTCCATACATAATTTTCTTCTTAACTTGTTTTTCGGTCAGTCTTTATTATTTCTTTGGATAACCTGCTTCTTTCTTTTTCAGCCCTGGTTAACTCTTACTACTTCTACAATTTTTCAATTTTGCTCTTTGTCCTATGAAGGATAACATTTAAGCGTGCTATTTCATTATCCATTTCATTCTCTTCTATTTTCACGGCCGCACGTTCGACATTTAATAATATCCTTTTCCATCTTACCATCGGCATTTGTTGCATTCTCGTCACCTTACAGACACTCACTTTTGAAACACTTAATACATACATTCTCTCTCTCTCTCCAGTTTCAATTTCCTTCCACATATTCTTTAATTTTCTCGACAAATAAATTCCTGCAAATTCAAATTGCCGGACAATGTGGTCTTTGCCACCATTGTTCGCTGCATTGGTGCCATGCTGACAATATCACAAAAATGTTATCAAGATATTAAATACTCTAAAACACGAAAATCTAAATGAATACACAATAAAACAGATAATCACTAACTTTACACGAGCACTAAATTACATGACCACTCACAATATAACCTCAAACCAATAATTTATAAGATGTATTATAGATTCATTTCTCTATCCATCGTCACACTTGCTATGTTTGAAGATTGGTTCTTGAACTGTTTTATTCCTGCTGTGGAACGTTATTGTTCGGAATAGAAAATTCTCTTTAAAATTCTGCATTGTGTTGGGCAATGCTCCTTGACATCCAACATCTTTAGATGACCTTCACCCTAATGTAAAGGTTGTATTTTTACCACCCAACACTACATCATTACTACACCCAAAAGACCAGGGAGTCATTTCTGCATTTAAGGACTTATTACTTAGGTTACTTAGGGTATACATTCCCGCAAGTAGTCAGGGCTATGGAAGATGTGATGACCTTGAGAGAGAGAGAGTTCTGGAAGAATTATAACATCTATGATGCCATCAAAAACATTGCTGATTCTCGGGAAGAAATAAAGCAATCAACAATGATGGGGGTGTGGAACAAACTGTGCCCTCAATTCTGTGATGATTTTCATGGCTTCACAGAAGAAAACATCGCCGAAGCCAGAAAAGCTGTGGTGGATAGTGACAATGCATTGCAATTGGACATCAATGAAACTGATGTCGTTGACTTATCAGAATCCCATTCACAAGAATTAACCAATGAAGACCTTATGGAGATAGAAGCAGCTGATAGAAACACAAGAACATGAATAATCAGAAGATCCATGGCCAAGAAAGTTTACAACAAAAGAATTAGCTGAAGCCTTTCATCTCATTGAAGCAGAATTTGCTAACCTTGAGGAGCAAGATCCTAACGTTGAGTAGTTTACAAAGGTTTACTGTGCAGTTAGTGAGAATGTCAGCCTGCTACAAGGCCATTTTTGATGAAAAAACAGAAAAAGGTTGTACAAACAACCCTAGATACCTTTTTCAAGAAACTAACTTCAGTGGTAAGCTTCCCTCCTCCAGCAACAGAATTAAATCCTGATTCTTCAGCACCAGATCCATCCTCTCTAGCACTAGAATCTGATCTCCAGAACCACTCCATCATCATCTGCTGATTAATGTTAGCCTACCTTCTGTTTATGTTCTGTTTGTTTGAATTAAAAGAAAGAGCACAATAGTTTCTGTAACTTATTATTACAATACAGGGATATTATTATTATTACTGTATATGCGCTGTTCATCAGGGATCCAAGTTACATACAGATCCGACCTAAAGACGTTCACAGGAATGTATCTCATCCATAACCTGGGGACTGCCTGTATAATAATATCCATTTTTTGTTAACTGAATTTTTTAATAGCAAGATTAGGCAAAACAATTTTTTATCCTGTAGTACATTATGCTAAAATAGCTCTTGGTTCAACTGTTGTGAACAGTCTTATGATACAAGAATGCTATCAGAACACATTTTTTATGTCTTGGCTGGAATCATTTCCTTATTTGTTACTATATTATTTATTTATTTACATTCATATAACTTAGTTTAGTTTTAATAATTTTGACAGGTTTTATTTCAAGCTTTTTTGCTATGTTGATCATAATAAGCTATGATCAACTATGATGTAATGTGATGAGAGTATCTAATTCTCTTAATCAGAAAACTTTATAACAACTAAGAAGCTTCAAATAACAATATTTGGAGAAAAAAGTGTATTCAAGGTGTATATTGTTCCTATCTTTTTAATGTTTATACTGAATGTTATGTGATTAGCTGATTTAGATAAAGATACAGAAGGAATTAAGACTGGGAGTAAAGAATAAATAATTTGAGATATGCATATGGTACAAATCCTCATGACAAACTAAAGATCAGGATTCTATTAGTTAAAAAGGGAAAGTATGAAAAAGCTAGGCTTAATTTAAGTGTAAGTAAAGCAAAAGTGATGGCTTCTGGCAATTTAGATGGATTTATGATCAAGGAAGATAAAACAGAGGTGACTGAAAGTTATGATTTACTTCCAGAATAAGAAATGGTCAATGTGAAAATAAAATTGAAAGAAGGATAAGTTATGGTTAAAAAATAAATAAATAAGAGTTTATATAACCCTTATTTAATCCTTAATCCACTCAATACTGTACAAAAGGTTTCCAACCCTTGATATTAAAAAATGACATTAATATTCTCATGACAAAACAATGATAACACATCCTACATTTGTAGTGCCAGTTGCCTCTTCTAGTGATCTATATAATCCATTAGACATCAGAAGTAAAAAACGGCAAGAATCATCAATTGTGATGCCTCCATGAATTTCAGGTTCAGCTATAACTGGTTCTGCTTTGGCTTTACTAAAAATAAAAAATCATACAGTTTATAAAGTAGTTCATTCAAATATACTGTTTAATGCTAACATCACACTGTGTAACTATACACAGTACATATATGAAAGAATTTTTTTATCACAAATCTCAAAACATTTAGCAAACTGAATGTGATAAAGAGGCTATTTTTTATTTTATTTTATTTTATTTTTTTCGGCGACGTAAATTAAGTTAAGGGGATAATAAATCCCTCATTATTTTAAAGCCGGATACGAAACTCTGAGATCGAAATCTAAGAGTTATATGCCGAAGAACTATTGGCGAGTCCAAGCATAAGTCATCACCTGGGTAGTACAACACTAGGGCAACTCGTTGCAAAGGTGGAGCAAGATCCATCACTATCCTTAATATTTTCTCATAATGTAAAACGCAGCTCCTAGGAGATGTATTACTGTTTTACATTATGAGGAGAGGTCACTACCCAGACCAGTTTCGACCTCTTAGATTTCGATCTCCAAGTTTCGTATCTGGCTTTAAAATAATGAGGGATTTATTATCCCCTTAACTTAGCAAACTGAATATTTTTGGCTGTCATCATCCCTATAACTTTCCATTATATAAATGTAATATTACTGCAGACTAACATGTACTAAAGTATAAAAAATAGAAAAAAGCAGATGAATTTTTAAATACTTGGAAATGCAGGTTAACTGAGAGGGAGTAAAACAGCAGTAAATTAAGGGAAACAAAAGTTCTGGGCACATGGAAAAATAAGAATTCAAATATTGTAACAAAAATCAGTATATTATTCTTTCATGATACCTCCAAGGAGTCCCAAGGCTCACGAGTGAAGGCACCTATTCAACAACTCTCCATCTCCACCAATTATGCCAAACCACCATCATCATCTACACCAATGCCATCTACTGCATACCACCACCACTAGTATTTTTTGTCTGTAAATTGCATGTGTTCTGAAGGGCCAAATTTGTCTGTATGTGGGATGAAAAACCATTTACAGGAAAAAGAATCCATATGAGATTGGCTAACTCGCCTTCAATTGAAAAACTCCAATATAAAGATCCTCTCGTCATGACAAGAATCATACTTAGGCCTTTTCCAATCGAAGGGAATGACGAATGACATACTGCGTTGTTCTTTTATTGTGCTATGAAGGTGCTTATATATATATATACATATACATACACACACCCTCTGTCCAAAAAGAAACCGAACTTTTCGAAAATAGAAGGAACTAGTGGCACCACTTGTATCTTTCTGTTGTCGAAAGCGGCAACCTTCATAAGTGTTGTATCAACTGTTTATGACATTTGTTTCATTATATATCTTGGCACTATAAGCCGAGTTATAGTGCCAAGAGTGACAGTATGTTTTGACGAACAGTCGGAAAATGAGTTTCAAACAGAGAGTTGAGATTGACTTTTGTGTTAAACTTTATAAATGTTTTACCGAAATGCATCAAATGCTTCAAAAAGCATATGGTGATGATTGCTTATCCCTTACTCAAGTTTACGAGTAGTTTAAGCAATTTCAAAGTGCTTGCAAGACGCTCGAGGACGATGAAAAACCGGGCTGAGCGAAGTTAGCATCCAAAAAGTGTGTGATTTCATCAAAGAAAAGCAAAATCATCCATGAGATTGATTGAAGATGAATTGGGGATTCCAAAAGTAACTGTGCACAACATTTTGACTGAGAATTTAGGCCTTCGTAAATTGAATTCACGATTTGTTCCCCACAAGTTGACTGACGACTAAAGTATGTATCGAATTAAACACTGCAAAGACCTCATTAAAACCGCTCATAAGGACTCAAACTTCCTTGAAACGATCATTACTGGTGACGAAATGCAGTTTTTGAGTATAAGTCCAAGTGGTGAGTGGAGACCATCAGAAGAGGGACATCCGAAAAAAAGTCACTTGGAGAAGTCAAAAGTAAAGACAATGCTGATTTGTTTCTACGATTCCAAGGGCATTATCAACAAAAAATTTGTTCCACCTGGCCAAACGGTCGATGGTGAGTTTTATCTCGAAGTTTTGAAGTGATTGATAGTGAGAATTCGTCTCGTATGGCATGAATATCGTGATCGACCGTTCGTCAAAACACACTGTCACTCTTGGCACTATAACTCAGTTTCTAATGAAAAAAAGTCATAAACAGTTGACACAACACTAATGAAGGTTGCCGCTTTCGACAACAGAAAGATACAAGTGGTGCCACTAGTTCCTTCTATTTTCGAAAAGTTCGGTTTCTTTTTGGACAGAGGGTGTATATACATATAAAAGGCCAGTTTTTAACTTGGGCAAATCTGAAAGAACAGTTGACCAAGAATATACTTAGTCTAGCCATACTGTTACAACTTGAGCAGCTCATAAGATGTTATACCCTGATAAGTTAAGAATGTTAAATTTCCACTTATCGTGGTATAACGAGCAAAGAAGTAAAAACCCTGGAAAATAACTAAGTAAACATGCTTGTTTCTAAGTAGGTATCATTGTGAAATTTAGAAAATATTGAATACATTAATTTAAGAAGAAAGTGATAATTAATCAGCTCAAGGAGGATTTTATAATAAAAAAAAAGGGAATTTAGATAAATATGTATAAAGCAAAGTTGCCAGAGATAAAGTGTAAATTAAGAGAGTTATGGTTTTGTGTTGATATTAAATTCAATGTAAGAATAACTTGTAAAAGAAAAATAAAAATGAGCTCGAAGTTCGGGGGGTGGGGGAGCAGTCTGTTGCCCCAAGCGGTTGCGTGCTTGGCACGTGGAGTAAACAAGCAGGAGAGAACGGACGTCATGAGGTCATGCGACAAGAAATCGAGGTGCCGGATGAACAGCGAAGTTTTGTTTTTTTTCCAATAGGGTGAACATATAAAAGGGTTAGGAACCCCCCGACACACTCTCTTGGTTTTTTTCCATCATGTGGAGTTCTCAGATTTCCTCAAGTAGTGAAGGTTTAGCCTGGTGCTGGTTCGGGGATGGCCGAATGGGTACACCATGAGAAGGTGAGAATTGAACATTAGGTCAAAAGTCCCATTCGGTTCTCTGCATTCTTTAAAAGGCCATGTGGAGGTCTCCTCCCAGTTATACAGCTTTAATCATTAAGCACCCCCCCCCCCTCATATATTTTTATATGAGCCAAAAAAGCCTGTTCTAAATACCGAACAAGGAACATTTCTCGATCCACTTCAAGCCAACAATAAGCAAGGTGGTGAAATAAAATTCATGAAAGCAATGAACTTCATCTCCAACATAAAGTCATTTACAAACAAACTTTCATGCTTGTAGTAGGATTTGAACCCGTGACCAAGTTCTCATTCAGTTTGTGCAACAGCTCTAGTACTTCTCCCTTTTCGCATCTTTTTCTTAAGAATTTCTTGCTTAATAAAACTTTTATTCACTCCTACCCTATCAATTCGTGAAACACTAGGGACACATTATGGCTATTGCATCATTTAAGTATTTTTGAAATGATTCCTGTGAACTGCTTTTATCCTTCCCATCCAACAACCAATTTCAACCATGGTCAGAACCCAGCATACTCCTTAGCTGGTCATAATTTCCTACTTTGCAGTTCTGCATGTAACCTTTTCTGAATGGAACATTCATAAACTTAACCATTTCCCCAAGTCAGTAAGTACCACATGATCACTGTCACCAACACAAGGCAGAATAGTTACGTCATTAACTGAAACCCTCTCTGACACTATAATCAGATCTAATACTCTTTGACCTCAAGTTCCTTCTGTTCACATGATGCAACAGCTCAATAAATCTGTTTTCATTTTTCTCATGAGACTTCACTGCTACCTAATGAGCGTTCGAATAATTAGTGAATAATCATCATCTTGAACATCTGTCAAGTTCCCTGATGATTACTAATTTCACATCATCATCATCTTTATAAGTGGGAGCCAGACCCAGAAGGGATACCAAGATATCCCTTCTGGGTCTGGCTCCCACTGATGATCTCAAATGAAGTAATGCTAAAGTCATATGTTTCCCATATATAAGTAGTAAAAAGGTGTATCACCTTATTAAATTACTCGGGGATCAGTAATACGTGTTGAAAGTTTTCTATATATGAGTAGCCCAGTTGTAAAGATATTCCATGTGCAAACTTTGTTTGCTCACACTTGGATAACGGATTAAACCAAGAATATAATTTCTTGGCATCTTTAATTTATAGTACAAACAAGTGAAAAAACTTTCAAGATCTATCTCTGATAGAGTAATTTAATAATAAGATGATACACTTTTTCAGTACTTATATATGGGAGATATATGACACAGTACTTCAACTTTGTTATCCCTTCTGGATCAGGCTGCCATTGATGAGATCTCAAATAAAGGTCAAAACAGGTCTAGGTAGTGATCCTTCCCATAATGCATAGCAAAATTATACACACACTTTAGGGTGTATGCTTTGCATTATGGGATACTAAGGCAATTGATGTGGAGTCATTAGCCTCTATATAAAAGTAGCTGTCTTGAATATACTTCATGTGCAAATTTGGTTTGCTTATAATTGGATAAAGGATTAAGCCAAGAATATAATTTCTTGGCATCTTTAATTCATAGTATAACCAAGTGGGAAAAAAAAAAAAAAAAAAAAACTTGCAACAATGCCTATTAGGAATCCCACATTTGGAGAATGACCTGACAGCAGATCACATGTCAGGGCTTGGATTTTGAACTAACTATATTTATAAAGAAGAGAAGATGACGATAGGTCAGCATGAATTTGAAGATGCTAGTATTCACTTTTGGTAAACACAGTTGATCTCATCTCATTTTTCTTTCCCTTTCTTTTACTTAGCGGTGTCAAGGGTTTATTAATCATCGGACCTCAAACTGTTCACAGGATAAGGTGGTCAGCCCTACGTCCCGGTGTATCCTATGTCCGCAGTGGTGTTGAGTTCTCAAGGCCGGTTTGCCTACTTTGTAGGATGAAAAATTCCAGATAAACTGGGGAGAAAAATCCTACTGTCCATGCCCAAGACCGGCTAATTTGGCTATGGCTGAGGAAGATCCTTCAGTTTCTCATGTCTCTGACAGGAATCGAACCAAGGACACTCCTTCCCCAAGCATATGGTTGCAAAGCGCAGCCACTAAGCTAATCGCACGGACCATAGTTGATTATTAAGTATTTTAAATTAAAAGAGTTATCAAATTTTATTTAGTAGCTTACATACTTATACTGATGGTGTAATTCTCACATCAGCAAAATATACTAAAACAGTTCCACTCATTTGTACAGTGCCTGTACTTTTCCTTGGCATTTTATCATAAATCTTATTAGTGATGCAGAATGTTCTTATGATTTCTTTCAATGTCACCTTATTATTTTATTTGCCACCTTCATGGATTTTTTCAATGGGTAACTGGAAGATACAATACAGTATCCTCTCCAACTAGGAGAGGATGCTGTATTGTATCCTTCCTTATTGTATCTAAGGGAGTATTGTTACTGTATTTTATCTCCCTTAGTGTATCAGGAATTTTCCACGGTTCCCAAAGTCAGAACATAGGCCTACCTAACAGTTGAAATGTATGGTTGGTGCGATTAGGTTGGTTAAGTTTAAAAAATAAATGAAACACGTATTTCATATTCACAAACAATTTATGTAAAAAGTATTAAATAAGTACAGTTGACCTTTGAAGAACTCGGGTTTGAATATGCAGATCCACTTACATGCAGTTTTTTTTGAATAAATATATTTGAAATTTTTTTAGAGGTTTCTACAATTTGAAAAAAGTTGCAGACGAACTGGGTAACTTAGAAATATTGAAAAAAAAATTAAGAAAATGTTAGATATGTTATGAATACATAAAATATATGTAGATAGTAGTCTACATATAAAATATTCGTGTATATTTTATCATAAAATATACACGAATATTTTATAAAAAAAATTAAAATTTATCAAAACTTACACACACAAACACTTACAGACTGTATGCGGTCACAGTCGAGAGAAATGTAAACAAACTTAAAGATGCAGTATTAAATCATAACTGCATAAAATAACTGTTAATTAGTTAAATTAATTAATTAGCATAAAATAAAATTATAACGATTCATTCATTAGTGTACAGGCTAGGCTACCATAAAGCAATCATATTGCTGATTCTTCATTATCAATGTATAAATTGTTATACCTGTAAATAAATATAAATAATTTCTTTTTCACATTATCTTTTCATTTTTGATGTCTAGTGTTCATAATATGTATAACATCCACAGTGTTTTGTATCATATAAGAAAATATTGATGTAAGTACTGACAGACAGACGATTCATCTTGTAGACAGACAACGTAAACTTATATCAATAAATACAGTACAGTGCTGTAAATGTATTTTCACTTTCTTATGATTTTCTTAATAACATTTTCTTTTCTTTAGCTTACTTTATTGTAAGAATACAATATATAATACATATAACATACGAAACATGTGTTAATTGACTGTTTATGTTATCGGTAAAACTTCTGGTCAACAGTAGACTATTAGTAAAGTTTTTGGGGAGTCAAAAGTTATATGTGGATTTTTGAACAATGCACATGGCTCCACCTCATTGTTCATGGGTCAACTGTACATATTTTGAACAATCAAATGATTGAATAAATAAATCATAATTAGTGGGATGGGTGAGCCTGTTGTTCACTCAATCAAATCTTGGAATCAAACTGGACACAGCCATCCTCATTTCCTGTTCCACATTGATTTTCACATAAAGTTTGCTTTTTATCACAGCGACTGCTGAAAACCCAGCTTCACACAAATATTTCGCAGTGCCACAGGGCACTGCGGCCTATTGATTTAGAGGATACAGTATCCTCTCCAACTAGGAGAGTTTACAGTATTATACTACAAAATCCACTCATTATGAAATGTATTTCTGCCTCTTAATTACATGTGTTTACCTGTTTAATGGGAAGGAAAATACTCAGATTTCCAGGAGGAAATTATTTCATAAAGCAAAAAGAACAGTCTTTATTTGGCATGAAGACAACATGTTCTTCCCCAAGTTTCTCTTCTAAAATTTTTCTTTAGACCTTTTTGAGTCTCAAATATAATAATTATTATTATTGTTACTACAGTAACATCCATGGAATTAACAGACTCCAAAATTTTCAAGCCGACAATGCAAATTCTGTTTTGCAAGCTTGACTCGAATGATCCGTTCGAGACAGACTCGAAAGAGTATTTATAACTAAATATATATGAATAATTCTTCCAGTATCACTTTGAAACAAATACAATAGCAATATCTATAAGAAAAAAAAAAAATCTTTAGTGTGTAGAATTGTGTTATGGTTGTTTATTTATGAATGAAAATACTATTAGATGCAGGTCCTAATAAAATAGCAGAGTAGAGTATATTAAAAAATAATCTATTAAAGGATATAAGTATCTCTACATAAGCAGTGATGTAAAGTTATTAATTGCATCCAGACACAGCACATCTATTTTTACTTCTACTTTCAAGAAAATTAAAAATGTGTATGTAATAATTACCTGAGAACATCCAGGTCTTTATAACCTCCTTTAACAGTGTAGTTACCAATACAGCGTGTATTTTCTTGAGATCCAAGTTTATTTTCCTTAATTTTTTTTACATCTAGACCCAATTGATATAGCCTTAACAGTTCATCTTCATTAGTAAGATTGTGATCAGTACTCAACTGATGAACTTCAGGAATACCAAACTCATTTATCTGACACAAAAGAGCACGACTGTCACCTAATGTAAAAGTCCAACCATAACCATATGGATCTCAATTCAAAATGTAACTCAAATGAGTATTATATCTGATAAAAAGAATTTTAAAATACTCTATTATTTTGATTTGATTTCTGCTAACAGCTACTGAATCCTGTCATAAAAATATTTCAGTAATCTTGAATTACAAGTAAAAAATTTTAAGTAATATGTGTTGTAGTATTAGTAGTTTAATTTAATTTACATTCAAAGTATATCTTCATTCCTTCCAATAAATACATTAAAAATTCAAAAGTATCTTGGAATTTTTTTTTTTTCAGAAGTAAAGTATAAGCTAATTTTGATGATGCAAGAAAAGAAGTTACCAACTTCTTAAAATAATGCAACTTCATCAGACATGATCTCTTACACTTTAGAAACACAGGAGATTAATGGATACATGAGCTATGCTGTTTAGGAACATTATCACAGCAGTTGAGGCATCAGCATATTATACCCACTGATAACCATTTTCAAGGCAAACAAGAAGTAAAAGCAACTAGTTGCTCTTACTTCTAAGTTTACCTTGAGTAAAAAAGTACTTGCAAATGACGACTGGTGAGATATAAATATAATTTCTAAAATTATAACAAATTAACAATTTTACACAACCATTCTGATTTAAGGGCAGTTTGTAGAGTAAGACTTCTCTGCTTTCTTTAAACAGTCTTCCAGATAAGAAAGAGTTAGTAAGAACAAACCAGATCTTCTTTCAGCATACTCCATGACTAATGACATGATCAGAAAAATCCAATTTATGGATCCTGTTGACCATGTCACTTCAGGTAGCAAATGTAATCTCATGATGCTCATCTCATCATATCGCTGCAGATACGCTGTTCCATTCAAAATATAAGAAGCTGTTAGAATTTAAAATCTGATATACACCTGCAAAATCAGGGGTCCAGCTTAACCTCACCATTCCTATTCATCCATTCCTGGATTCTAATCCTCAACCAGCTTTTCAATACCTTAACCACCACAACTCCTGAGATACTAATTGCTCTATATAGTTTGTTATATATGTTTTGAAGCCTCCTTCATGTAAGAGGAACTATTTTGATCTCTTTCCATTCCCTTGGAATTTTACCAATTCTGAGACTTAAAATTAAACAGCTTGGTTTAGGAGCAATGCCATTTTTCTTGATTTCATGAGCTGATCTCCTGACAAATCCCATGGCTATTTTTGGCATTGAGATTTCTTAACATTTCCCATTTATCTACTTCTGTTCTCATGTGATTCCTATTACATCTGTCTCTGCATTATCTCAAATTCTATCACCTTTTCATCATTAGCATTCACCAATATTACAAGGTCTGATAAACACCTAGAACAAAAATGATAATAAATCAACTGATATAACCACAAGAAATAACATACTAGTAGCAGAGTTATGAAGGTAACTTATTATTATTATTATTAAGAAAGACCTCTGAGGAGTCAGGGACTCATCGAGGGAGGCCACATACTACATGCAGCAGCTATCATACTTATTCTTGAATTCGTTCACACTGCTTGCACTCACAATATCCAATGGCAATCCATTTCAATCACGCACCACCCTATGAGAGAAAAATCTAGTAGCCTTCATCCCCTTTTTAGCAGAATTCATTCTTAGGAAAGGACAAAAGGGCTTCCAAGGATGCCCTCTTGTCCTTTTCTCAACTTATAACTTATATTTTTATATCCTTGTATGTTCCTTTGTGGTTATATCAGTTGTTTTAATATCATTTTTGTTCTAGGTGTTTTTCAGAACTTTCCAGACCCCTCCCCCTCCCCATATGTACACCCATTGCAAAGATTAGAGCAGTACACAATAAAAATAAATAAAAAAATAACATTTTACAAGTAAAGAGAATAAATTTTTAAAAGCTGAACAATATGGTACACACAAATTAATTCTTTATAAGAAGTTACAAACTTCATGCAAGCTGAAGTTAGACAAGATCTGCCTGAGTGTATATGGCTCAGCCACATTAGGAAAAATTACATTCCTCTGTCAGGTAAATTGCTAGAATTCCAGAAGACATGTGGTAAGGCAGGTGTTACAGTGTCCACACATAGGTAGGTTATCTGCCCTCAGCAGATAATAATAACTGAGCAATCTCTGAGGATATACTGGATAGCAGAGGAAAATTATTGCTTGCATATGTTCTCTTTGACATCCCACATAAAGAATGGCAGGAGAGCAGATTGTGGAATGCAATAGGCAGACATCTGAAAGTAATGTTTCCATTATTAAGAAGAAAGATACTATTATAATCAAGGATATGCTCAACAATTCTGCATGATCCATTCGTATTGACCATCCCACAGAACATTGGATCCATTAAAGTTGCCCGTAAGAAGTATGAGGTGAGGTGGTTGCAATATAAGATTATCAAGGTCAATCTGAGTTAATTCAGAACCTGGTGATAAATAAATGAAACAAACATATAAAAAGAAATCTCATTGAGAAGCAGATGGATATAACTTAAAGTGTAATTTGGACACTGAAAAGTAGTTTCCCACAAAAATAGTGATTCCTTCATGACCAAATCCATGTCCTGTTCTGTCTTTATGAATAATTGTGAAATGTCTTAAGGTGGAGTCCCAAATTGATTTTAAATTTCTCACTCTCCTGCAGACAGAAACAGATATGTTTATGCTTCTGCAGAAGGATGTTGATATCATCCCTATTTTGGCAGAATCCATTACAGTTCTACTGTAAGAATTTTCCTATACCTTTGACTTTAAAGACTTATCTCGTTTCAGAGGGATTGAAAACTTATGTTTTCCTGGTTTGTGTTTGTCATCTGATTTTGGGAAATACAGACAGGGTCCATCTCTTCCTCCAGAAAAAAAATTTAACACATCATCAGATATGTCTTGGTCAGTAATTGCATTTACTTTAAAATTCAACTGATACTGAAGTAAAATTTTTTCTACTGAGTTGCCTGGAGGTTTTTTTTTTTTTATGTGGCGTTTCTGCCATGATTTTTTGACAAGTGGATTCTTGTTTCAGGGGTGAGATTGTAATAGTTCATGCATTTAATGTGCTACAAAGAGAATTATTTACAATCTCCAAGTACAGGTATGCTGAATATATGGATGGTGGGATAGGCATACTAGTTTGTGTCTCTTGATATTTTCTTAACTGTCACTTTCTCAGCATAAGAGACTTCAAGGTCAAGTGTTGTAATAACAAGCTTCTTCTCTGTGTCTTGATTCTTGATATGAGATGTTCTGATCAGTCCTGATTCTTTACAGTTAACATATTGAGGTTTTTTGTGGCACACAATCTATTATTATGCTCTTTAATAACACACTAAGCATGGGTGGTAGAGCCACAACTGGCAATTTGGACATATCCATGATTTAAAAATAAAACTATGAAAATTAGTCTTGTAAATCAGACACAATTATTCCGTTAAATAGATGTGTAACATCCTATGGTTTTTGTGAGACTAACATAACAGTTACTTATAAACCAAATAATTACTATGAAACAAATGTGTTGTTGCAAACTGATTGTTACTTACTCATGTATTACAATTATTTTATATTTTTGACAAAATATTAACAGAATGATCATAGAATGATTAATGTAGTTTCACATGCTAAAACTGAATGAGATGCTCGTTAAAAGATTCAAGGGTACCTGTGGGCCCAAGGTGATAGTGCAAATGAATGTATAATAATGCTAAAAGTATCCGGGACATTGGTGAAGAGTTTGTGTATTGGTTAGCTTAACGAGAATGGGGAACTGGACAATGACACTTATTTGTGCCTATGATCCCACAGAAGGTTCTACTAAGGTAGAAGTGGAAGAATTTTTTGATGCTTTAGAAAAAGCAACTGACACAATGAAAAAGGAAAAGTTGGTCCTTGTTAGGGATCTAAATAGCAGAGTAGGAAATGATTGTGAGACATACAAAAATATTTTGGGAAAATTTGGAGAAAAGAGCAAAGCTAATAATAATGGCAAATATCTGTTGGATTTCTGCTCAGGACATGGACTGGTTATTACTAACACCATGTTCCAACATAAAAATGCGCACAAATTCACATGGAGAGAAGAGGCTAGGAATAAGAAAAGTCTCATTGACTATGTTATTGTTGATAGTGATGTTTTCTCCCTGGTGCAGGACACCAGAGTGTACAGAGGATTTGAAATTGGAAGCGATCACTATTTAGTCTTGAGCAGGATAAAATTGAATTTCATATTGAAAAGAATAACAACATGTAAGAAAGTTTTAAAGCGAATAAAAGTTGAGCAGCTCTCAGATGTTAACTGTAGACTAAAATACAGAAAGATTATTGAAAAGAAAATGAAAGAGTTTGAGAACGGGAATCAAACCTTGGAGATTCAGTGGCAAACTCTGAAGAAAACATTGATTGATTCTGCCAGAGAGGCATGTGGTGAGGGGCTAGGACGTCTATAGACATCCAGCTAAATCTGGATACGATTCAGCCCACCTGTTGAAAGAACATGGATAAGAAGTGCAATTTGGCCGTGATGCCGTTTAGAAGGTGTGATAAACCTTCACGCTAAAGAGAACACTTAATCGGATTATCTCACATTGAGGTTTTTTGTGGCACACAATCTATTATCATGCTCTTTAATAACACACTAAGCATGGGTGGTAGAGCCACAACTGGCAATTTGGACATATCCATGATTTAAAAATAAAACTATGAAAATTAGTCTTGTAAATCAGACACAATTATTCCGTTAAATAGATGTGTAACATCCTATGGTTTTTGTGAGACTAACATAACAGTTACTTATAAACCAAATAATTACTATGAAACAAATGTGTTGTTGCAAACTGATTGTTACTTACTCATGTATTACAATTATTTTATATTTTTGACAAAATATTAACAGAATGATCATAGAATGATTAATGTAGTTTCACATGCTAAAACTGAATGAGATGCTCGTTAAAAGATTCAAGGGTACCTGTGGGCCCAAGGTGATAGTGCAAATGAATGTATAATAATGCTAAAAGTATCCGGGACATTGGTGAAGAGTTTGTGTATTGGTTAGCTTAACGAGAATGGGGAACTGGACAATGACACTTATTTGTGCCTATGATCCCACAGAAGGTTCTACTAAGGTAGAAGTGGAAGAATTTTTTGATGCTTTAGAAAAAGCAACTGACACAATGAAAAAGGAAAAGTTGGTCCTTGTTAGGGATCTAAATAGCAGAGTAGGAAATGATTGTGAGACATACAAAAATATTTTGGGAAAATTTGGAGAAAAGAGCAAAGCTAATAATAATGGCAAATATCTGTTGGATTTCTGCTCAGGACATGGACTGGTTATTACTAACACCATGTTCCAACATAAAAATGCGCACAAATTCACATGGAGAGAAGAGGCTAGGAATAAGAAAAGTCTCATTGACTATGTTATTGTTGATAGTGATGTTTTCTCCCTGGTGCAGGACACCAGAGTGTACAGAGGATTTGAAATTGGAAGCGATCACTATTTAGTCTTGAGCAGGATAAAATTGAATTTCATATTGAAAAGAATAACAACATGTAAGAAAGTTTTAAAGCGAATAAAAGTTGAGCAGCTCTCAGATGTTAACTGTAGACTAAAATACAGAAAGATTATTGAAAAGAAAATGAAAGAGTTTGAGAACGGGAATCAAACCTTGGAGATTCAGTGGCAAACTCTGAAGAAAACATTGATTGATTCTGCCAGAGAGGCATGTGGTGAGGGGCTAGGACGTCTATAGACATCCAGCTAAATCTGGATACGATTCAGCCCACCTGTTGAAAGAACATGGATAAGAAGTGCAATTTGGCCGTGATGCCGTTTAGAAGGTGTGATAAACCTTCACGCTAAAGAGAACACTTAATCGGATTATCTCACATTGAGGTTTTTTGTGGCACACAATCTATTATCATGCTCTTTAATAACACACTAAGCATGGGTGGTAGAGCCACAACTGGCAATTTGGACATATCCATGATTTAAAAATAAAACTATGAAAATTAGTCTTGTAAATCAGACACAATTATTCCGTTAAATAGATGTGTAACATCCTATGGTTTTTGTGAGACTAACATAACAGTTACTTATAAATCAAATAATTACTATGAAACAAATGTGTTGTTCCATAGTAATCATGTTGTTAAAAATAAATAAATAAATAAATAAAAATTCGGCCGATGTTCCAGATTATATTATTTTAATTTTTGTTCAAAATCATCGAAATCGAATAATACTTCACAGATTTCCTGAAGGACGCACTTGTTCGGCTTTGCTTTATAGAGAATAACATGAAATTCTTCAATCATATCACTAAATTTTTTTTCTTTATATAGTAATCTACTGTTCTTTGCACTTTCACTTTCTTGGTTTCCCTGCATAATTGATCATTACAAAATGAAATTAACAGTTATGATTTAAATTTATATGTATATATTTTCTGCATAATTCAGATATTATGCTCCAATTTTTAAAGTAAGATACTTTTGCTTATATTCTATCATTCAAAATATGTATATACACATACATCAAATGTGAAATTTCATTTCCATATTTTTACAATAGAACTGAATTTTATATCGCCTTTGATAATTTAACCCCCTCCCCCTGTTGCATCACTCACACACACCTGAAAACTGTTATGAAACATGGTACAGTTTTTATTTAATTCGTTAATTTTCTCTAGTAATTGTTCCACATAACTTTAATTTTTCAACACAGAAACTAGATGGTGATTATTATAAATCAGAAAATATACATATTATTTCTTGATTATTCTAAATCAGGAAATTATGTAATATTGATAGGGGAAATTAATATAGTCCTGTTCGGGAGTACAAATATTGATAGAGAGATACCTGACTGTACTGTTTCCAGTTCGTCTTGAAGGTGAATTTTTTGAGTAGTTTTTATAAAGAGAATGATATATTGTTCTTTCAAAATGTCATCATCATTAAATTCCTGCCATGTACCCTCAAGGGGGTGTACAGGATATGATAGTACTACATGAAAAAAATTACATCATTACTAACTTCCTATCTACAATTTTCCTCCAAATCAGTCTGTTACTTGTCAAGACTCCAACATTATCAGATCTTATATTTCTATCGTCTAAGGCACTTTGTACCGTATCAATCCACCTATATCTTGGTCTTCCTCTGGGTCGTTTTGCTGCCAACGTGGCAGAGAACACTTGTTTTGCTAATCTTTCCTCGCACATTCTGTTTAAGTGACCATACCACCTGAGATTAGCTCTGCTAATGCATTCCTGGATGCTGACAATGTCAAGTTGTTTCCTAATTTCCTCGTTTTTAATATGATATTGCCATTGATGCCATCTGTTCATGCCCCTAATCTTTCTCAGGATTCTCATATCTGCGGTCTCTAGTCTTTGGTCAAGTGTTTTATTTCTGACCCAGCTCTCAGATCCATAAGTTAAAATTGGTTTGAACACTGTCTTGTATACAGCTAATTTAGTGTTTTGACTAATTTCTCTCTTATTCCATATAAATTTATTCAGTTGACTTCCTACCATACTAGTTTTGTTGATTCTGTTGTCCATTTCCATATTTAATTTGCCATCTTCAGTAAAAATCATGCCTAAGCAGCTGAAATGTTTTACTTGTTCCACAGGTTCCCCGTTCACAACACAGTTGACATTTTCAACAATTCTACCTATTTTCATTGGCTTTGTCTTTTTAATGCTGACCTTTATATCATATCTATCAACAGTTATTCAATTTAGTCAGGGAATCTTGCAAACTTGTAGCGGATTTATTTAGAAGTATAACATCATCCGCATAAACCAAAGAGCTGACATTAACATCTCCAATTCTGATATCATGTTTAATACCACTTTCCTTCATAACGTGATCCATACAGATAATGAATAACAGAGGGGATAATGTACATCCTTGTCTCACATCAGATTTAACATTAAACCTTCTTCCTGTACTTCCTTCAATTCTAACTGCTGACTTACAATTCAAATAAAGACAAAGTATTGCTTGATATAATGCCCCATTCACATCATACAACTGTAGCATTTTGAACAGTATCTCTCTTGGCACCTTGTCATATGCCTTTTCCAGATCAACAAAACTTAAATACAGATCTTTGTGATATTCCCATGCTTTCTCAACTATTTTTCATAAAGTGAAGATCTGATCCTGACAGCCTCTATTTGGCCTGAATCCAGCTTGTTCTTCCACAATTCTTCTCAACCGTTTCTCAAGTATACTTGCATAGATCTTGCCAGGAACACTCAGTAGGAAAATACCTCTGCAATTCTCAAATTCAGTTTTATTTCCCTTTTTATATATGGATACTATTAGAGCTCTACTCCAATCATCGGGAATTCGTCCCTCTATCCAGGCTTTCTAAACTATGCAGTGCAGCCACTGTAAGACTTTTATAGTACCATACTTCAGCATTTCTGGTTGATTATCACCTACTCCTGCTGCCTTTCCACATTTCAAGCCTTTGATGGCTTTTTCTTCTTCAAGTATGGATGTGTATTCCTGACTGCATGCATGGTCAGTGTTTTTTACTACTGTGCTATCATCACTGCTTGTTTCTTTTAGCAGTTTTTCAAAGTAATTACTCCATACTTCAAGGATATCTTTTTCTCCTGTTTTCATGTCACCTTTATCATCTCTCTAACTCCTTTTACAGCACTCTTATTCCATTTCTAAACTTCTTCAACAATCTCCAGGATATCTTACCACCTTCTTGATATTTATTTTCTATGTTCTTGCCAAAGTCCTCCCATTACTTTTGTTTAGCTAGTTTTACACAGTGTTTAGCTTTCTTACATTTGTCTCTGTATTCTCTAAGAGCTAAAGCTGACTTATTTGCCAGGAACTTTTGATATCCTTTCTTCTTTTCCTTCACTGCCTCTTTAACTTCCCATGTCCACCATGGAGTTCTGATTTTTCTATCCTTGCAGACAACCTCACCACATGCCTCTCAGGCTGAATCAATCAGGGTTTTCTTCAAGGCTTGCCAATGAATCTCCAAGGTTTGGTTCCTGTTCTCAAACTCTTTCATTTTTTCTTCAGTAATCTTTGTGTATTTTAGTCTACAGTTCCCATTTGAGAGCAGCTCAACTTTTATTTGCTTTAAAACTTTCTTACATGTTATTCTTTTCAATACGAAATTCAATTTCATCCTGCTCAAGACTAAATAGTGATCGCTTCCAATTTCAAATCCTCTGTACACTCTGGTGTCCTGCACTAGGGAGAAAACATCACTATCAACAATAACATAGTCAATGAGACTTTTCTTATTCCTATCCTCTTTTCTCCATGTGAATTTGTGCACATTTTTATGTTGGAACATGGTGTTAGTAATAACCAGTCCATGTCTTGAGCAGAAATCCAACAGGTATTTGCCATTATTATTAGCTTTGCTCTTTTCTCCAAATTTTCCCAAAATATTTTTGTATGTCTGACAATCATTTCCTACTCTGCTATTTAGATCCCCAACAAGGACCAACTTTTCCTTTTTCATTGTGTCAGTTGCTTTTTCTAAAGCATCAAAAAATTCCTCCATTTCTACCTTAGTAGAACCTTCTGTGGGACCATAGGCACAAATAAGTCTCATTGTCCAATTCCCCATTGTGATATTTGCCCATCACTCTACTTGAGACTGTCTACCATTCAAGAAGATTAGCCTTGTATTTAGTGTTGAATACTATGGCTACTCCTTCTTTTCCTTGATTGTCATTTCCTGAATATAACATTTTGTATTTATTGCTCAGAAAGATCTCACCAGTTTTTGTCTTTTTTGTTTCAGTTACCCCTATTATGCCGATCTGGTACTTATCTAATTCTTCAGCTAGCTCCATTTCTTTGTCATTCAGGCTTCTTATGTTGATAGTACCGATCTTTAACTCTGGTGATGTTGAGTTGGGGTGTGCTTTCGGATTTGTTCCAGTAGCTGACTTTTTGCTGTTCGCCCTGTTTCCCTGGCGAAAACAACAGGGGCCTTGTTTAACCGGACGATGCCCCAGCCGGCATGAAATTTTGTCATGTTGTACCATCATTTTCTATATTGGTTTAAGCCAAGAATACAATTTGGTTACCTAAATCCCAAATTGCCAGCCCATCCTCGTTTGTTCAGTATCCAGGTAGATACCAAACAGGGTGCACCACAAGAAGGTGAGGATTGGACATTAAGTAAGAAGCACTGGTCGGTTCTCCGCATTCCTTTAAAGGCTATGCGGAGGTCTCCTCTCAGTTATACAGCTTTGGCCCTTAAATACCCCAAAAAAATTTCAAAATGTCTAATAGTATATTTTCGAAGGAATTAAATATAAGAGGAACTGGAATACTCTTTCCAGTTCCTCTTGAAGACAAAATTTTAAGTTGTTTTTATAGCACACAGAATGACATATTATTCCTTTGAAGTGTCTTATAGTACATTTTCGAAGGAATAAAATAAAAATAGGGATAACCATGGGAATATCTCATGCTTTCTCTGTGCAAACTTTTTTCATATCACCAACCGCAAGACTTTGGTATCAGTACCACGTTATTACTATATGTAGGGAAATCATAGATGAGACTAAATATGTTTTTTCAAGCCTCCAGCAAACTGAGTGATGGCCTTGCACTGTGCTTTGTTGCAGAACCAAATCATAATTATATCAGATGTTATAATGGCAAAAATAGTAAGAAAAAAATCATCTGCACTTTCTTTTCAAAACAAAACACAAAGAAAGAACGTTGTATATTTAGTCAATGAAAAAGAAAATGCTACATATTTTTCTTCTGTTATCTGATTTTTTTTTCGTGTAGTACAAAGAAGAAATCACTGCATATAACATGGGGTATGCAAGAGGGCAAAAATCTGGAAATTGATTACATTATAACGAATAGAGAAATCAGCAGACATAACGACATTTTCTTCTAGTTTAGATATGTTGCACTGTTGAAGTAGCTAAACCTTTGCTACTATTTTACACTAAAATGAATGGGCAGGTTCCCCCAAGTGATTTATGTTTGTAACAGTTATCTTGTGAATGATTTATAAAATAAATTCTCTGAAATATCTGCAGATTGATTAGGTCTATACCCCCCCTCCAAAAAAAAGAAGATTATGAAATGCATATGCAGTTTTTCTTTTAATATAATTCAAATCCTCTTTTTCAAGATAATTGCATCAAATAATTTATAATTTTTCGATAATAAAAGTGAAACATCATTATAAATTAAGAAATTATTTTGGCATAAATAATGTATCAGCATGTAAAAAAATGTCAGTATTTCAGTTAGGATATCTGCTAAACAACAATTGAAAAGGAAACAAGACATTTTTGATGTATTCTGCACTACAGCTTGAAGCACTTTAGTTTTCTCTCTTTTCTTTCTCAATAGCAATGAGAGCAATAAGCCTTTAGCTTTTCCTCCAGCTAAGAGGATAGTATCAAGTATTTCTAAGACGTAGATTATTTCAGCAATAGCAAGCAGCAGCAGCAGCAGAAGTAATATTTAGATTTTTTTAAGAAAAACAAACAAAAATAATACTACTGAACTTTCTTTTGTGTGGTATGCATATAAACAATTTTGCATGGTGAAAATATAGCATGTTATTTCTAAAATTTCAAATAATTTCAGCAAACAGTAGAACAGCTGATTTTAGATTGCAAAGAAATAGTACAAAATTAGAAGCTTCATGGTACAACAATCTTATTGCCGTATTTCTTTTGTCAAAATGGTAAAATGAAGTAATAGTTTTTGAATACTATCTAGAAAAGCTTTCAAACCTGTAGAAATTTAGAGTAGTTATGCAATTGAGTTCCAGGAGAGGATAAGGAGGGGTGGGGGTAAGCATTAAACAAAATCTCAGAATGAGCAAAAATTTTGAATCATTCCGTATATGATATCTTTCATATTATATTTTCAACATATCTATGAGGATATGTACTGGATATTATCATAATATGCATAATACAAAAAAAAAAAGAAAAGAAAAAGACGAAGGTGAAGAATCACTGCTAAAATATCACTGGATATAAATTTTTGATTCCAAAAAGATTCACAATCGGAAATAGAGTAATGCAATTTAACATTTGCTGTTCATAAAGACAAAACAAAAAAAATCGTTTCTAAAACTGAAATGTGATGATCCATATAATGGTGTTTTGCTAGAAAAGAAAGCAAAAGATCGTATTTATTTCAATAAATATTATTTAAAAATATATATACTTGACATAATATTTTCAAAGCAAACATTTGAAAATACAATTGCGAAAAAAAGTGTTTCTATATTATAAATAAAGTGAAAGAACAATCAGTGCAACTCTTCCAGTGCACTGATTTGAAGAATAAATATAAATTTACTATCACTAAATAGATTCATTGCAAAGGCTGATCGGTAGTCATTTCAGGATTCATTATTTTCGCACATGTGAAATACGTATCGATTTTTGGGAAGAGACATAATAAATCATTTTAGAAGCAAAAAAGGTCAAATATCTTAAGACAGTAAAGGAAATTCCAAGTAACACAATAGACGTAAAGACAGGTTGTTGGATTCTGAATATATAGAGATTTGAGTAATTAATATTTGATTAAGAATCCAACATGATCTTCCATCACATAAGCTAGACTTGTAATTATTATTTAATGTAAATCACTTGTTTATAAATTAATATTCATGTAACTACCTTTAAGTTCTATTAATAATTAATTAATTAATCAAAGATATATAATAATAGTGAAAAGACTGTATTAAAATATTATTAAGTTTATTTTATTTATTGCTATGTTATATTATAAGAATTTGTATTCAACATTTTAATTGCGTATTAATTGAAATGTAAATATTCCTTATTTGTTCCTGTATGTAGAGGTATAACGTTATGCAATGCCTCAGTTTTATTATATTTTGTTTTGGTTGTCATGGAGACATATGTAAGATAGCTAGCGCGAGTTTAGAACAGTGTGGCAGATTGGTATTGAATGGCTGGAAAGGATTTTAGTAGAAGTAGAGCACGAGAATAATTTCAGTGGGAAGAAGGGATATATATAAGTGAAGAACAGAGAAAAACGATTCATTCGGGGGAATCAAAGTGAGATAATAGCGAGTCGGCGAGTCAGTCAAGAAGCTCGCTAAAGTCTACTAGTCGAGGAGCAAGTTAGCTAGTAAGTTGCAGAACAACAAATAAAGCAACGGAAGATAGCAAAGTAGCAACTGGATAACTAGCGATAATTTTGTTGGGATTTTGATTCAGGACCGACCTTTCAGGAACACACAGAAACTTGAAGAATAGCACGGAGTAACTAAGAGAATACGTAGAGGCAGCAAGGTTAAATTTAAACGATAGCTGTGCTAAGAGATATAGTGCCTAAAAGATTAATTAAATGCTGGAAGAATAGGCAACTGTGCATAAAAATTTCAAGTTAAAGAATTACTGCGTGTTACTTTAGTTCATGAGTTATTAGTAGAATACTGAATTGGTCAAGTGATGTCAAAGATAGTACAAGCGTTTTGCTCCAAGCAAGAACCTTTAACTATGTGAATTGCGACTATTAATTTATTCAGTTATTACTAAGAGCATTTGTTTTTAATGAGTGCTGTTAATTGTTTTAAGTGAATACAGTTATAAAAGGTGTCCGTATATAAGTAGATGAACAAGAAACTTTACCAGTAAGAATTAACCAACTTTGTTATTCCTATGCGGAGACATGTGTGTGTTTCTTCCTAAAATATCCCTACATTAACAGTAACTTTTGCAGAGATAGCTGGAGTGTGGATCTAAGAGTGTATACTGAAGAAGCGTTTCCGCCCTTATATTGTATTTGAAACTTAAGTAACTATGAGATATTAATGTAATTGGTTACTAAGGAACTTTATGACATTGAACTTTATCAAATAGTTAATTGAATTTTGTGAAGGCTGTATTTCAGACAACAGATTAACCATTGCCTGAAGTTATATGACTATATTATCAGATGAGCCAAAATGTTTGTAATACCTTATTCAGTAAGTTAAACTAAAGTGTATAATTTGTAAGCCTATATTAAATGTTTGTTTTGTTAATCTAAAGTTGTACTTTGCCTGAATCTCTTTTACTGCACCGTTCATAAAATAATCGAACCAAAGCGGGTGAATTAAATAAGTTAAATAAACTTGGCCTGTATACATAATAACAACTCATAAAAGGGAAATAGTTGAGAGTTGGTTTTACTTTAATTCTTGGACTAATTTAGATATAGAGTGGCGCAGTCATTAAATACAAATTTTCTCTATATTTGGATTAGAAATCAACTAGCAACTTAATTTTTTGTTTAAGAACATTAGTGACAAATTGACGGATCCAAAGTATAGGTTAAGACGAAATAGGATCCAACAAGGTGACACAAAGGTCACTCACCAACAGTTAATCCACTAATGGCTCTAGAATAGCCGTAATGGGATTAACAGCAGAGGAAGGTAATGGCATGATTAAAGGTAGAATGCCGATGAAGCTTTGATCCATGAAAAAAGCTAGGGTCTGGCTATTTCATCCACCTCAGCCAGTAGGGGAGTTAAACTGATCAAAAATTATAGCATTAGTGCAACTTAGTTAAGAGACGATGATAATGCCACAGGTATGGAATGTCAGGGATACTGTAACCAGTGAAACCTGAAATTCGGCAAGCAGATAAAGAGTTGAGAGAGAGACAGTAAACTTGAAGCATTTTTGTGCAAGATAAAATGCCTAAAGGCCAAAATATATGGTTGGTTGCTGCTATAGGGATATGGATAACATGCATCATCACATTAACTCAATGAGCACATGACAATCACTATGGGGAGATTTCAACTATAGAAACACTGAAAGAGAATAGCACTGGAGAAAGGAAATGGAACTTATGCAGCTATTGAGAGATAATTACCTAAAACAGCATATGATGGAAAGTATCCTGGGTGAGAGAATACTGGATCTGGTGACAGCAGCTGAGAATTTGTCCATAATTAAAGTAACCACTTTTCTCCAAATGTGGAGAGTGATCATGCAATCTTAACTTGGGAAGTGTCTGAGCATGTGGAATTTTAAATTATGAAGGGTTGTAAATGGAACTACCAAGCTGATGATTAAGATAGGCTCAGGAGCCAGCTTGGAACAGTGCTGTGGCTTAAGAAACTGCAAGGGAAAGATGTTAGTAATTCATTGGAAATGATCAAGGATGCCAGATCTAACTATTATTTCTACTAAAAAGAGAATTGAGTTAGGAAGAATTAATGTGTGCTACATGAGTGATGAGAAAGGATCCTGTGAAAATGAAGAATAAAGTCATATATCTTCGGAAAAGGGCCTTGACAGAGAAAGAAACTGGCTATGAACATTTTGTCATTGTGAAAACAAAGTGTTTAGTCTAGTCTTAAGTGTAAGTCTATTTTTAAAAGGCCTTGGATCCAATTAATTCTGTAGTTAGTTATAGTTATGTAAAAATTTGTTTGAAGTGTATGTATATTGTTTGTGTTTTATTAAATGTGTTTATTTTGTATTTTGGTCTTGAGTCAGTGATTATTTGGATTCTGAAAGAAATAGTAAAAAAAGGAGATCACTGCACCAATTGGAACGAACCCTTGTGCATATATAGGTACACTCCGAATTAAAAAAATAATTGTTAGAAAACGAGATCAAATAAAAATCCTATATTTAAACAATGGCGCAGCTGACAGGATTGGTTGTGACTTAACTTATTTTTAGAATCCAGAAAGTAAAGCTTGACTCAAGTAAAATGGCTACAGGAGATAGTAATTCTAGTAGGGAAATTTCTTTAGTTAAAGATGAGGAATTTTTTAAGTTTGTTAATCCAACTTTTGTAATACCTTCATTCTCAGGTGACAGTAGTAAAAGTGTAGAAACATTTTTTAAATATGCAGAAAAAATTAGATTTAGGAAAATGGTCAGATTTTCATTTGTTGATTATGCTTCGTAATAAATTATTGGGCAAAGCCAAAACATTTTTAAACACATCTCCTTTACTGAGAGACACTGACAGTTATGCAACATTTAAAAGTTTGCTAACATCAGAATTTTCAGGTGTAAGAGAATTAGGGCTTAACATTTGGAAAATTCATCAGTGCATTCAAAGTAATAGTCTGTTTCAGAATATTATCATAGACTTTGGAGCATTGCTCATAAATTTACTGTTTCATCTGAAGAGAAATCCTCTTTAGAATAGTTGCTGTTTAATCAATTTAGGCATGGTCTTAAAGATAATTTGAAAGAAACAGCATACAAGAAAAAGGTTAAAAATCTTGAACAGCGTTTTGAACTTGTTAAGGAAAAGGAAGAGAGAGACTTAGAGATATATTTCATTCCTCAAACAATAAACATGTGAACTTTTTTTCAGTATAATGACACTCATTCTCCTAGCATTGTGGCTACAGATAAAGTGAGAGAAGGAAAGTCTAAGGAAATTTCTGTAAATCTAACAGAAAATGTTCCAGAATCTGATTTCAAGGTACAATTACATGATTTGGAAAAATTAGAGGAACTGAAAACATTTCTTAGTGAAGAAATAGAAAGACAACAAAGACCAATAGTATAAGGACAGGAACTTCTGTTTAAGATGTTATCAGATTTAACAATATCCAATAATACTACAGATAATCAATCTTTCTCTTGTAAATCTAATGGTGCTGACAGGAATAAAACATCTCAAA
Organism: Typopeltis vanoorti; assembly: GCF_054136105.1. Classification (NCBI taxonomy): domain Eukaryota; kingdom Metazoa; phylum Arthropoda; class Arachnida; order Uropygi; family Thelyphonidae; genus Typopeltis; species Typopeltis vanoorti. Next base: position 59,791,583 of record NC_143550.1, on the reverse strand, counting down.
GGAGATATGTTCCAAGATGCTTTAGATGCAGTAAACCAGGTCATTTTGCTAAAGACTATTATGTTAGGGATAAATCTTGTTTTCAAGATAAGAAATCAGAGAATAATTATTATTCCAATATTATACTGGCAAGGACAGAAATGTCAAACTACTCATTGGACATGGGTAAAGACATAGACAGCTCCAACCCTAAAAGAGAGTTTGATGTATTCTTATGCTAATGGAGATAATCCTTTGACAGTTCTACAAGGATTTATTGAAGATGTGCCTTGTGAAATCTTGCTTGACACAGGTGCATATATTTCACTAATTTCTTATGGTTTGTTTAACAGAATTAAATCTATAATTCCAAATGACATTTCAGTTTTAAGTTGTCCAATTAAATTAAAGGGTATATTTGAATCAGAAATTTCAGCTGATAAGCAAATAAATGCTTTTACCTCAATTCCTTGTTTTCCAATGAAAGTTTGTCATCCATTAATAGTTCTTCCAGAATCATCTAATCCAAATGTACAAGTAATATTTGGAATTGATTTTCTGAAACGTCATTCTTTTGCATGTAATTTTGTTGATAATACAGTGTCCTTGTGTGGACTAGAATGCGTTTAGACAGGACATCAGATGACAATGGAAAATTAGAGCAGTCTCCTGAAGTTTTTAAACATGTTAATGATAATGATCAAGTGTTTAATATTGAGACCCTAAAGAATAAGGAACCTAGTTCACAAATTTGGGAAAAGGATAAGATTGTCCAAGCTCAGAAAGATGATCCTGTACTTAAAACTATTTATGAAGCAGTATTGAAGGGTGAAACTCAACTGGATACATTTTTAAACCTGAAAAACTTATATTTAGATAAAGATGGGTTACTCTTTTCTAGACAAATGGAAGAAGGTTGAAAGTGAAAATATTGGCACCAACTCAAACGATTCCTCGGATTATGTACACTTTCCATGATTCCGACTTGGCAGGATACCAAGGATTTTCTAGAACTTGGGAAAGAATAAAGGATCGTTATATCTGGAAAGGTATGAAGAGTGACATACTCACATATGTCAAATCATGCCAAAAGTGCCAAATAAGATCCCTTTTTAGAGGAAAAGCTCCATTACAACCATTTCCAATTCCAACTAGACCTTTTCAGGCTGTTGCTATTGACGTAGTAGGTCCACTGCCAATTACTAAAAAAGGCAATAGGTACATTCTAGTAGCCATAGATATGCTAACTAGATTTCCTGAAGCAGTGTCAATGAAGGATCAAACTGCAAAGACTATTGCAAGGAAGTTTTTGAATATGACAATTTGTAGATATGGAACTCTTCAGACCTTACTTTCAGATCAAGGAGCAAATTTCATATCTGAACTGTTGTTACAATTATGTAAATTACTTAATGTTAGGAAGATTTTTACTACACCTTACCACCCACAGTGTAACGGTATGTGTGAAAGGCTGAATAAAAATATAAAGCGAATACTTTCCAATCTCGCAAATACTAAAATGAATGATTGGGATACATATATTTCTCAAACATTATTTGCATGCAGATCTACTTTTTATTCTGCTAAGAAAGAAAAACCATCTTTTGCTTTATATAGCTTTGATCCAATCTTTCCTAATGAACTTGTTTCAGTCATTCCTAATACAGGATACAAGGATATAAATGAGTATCTGGAAACAGTAGTAGATAAATTTTCCACTACTCACAGATTAGTACATGAAATAAGTAAATTAAGTTCTCAGAAAACTAGGCAGTATATAAATCATTTTAGAAAATATATAAGTCATTTTCACCAGGAGATTTAGTATTGTTAGATGATAAATCTAGTATAAAAAGCATTGGGAAATTACGAAGAGGAAAGCTTTAGGTCCATATAGAATTTTAGAGAAATTTTCTCCTGTGAATTTTAGGATTCAAAATGTCAAAAATCCTAGTAAAATTACACTCTGATAGGTTAAAAAAACTATTTTTAGAGAGTAGAAATTTAGTTATATTAGGAGATAATATGAATAAAATATTGAAGGATGAGAGTTGTTTTCCTGATACTAAGTGTGCATCTCATTCACAATCAAATAATAGGAAAGGGAATAGTTTTAAACCTCATATTTCAAATACACAACAAGGGAGAAAATTAAGAAATTTGGGTAAAACTAAACTGCAGGAAATTTTAGAAATCCCAAGGCACATAATTCAGATAATGTACAATGTAAGAGTGACAATAATCAAACTGACTCTAACATTGATGAAATTATAGCAGAATATCATAGGTTAGTTAATATAGACTTAAGTAAACCAGAGGAATGTGAAAATACCTCTAATTTAGTTAATAAGAATAAGAATCTCAGACACCTGTAGAATTTGATTCTGATAGTGATGATTCTGCAGATTTTGCTGATAGGTTAAAAAAACTATTTTTAGAGAGTAGAAATTTAGTTATATTAGGAGATAATATGAATAAAATATTGAAGGATGAGAGTTGTTTTCCTGATACTAAGTGTGCATCTCATTCACAATCAAATAATAGGAAAGGGAATAGTTTTAAACCTCATATTTCAAATACACAACAAGGGAGAAAATTAAGAAATTTGGGTAAAACTAAACTGCAGGAAATTTTAGAAATCCCAAGGCACATAATTCAGATAATGTACAATGTAAGAGTGACAATAATCAAACTGACTCTAACATTGATGAAATTATAGCAGAATATCATAGGTTAGTTAATATAGACTTAAGTAAACCAGAGGAATGTGAAAATACCTCTAATTTAGTTAATAAGAATAAGAATCTCAGACACCTGTAGAATTTGATTCTGATAGTGATGATTCTGCAGATTTAGAGCATAATTCAAGTAGTTATAATAAAATATTTGAGAAGTATAGAAATGAGATTTGTAAATATAATAAATTGGAAGAAGAAATTCAGAATTATCTCTAGCATCAGATGATTCTGAAACTAGTGATTCCTACTTGAAGTAGAAAAAGCCATCAAAGGCTTGAAATGTGGAAAGGCAGCAGGAGTAGATGATATTCGACCAGAAATGCTGAAGTATGGTGGTGTGAGAGTCTTACAGCGGCTGCACTGCATAGTTCAGAAGGCCTGGACAGAGGGACAAATTCCCGATGACTGGAGTAGAGCTCTCATAGTATCCATATATAAAAAGGGAAATAAAACTGCATGTGAGAATTACAGAGGTATTTCCCTACTGAGTGTTCCTGGCAAGATCTATGCAAGTATACTTGAGGAACGGTTGAGAAGAATTGTGGAAGAAAAGCTTGGCGAAGAACAAGCTGGATTCAGGCCAAATAGAGGCTGTCAGGATCAGATCTTCACTTTACAACAAATAGTCGAGAAAGCATGGGAATATAACAGAGATCTGTATTTAAGTTTTGTCGATTTGGAAAAGGCATATGACAAGGTGCCAAGAGAGAAGCTATTCAATACGCTACAGTTATATGGTGTCAATGGGGCATTATATCAAGCAATACTTTGTTTTTATTTGAGTTGTAAGTCAGCAGTTAGAATTGAAGGAAGTACAGGAAGATGGTTTAATGTTAAATCTGGTGTGAGACAAGGATGTACATTATCCCCTCTGTTATTCATTATCTATATGGATCACATTATGAAGGAAAGTGGTATTAAACATGATATCAAAATTGGAGATGTTAATGTCAGCTCTTTGCTTTATGCGGATGATGTTATACTTCTAAATAAATCTGCTACAAGTCTGCAAGATTCTCTGACTAAATTGAATAGCTGTTGTAATAGATATGGTATGAAGGTCAGCAATAAAAAGACAAAGACAATGAAAATAGGCAGAATCATTGAAAATGTCAACTGTGTTGTGAATGGAGAACCTGTGGAACAAGTAAAACATTTCAGCTATTTAGGCATGATTTTTACTGAAGATGGTAAATTAAATATAGAAATAGACAACAGAATCAGCAAAGCTGGTATGGTGGGAAGTCAATTGAATAAATTCATATTGAATAAGAGAGAAATTAGTTGGAACACTAAATTAGCTGTATACAAGACAGTGTTCAAACCGGTTTTGGATCTGAGAGCTGGGTCAGAAGTAAAACACTTGACCAAAGACTAGAAACCACAGATATGAGAGTCCTGAGAAAGATTATAGGCGTGAACAGATGACATCAATGGCAATATCATATTAAAAACGAGGATATTAGGAAAGAACTTGACATTGTCAGCATCCAGGAATGCGTTAGCAGAGCTAATCTCAGGTGATATGGTCACCTAAATAGAATGGGCGAGGAAAGATTAGCAAAACAAGTGTTCTCTGCCAGGTTGGCAGCAAAACGACCCAGAGGAAGACCAAGATATAGGTGGATTGATACGGTACAAAGTGCCTTAGACGATAGAAATATAAGATCTGATAACGTTGGAGTCTTGACAAGTAACAGACTGATTTGGAGGAAAATTGTAGATAGGAAGTTAGTGATGATGTAATTTTTTTCATGTAGTACTATCATATCCTGTACACCCCTTGAGGGTACATAGCAGGAATTTGATGATGATGATGATGTGATTCCGAGAGTGAAAATAATGATGAGCAGGAATCACGTTATTTTTTAAGATCTAGGAATAAGCATTAAAAGTTTTCTTAGATATAAGTTAAATATTTAAAATTTAAAAAAAAAAAAAATTTTTTTCAGAGAAAGATGAAACTGATGTAAAAATAATCATAATTTATAATTCTGAATATTTTTCCGTATTAGTTATTATTATATTATAATATTACATATTGGTTATTATAATATTAAACTAAAACTAATAAATATTAGAATATTTATTAGTTTTAGTTTCTTAACACACATTGTCGGCACTTGTGATTTGCCCGTTATTGAAATTATTTTGTCAAAGTGATATGTAAAGCATTTAAAAATTTTATGTACTTACCGAATTTGAATAGTTGTGTTACTTTAAACAAATTTATTGTAATTTAAGTTTTGTGTTTTAGGAAGACATTCTCTTGTCGCTAACGGAGACACTGTGTCAGGCATTATGCTTAGTTTCTCGCTTGCCACTTTCATGGAGTGTGCATGCTCGCTGAGAAGGTGAGCATGCGTTGATGTGTGATTGACAGCTGACAAAAAGCATTCGGTATCGAAGCAATGGGTGTAAACAAGAAGAGTGTTTGGAGAGAAAATTAGAACACAGGCCGGCAGACATTTAGATTCAGAGGAATTTGAGTTTTTTTTATGTGACAGTCAGAGGAAAATCAATAGTATATTCTGAAAAAGGAATCGTGGAACTATGAAGTTTCAAAGTGGAATAAGTATTGATAAATAAAAGAAAATATTGCTATAGATGTTTTAAAAGGAATATTCGAGGAAACGCTAATTGGAAGATTAATAGTATATTCCGAAAAGGGAATCGTAAAACTGTGAATTTTTTAAAGTTGAAGAGTTAAGACTGTCAATAAGCATTAGTGAATAAAAGAAGAAATTGCTATTTATGTTCTAAAGGAATGTTCGATAAAACTCTGATTAGGAAGTTTCATCTGTCTTAAGGACGCAGGATCTAACTATTATTTCTACTAAAAAGAGACAGAATTGAGTTAGGAAGAATTAATGTGTGCTACATGAGTGATGAGAAAGGATCCTGTGAAAATAAAGAATAAAGTCATATATCTTCAGAAAAGGGTCTTGACCGAAAGAAACTGGCTATGAACATTTTGTCATTGTGAAAACAAAGTGTTTAGTCTAATCTTAAGTGTAAGTTTATTTTTAAAAGGCCTTGGATCCAATTAATTTTGTAGTTAGTTATAGTTATGTAAAAATTTGTTTGAAGTGTATATATATTGTTTGTGTTTCATTAAATGTGTTTATTTTGTATTTTGGTCTTGAGTCAGTGATTATTTGGATTCTGAAAGCAATAGTAAAAAAAGGAGGTCATTGCACCAATCAAAGTGAACCCTTGCGCATATATAGGTACACTCGGAATTTTTAAAAATAATTGTTAGAAAAAGAGATCAAATAAAAATTCTATATTTAAACAATGGCGCAGCTGGTAGGATTAATATTATGATAATATCCTCTATATAAATAAAAGTAAATCTCTTTCTATAAGCCCTCCTATTATATTTTATTAATGATAAAATGTGAAATTAATGGATCAATAACACTGTGTTGCAACTGCTACTGAAAAATAATAAATACAGGCCTTTAGTTCCATCTGTTTTGTTTCTTGGCAGTCACTTAATAGTTGAATTTTTAAACAATTTTTTTTAAATTTCTTTCCTCACTGAGAGAATATATGAAAGACTTGCTAAATTAGACAAAAATAGAACAAGAGTCAAGATCATGAGCCTTTTGCCAAGGCAGTATGACATCAGTTACCTGAAATGGAGAAGATATAATTGCTAATAATTCAATGCACAGACTGTGCAAGAGAAATGGTTTGTAGTTTTAATGTCACTCTCTTATAGCATATTTGTACAATGGGTGCAGTTAAGGTGTTTTATTATTTCTACTTTTTTTTTCATTGAATTTTTTTTTAAAAAATATAATCCAGAAATCCTGCCCTCAAGATTAAACATAAAACGTTCAAGCCACTTCACATATATACAATTTAAAACACTGTTTACAATTAATAAGGATCAGACTTTCCAAATTTTTCATATGGAAATAAAGTTATTCCAGTTCAAGTTAGGATGATGTAGTAGTGCTTCAGCACTCTCCTTGAACTCAAATTCAATTTTTTTTTTTTAAACTGGATATATATATGCATCACCCTTATACCTACCATACTATACCACTCTAGCACGCACTTGTATTTCCTTTAAAATCTATTATTATTCTACCTTTCTAAATTATCAGTTACACTAAAAATAATCTGCAAATTTCAAATATTTGGTTATATACCATATTAATGCCTCTATAAAAAAGGGATTTGTACTTTTTATGACTCCCATAAGAAAAGTTGTAAACCCATAGTAAATTAGCACCATAGGTAGGCAGGATTTTTTTTACTAATTTTATTAGTTTTATATTTTTTAAAATTTACTTTTTATGTAATCCAGAAAACCAGCCTTAGAAAACAACCAAGGAGACTTTTTTCAAGTCATTCAAGATCCTCCAATAAGTGAGGGAGTGGTCTCACATTAAGTAATGAAATTCATCTCCCACTTAAAGACAATCACAAACATCCATATCCATGGCAGTATTCAAGCCTGCAGTTTATTGGTAAGAGAGCACATCACTAACCACTTAGCAAAGGCCAGTAACTTGCATGATGGATAACATTTAAATAGATTTAGTGTTAGCTGCTTGAAGAAACTGTTGTTCGGTGAAAAAATGAATACAGGTATAAAGAAAAACTAGATACAACAGGACAGCTGTATAAGAACTTAAGACAAACATTTTAAGATAGGAGACTGACATTGTTATGAGAGAGAGAGAATGATAGTATAGGAGGGATGATCCACACAATGGTGAGACTAGTTTTGTCAGACGACAAAAGCAATCCTCTATAGAGAACCAGCATGTTAAAGGTTCTATTCCATTCAATCTATTCATATTTTATAATTCAATGACTGTAGTTAGATAAGGGAAATGCATATGTTACAATACTTTTCAAATTTGCCAAGTCCTTTGACAGGGTTCTACATTGATCGTCGTTATAAACTCAAAGGAATGGGTATGCAAAATAGGCCTGTGCCATGGATGGGAGAGTAGTTGAATGAGCTAAAGTAACTGGTATTACAGAGCGATGTATGGAGGTACCATACATTTTGAAAAAAAAAAAAAAAAACTGATTCTATGGGCAAATGACAGTGAATGTCATTGCAATGTTGCTAAGAGGAAGGTTATGTATTTTGGACTGTACACACTGCAAGATATGGCCAATGAATAAAAACTACAGACCTGGGAGCAATGAAAAGCAAAGTTAAACTTAGGACCACACTGCTAAAGTTGTGAAGTCAGCACACTGCATAACTGCACTGTTGTAGGAATAAGGAAGTTATTGTTCCAATGCATAAGACTAATAAGATCACATATTGACTACTGGCTCATATATGGTCACCTGGGTTCCGAGGAAACAAAACAACTGAAAAGAGCAGAGGTTAGGTAGCAAAATTACATCTGGCCAATAGAACTGTGATGGAATATGCTTGTCAAATTATAAATAACAGATCAACAAGGGGGACATATATGATAAAAACATAAGTTGGTAAGAGAATCTTGCATTGTAGGCTCAAGTGGAATTTTACAACTCATGGCATGTGGGTGGGGACTCGGGATCATTCTTGGAAAATAAGTAAGGGTGTGATTAGGAAACATGAGGTCCAGGTTCTTCTCACGGCATGTGGTGGTGAGTGTGTGGAATGAGCTACAAGTGAATGCTATACCTACATCTCCAGTGAATGTTTTTAAAGAAAAATATGGTAAATAGTTAGGGTTCCATTAAGGAGGAAGTACAATAATAGTTCTGTCTTTGATATTTTTATATTTTAAATCATCACAGATTATTCCAGTTTTATGACCTATCTCTAGTCCTGAGACTGCTGGATATTGTATAATGCATTGTGCTATATAAAATACATAAAACAATTTAATTTTGAAATTATGAAATATTAATGTTAAAATAATTATAATTTCTACAAGAAAAAAATTATGAACATACCAACATTAGCAACATAAAGTTTATTGTTGTATATGAGAGCCATTACAACTGTAGTTCCACTAGATATCTCAGTCAGAATTGCATGTAGCCGATTAACATCTTCAGGATACTTCTGGTAAGCTTCACGAGTACTTATTTCCTTAAAAAAAAAAAAAAAGTCTGAAGTTTTTTTTTAAGAAAATTGCATAAATTATATATTAAATTAAATTAAAATTATATAATTATGAAGTTTACATTCCTATGGCTTGTAGTATTCATAATTATGAAATTAATACTGCCAATATATATATATATGATTTACAAACAAAAGATTATGAGACCTATAGCATATCAGCCTAGTGTGGGTAAGAGGAGAAATTTATTGATATGACTTTTATATAGTTTACAGTTGTAGCTGTTGGGGAAGAGAGAGTGTTCCAAAGAACAGAGGTAAATGAAATGAAAGAGGAAGAGGTTTGAAAGTGGGTGGTAAACAGATGTTACCCAGCAGCTGCTCTTGTTCTTACAGTTTTTGAAAAATGTGGAGGAAAATCAATCCTCTCAAGAGACAATTTAGCAGAATTATGAATTATTGAAAATGTGTGAGTAGTATTCTGAAGAAGGAAAATCTGATCATTTTATTATCTGAGTGACATGAGCTTTCTTGTGGGAAATTATAGGATTGTGTTTTAGAAGCATTGAAGTTCACAATGTTAACTTCACCCTATTGAAGAATAGGGAGGAGATCGGAGTTTAAGGAATTTATTATGGAGGATCTTGAGGCTTCAAATGACTGAGCACAACAAGGTTTGTTGAATGAGAGGGAAGAGTGGAGTGTACTATCATCAGCAGAACATGCCATTTATGTATGGAAGAAAGACTGTGGATGAAAGTATAGAGACCCAGGTACAAACCACAATTCAATATAGAAAAGAATAATCAGACAGATTAATGACTTGCTGCTTACCCACTCACTCCACTGCATTTGCACAGGTGTTTAGTTTCTATTGTATGCATCTGCTATAAATATTTCCATGACAAATGTTCATAACTAGCATCAATAATTCCTCTACCACTGTACCAAATCCAGTGAAACATATACATCTGCAACCCAACACTCCTTCACAGTCCAACAAACTCACAGAACAAGCTTCTCTTCCTACTCATTCATTTCTGCTACTGCTGTACTCTGGAGCAGATTCTTTTTGTATGTGTTTCCCACTTTCTCCTTGCTTCTCATTTTTCATTCACAGTACCAACATACATGAGAGGATGGTTGGTCACCACTATTCTTTGTCTCTACACTATTATTTGGTGCATTATTATATTGCTTTTCAATGACCATTTCTTCAACAGAATTACAATGGTTAACCTACATTGCATTAAACTTGCTTGAAAATGTGGACTGATATGTATAATTAGAAATAAATGTGCTTATGTCTGATTTATAAACATACACACACACACACACACAGACAAATATATATACACACATATCAACCCATATATCCCCACATACAACAGATCACAAAACCCATAAATCACCAGTGCCAAGTAGTTAAGGAGAAATAAGGAATCCATGAACAAATTTCTTGAAAAGCTGGGGGTTGTTGCATTCACTGGAGAAAAACTGATATAGGGCTCTTTCAAAGAACAGAGGTAGATGGAATGAGGAATGGTGATGATGATAATGATAAGAAAATAAAAATTCATATTCTCATCATCATTATCCTCATTATTAGAGGAAAGCTGAGGAATGGTGACAGCTAGTTTGTTGGAGCAATGTTCAGGAACAGTGCCTATGTGAAAGTGACTAGAGGAAGTCTGTGAGAGAGAGACTACCTGTTAGGTGGAATGCCTCTTCCATTTGTGTGTCTTCAAAATCTTCCTTAATCAAGAACTCTTAAGGAAGTTTGGGGTGCACCATCTAAAAGATTAATAAATGTTAGGAGAGAAGTAATGTTATAGAGGGGAAAAAAACAAAAAAAGCCAAGTCCATTGGAGGCTAAAGAAGTTATGGATTAATATGTTTATGCCAGGATAAGCTAAATGTGAAAGTTAGTCCAAGAAAAGAAATCTAATCTTAACTGGAAATCAGAACATTATATTAATACCACTGGAATATTGATATTAAAATATTCTTAATAATATAATTACTGAAAATAAATAACAATCACTAACTCATTATTTATGGCCATAATTTAAAACAGCAACATCTAAGCTAAGCTGTGCTATGGAAAAAAAAAAAAAAAAAAAAACAGCATTTATTGAAGCAAACTTATTTACATATTTTGCCTATCATTTTTTTTTTATGTTAAAATAATTAGAAAATTAAAATCCTTTTTTTTATGTAACTCCCACCCTACAAAAGGTTGTAAATTTATAGTACAATAGTACTAAATATGAGCTAAGAATTTTTTCTCCTATTTTTATTAATTATATATATATATATTGTATTTTTTAAATTTTATTTTAAAAATACAATATATAATATAATTTTACATAACCCAGAAACACTGCTCTGGAGACCAAACATGGAACTTTTTTTTAAGCCATATCATGCCTCCAATAAATAGCGCAGTTGCCTCACACTGGGTGATGAAATTCAACTGCTGCCAAAGGACAATTACAAGAATCCATATAGCAGATGGAGAAATTCGAACCATAGCTTGGTTGGAGAGTGCACGATTTATATTTTACACACAAACCATTATGTCAGGCATGCCACCATCTGTTAAACTGCAGAATTCAATTTAATAACTAAAATAATTGTTCTTTATTTAAATACTGTTTACAAGAAAAGAAAAAACTAATTCTTAAATCAGCCTGCTATCAGGATTATTTCTCATAATTGATGGCAGTTTATCATATTTTTCAAAAATAATGCCTTAATTTACAATAACTGCACCTACACAAAAGAAAATACATCAATGAAATAGAAAAAAAAAAAGCAAAAGAAGTGAAGTCTATACTTTCTTTTTATATATTATCTTTGAGCATAACCTTACTCCCTTTCAATATATTCTCTCTGCTGCAAAACAAGTTTCTGAAAACAACTGAACTAAAACTCAAGTTTTTCTCCAAAACATTTTCTCATCTCTACTTGAGCATATTTGTCAATGTCACTTGAGATGATATTCACTTGAGGAAACAATCAAAAATCCAATGGAGCTAAGTCCAGGCTCTCCCCACATGAAATCATCCAGATGATGTCTCTGAGACGTTTCAAGACATTCAAGTTTGCAACTTTAATCCTTCATGAAAAGAGCTTCCTTCAAACATAATTTGCTTAGTGCAGCCATTTGCCTTGTATCCTGTTGAGTGCTACCACATGACCCCTTTGTGAGCAATTTGAAAATTTGAATGTGTACCTGCTTTCCACTCGAAATTGTTAGTTATACAAATTGCCACAAGTTGATTTGTCTGAACTTGCACTGCATATATAATTTATATAATATGGTAATCACTGATGCTCTGTAAACATTTAAAAACCCAGGGTGACACTCAATGAGTGTTAAAAATCTGCTTGAGTGTATAGGGCTCAGCATCAAATTATGAAAGTGACGAAAATAATGACTGCACTTATTGGTAAAATGAGGGCAATAGATTAAAATATGAATGATGGTTAGTCTGACATTACACAATCATACATAGGCATGTCATCATCCTTCAAAAGGAAGGAGTATATAAGATGACCATGACCAGGGCTCTAGAAATCCACTCACCACATGCAAGTTATCAGACAAGTGGCAGGTGAATTTTCAGCCTCTTTCTAAATACATTCATAATGTATTGCCTTACTTTCTTTGCACAATTAACACTTTTTTTTTTTGTTTCATTTGAAAACATCATCTCATTCACTGTTTTACTTTTGAGAGTTTTTATTTCCAGGGAGTTGGAAATAAAACTAGACCTGAAATCCATAATTTAAGTGTAAAATCTTGTATAGAAGGAATTTTGTACAAAATCATTATATACCAATTTTACTTGAAAAAGAAAGTCAATACAAAATACTTGTAGTTTAATTAACATTTTTTCTTTAGTGTATTATGTAATCTAGTAAATTATTAGAAAGAATTGCTAAGTTATTTGACTGCCAATATTGTACAAACTATCACGTTGTACAATATTGGTGGTCAAATAACTTAATCCCAGACAGGATTAGAAATGTGAACCTGAGGCTATCGTCAGGTGCGAAGGTCAGGGAGTTACGGGGTTTTCCCGCAATGAATCAGCGATTTCGTAAGGGGAAGGAACCCCTGGTAGAACATCTGGGGAACTAGATCTGAAGAAGTCCCAAGGTCGTGAAGGTAGAATAAAAAGGAAACAGGTGCTATGCTCCTGGCTCAGGCTCTGGTTCGCTCTCTCTCTCTCTGTTCCTGACTTGTTCTGGTGTTGCATCAAAGAGGTTCCTGGGTCCAGCCATTCCAAGGATGGAGGAAGGATATCCCACTAGCAGTATTTCAGCGATGATAGGAGATTTTTAATGGCAGTGTCGGCCTATTCGAGAAGTCCAATCGCGAAGTTCCTTAAGTGATCTCCGAGAATGCTGTATCAATGTTGCCGTGGAGTAGTGTCTGTTTGTGGTTCTAACGCGAAAGAAGATTACATTCGTGATCTCTAGGATCTTGAATGCTGAACTGGCTGAGACAGGCTTCAAGTAAGATTAATGTAGAACTGTTATGGATTGTGAACCTTAGAGCAGGAACTGTTGATTATGTAGTTGTTAGTATAACGTAAAGTTGTGAAGTCCGAAAACCGCACTTCTGAATTATTGTGAAATAGTTATCTGCAGAGTGATGAGCATTTGTTAATGTTAAAAGGTTATTGTTAAGGGTTAAGAATTAATTTTGAAGGAGAGATTGAATGTGATGCATATTTAAGCATAATTCTGTTAAAGGTCTAAGTTGAATGGAGTTGAAATGTGTGTGAAACTAACCATGTGTCTGACGTATATGTGATCGTATAAATTTGTCTTCGTCTTTAAGCTATAGGCTAGAAGTGCTGATTTAATTAATTTGAGAACCAGACACATATGTTGCATTGTTAGCATAGCAGAATTGATAAGAATCAGATAAAAATTGATTTGTGTGAAATCCTTTTCTTTTATGTTGCAATTACCATGTCTTAGTATGAATAAACTGTTTTGTTTGTTAATAACATGCCTGATTTCGACTTACCAAAGCACTTCTTATAAAAATATAGAACCTGTGTGTGTGTGTGTGTGTGTCCTTAAAGTTAAAGTTAACCACGACTGACTGATAGTAAGAGTACTGTTGAATAGCGAAACTGTGAACAGGATTTGAAGTCAAAGAAAGGAGGTCATTGATGTAAAGGAGGAAGAGTGTGGGTGATAGCACAGAACCTGGACGCACTCCAGCATTGATGGGGAAATCTGATTAGAGGAAACCATGCACCATGACACACAATGAATGACCAGTGAGGAAGCTGGCAATCCAATCACAGAGTGTAGAAAGGAGGGCCATAATGGCAGCTTGTTCAGGAGGCCTTGGTGCCAGACACAATCAAATGCCTTAGAAATATCGAGAGCGATAACACGAGTTTCTCTAAATCTTTCCATGACCTGAGTCCAAAGGTGGATGAGATTAGCTAGGTCAGCTGTAGAACGAAAATGATGGAATCCATATTGGTGATTGCTAATTAACTGATGAGTCTCCAGGTAATGAAGAAGCTGGTTGTTGATAACCTTTTCCATCATTCTGAAAGTACGGAGGTGAGAGCAATGAGATGATAATTAGCTGACTTTTAGTCTCCCTTTTGGTAGAGGCTGAATGTGGGTTTGCTTCCATGCTATAGGGTAGATGCCTGCAGAATGAAAGTTTATATAGATGATAGAGGATCAGTGTCAATTCTGGAGCACAAGTCTTGAGCACAAATGAAGGAGGAATACCATCTGGACCAGGAGTTTTATTAGTATTAAGATTAATGAGGATTTTTCGGATGTCCTTGTGATGAAAGTTCAGAGGAGGCATTTTTTGTTCAGTGGTGGATAGTTTGTGTAGATCTGCTTTGGTCGTCCAGGCAGCAGTTGAAGGAAAAATCTGATCCTAAGAGGTCTGCCTTTTCCTTGGATGAGGTTACCATAGTGCCATCAGGATGAAAGAAAAGTAGCAACATGGAAGGGCAGAAGTTATGCTCCAACAGCCTTAGCAAGGGACCAGAAGGCTGACTGCCAGTTGAGTAAGAGGGAGGCAAATTTATTGCATTTCATTCTTATAAAGTCTGCTTTGGAATTATTAATAACTTTTTTACACATGTTTCTGGTTGTTGTGAAGCTGAATGAGAAGTTGGAGTTTTTAATTTAAGTCATTGAAACATAAGCTGCATTTTTATCACGGATGGCAGAGGCACATTTTTTTGAGAACTAGAGCTTTGTTACAGGTTGGGGGGGGGCAGTGGAGTAGGAAATGAAGGCTCTCATTCCAGTGAGGATTATTTCGGTTATTAGTTCAGTGCAGGTGTAAAGTTTAAAAACAGACAAATAAAATAAGAGAAAGAGCTAGAAGCCATAATGGAAATATTCTTGAGCAAAGTTCAAGATGATATATTGTTATACCCTGATAAGTTAGAATATTGAAATTTATCTTATCAGTGTCTAACAGAGCAAACACCCAATAAGAAACATAAGATTATGCCTGTTATCTAGATATGAGTAGTTATGAATGCATTAATAAGAAAAGAAAAGAAAGAATTGTAGAATAATGAGATGTTACTTACTTGATATAAAAAAGGGAATATGTAGGAAAAGGGTGCAATATTAATGGTATAATTTAATACTGAGTTAAGATTAACATTACCTGAAGTGTAAAATAACCTTTATTGTGAAATAACATGCAAGGCCAGACCAACATAATCTGTGTAAATGTAAGCTCGAGGGGCAAAGCAGACAGCTGCCCCAAGCGGTCTCGTGCTCGCAGAACGTAACTAGAAGTGGCGGGAGAGAATCGGACAGTATGAGGTCAGACACACGTGACGGCAAATTCAACGTGCCATGTGAATGGCCAAAGTTACGCCGATGGCCGTTAGGGAGGAAGCATAAAAGGGTTAGAAACCCCCCCCCTCTTGTTTCTTAGTTTTCACCTCACGTCGATCGGAGCTCTGTGGTGCGAGGTCCATCGCTGGCATGCGATTGGACGGTTTTCGGCGGGAAGTCTAATCCCGAGATACTGCAGCAGGCTATGCCGCATGGAACGTCTAAGAAAGTACGTGTCCGGAAAGCTGTAACAAAAGAGATCAAATAGAAGATCACGTTAGCATATCGATGATCGGAAGCCTAAACCGTGCTATAGAAACAAGGCAGTGAAGAAGGAGTTTAGTGCAACAAAGGAACAGAACCATTGTGAATAGATAAGTAGATAATTTGTTATTTGATCTTGTGTGTATTCCATGGAATTAGTATTATTTAAACTTAAAAATGAAGGACTCAGAGAGATTTCTTAGAAAGGACTATAGGCAAGAGAGTTATTGTGTAGAAGATTATGAGTGGAATAAGTATAATACGAGTTTGAATATTGAATATGTCTAAAATATGTTAAAGAGGATTTGACCCAAGGAGTGATTGTTAACTGAAATTCCAAAAAAATTGAAGATTATGGTGTGAGATTTATGCTTTGTGTATAATAGTTAAGGTTGATAAAAATTTAATGTGCTTTTCTGTGGAAAGTGTTGGAGTTATCAGAATTGATATATTCTTTAACTAGGTTTGAATGAAACCTTTTATTTCGTATTATTAGTAGTATGTACATTTTGCTAAATAAACCTTGCTATTCTTTAACCTATTTTGAATCTTTATGGAATTTGATGCACACTTGTAAAATTAGTTACGAATCTGGGTGGAGATTTATAGAAAATAATATACGGTCACGATTGCATATCTCGTGTTATCTTTGTTCACTTCTTACCAACATCTCAATTAACATTCTAATTAATCTAATAGTCCTAAGTGGCGCAGCTTCAATAAATAAATTTTCTAGGACTAAACGAGAAGTTGGTAACGAAGGGTCCGTTACATAGGTTTTGGCTCGACCCTGGGGCTATTCCTTTGTGACCCAGAGAAACCACTTGCCTCACATAGGCAAGGCTTTAAGGAAACACATAAAATATATGATTTAAAGGAAATGGGACACAACAATATCGAAAGCAATATTAGCATTTAATGCATTTACTTGATCGAAAACAGGGCTCAATGAATACACTTGCCACTCAAATGTTGCTAGTAGATGTAGATTAGACAAAATAGAATATTTTTTATCACCATCAATTTCCTGATATGTATCCTCAAGGGTTGTTTAGGCTGCAATGACAGTACTACATGATTAAGTTTAAATTATTAATAGCCTCCTACCAACAAATTTCCTCCAAATTTGTCTATTACTTGTCAGCCCTCCAATATTACTGCATCTAACATTTCATTCTTCTAAGACACTTCTGACTGAATCAATCTGTCTAGACCTTGGTCTTCCTCTGGGTCTCTTTCCTGCCATCTTGGCATCAAACACCTGTTTTGCTAACCTTTCCTCTCCCATTCTGTTTTAAGTGATCAAACCACCTTAGATTAGCCTTGCTCACATATTCTTGAATGCAAACAATGTCAAGATCCTTCCTAATGTCTTCATTTTTAATATAATTCTGCCATTAATGCCATCTGTTCACTCCCCTAATTTTTCTTACAACTCTCATATCTATGGTCTCTAATCTTCTTCGATCAAGTGTTTTATTTCTAACCCAACTCTCAGATCCATAACTTAAAACTGGTTTGAACACTGTCTTGTCTATTGCTAATTTAGTATTTTGGCAATTTCTCTCTTATTCCATATAAATTTATTCAACTGGCTCCATACTTGAGCTTGGATTATTCTGTTGTTTATTTCCAGATTTAACTTGCCATCTTCACTAAAAACTGTACACAAATAGCTGAAATATTTTACTTGTTCTTAGATACTCCATTTGGAATGCTGCTGAAGTTTTCTATGTTCCTGCCTATTTTCAGAGTTTTGGTCTTTTATTGCTAATTTTCATGCCAAATTTGTTACAGCTGTTATTCAATTTAGTTAGAAAATCCTAAAAATTTGCACTGGATGTGTTTATAAGAGTATAACAGTTTTAGCTATATACAACATCATCTGTATATAGCTAAAAGCTAAGTTTGATATCTCCAACTCTAATATCAGGTTTAATGCCACTTTCTTTCATAATGTGATCTATATAGATGAATAAGAGTAGAGATAATGTGCATCCTTGTCTTACACCTGATTTCACATCAAACCAACTTCCTGTATTTCCTTCAATTTTAACTGCTGACTTATAACTTAAACATAGATTGTATTGCTCTTTATAATGTTCCATTTACCCTATATGACTGTAGTGTTTTGAAAAGCTTTTCCATGGGCATGTTGACATACACCTTTTCCAGAAATACAAAATTTAAGTACAGTGATTTTCATATTCTCATGATTTCTGAACTATTTGTGATAAGGTAAAAATCTGACTTTGACAACTTCTTCTTTCACAATTTTTCTCAGTCTCTTTTCAGTATGCTTACCTAAACCAAAGATACAGCGCTGCTAATCACTTTATGGGATTCCTACTGACTTAGTGGTATATATCATTAAAATAATAATGGTAATAAAATATAAATAAATAAATAAAACATGGGGATCTTGGTCAAGTATATATTTTGCATGGCAAGTAGCATTGTGCATAATTCGTCGAGCTCTGACAAAAATCATGAAAATAATTATTCTTGTGTCACTATAAGGCCTTTTTTTTTTCTAAAGAAGTTCACTATAGTGAACTTCTTTAAAATAGCATGCTTATAAGGATTTGACTAGGACAATTTGTGGTAGTTTGTTATAATAAGCGAATTGTTATAAGTGGGAAAGGTCACTGTATTATTATTGTTACCATTATTATTTTTTAAAGCTATTCATCATTACAACATTCAAAAGAATGGGTAAAAATCCTGATATTTAAATTTTTTTTTGCTATTACATAACACCTCCAGGGAATCCAAGACTCATTGAGGGAGGGTACCTACTCTACAACTCTCCGTCTCCATCACTCCACCAACTGCAACTACCTTCATCATCTGCACCAACGCTATCTACCGCTGACCACCACCACTACTAGTATTTTCACAGACAAACATCCATGCCCACAGCGGATTTGAACCCACAGCCTTTTGGCTGGAGGGCAGATATGCTAACCACTCAGCAAAACAGGCCGGCATTTTTTATTTATATTTTATTACTTTAACTTTTTTCTAAATGCTCTGCACTACTGCATATCTAAATATTAAATAAGTTAAATATTATGGAAATTAGCAAATCGATTTAGTAACTAACAAAACTGTCATGCAACGTTTTTGGTTAAATGCTAATATATTTCCAATTGTTAGCATAGACAACTATTTTTGGCAGTTTTTAATCTCTATTGTTTTCTGCTTACCTGAAGCTGTAACTGTAATTTTGCTTTCTCAGCCAACAAGTCATCAACAGTTTCAAAAAATTCTTCTTCAACTGCATGAAATGCTTGCAAAAGAACTGCTTCAATTTCTTCATGAGTTTCTTTATCATTCAGCTGATCAAGCAAGATTTCTGCAGGCATCCTCTGTGCAGCAAACCTGGAAACCCAGCTTCCATTGTGACCATCAAACAGTGCATAAAAATATGTATCATTATCTACTCTGTTAAAAAAAGAGAAAAATAAATAAATAAAGATGACTATTTTTTACCTCATAAAAATTACACAGAAAAATTATTCAAAATATAATCTTCTAAATTTTATAGCAATCTGTCCAAGAAAGATTGAGAGTGTAAACAAGCCTGATATACAGGTTCTGTAGGTAGATCAAAAACTAGAGATAAATAAGAGAAAATTTCTAATGTGTAGGTGATAGATAATTTTCATTGCCTGTTGCAAGAATACTCCTGCTTGTTAGAAACCTCAAATGGCTTAAAAATGTTCTGGATTCTCTAAAGAAACAAACCTGGAAATTACATGTTCCAAAGACTTTATCCCTGGTCCCTTCCATTACATGCTGTTTCAGGTAGTTATCCCTTAGTAACAATATAAATTCCATTTCCAACTTGCCACGTGCCCTTGCAACTTGCTCCTCCAGTCTACACCTCCAGATTACATGTTTTGAGAAATACTGATGGAATATGCTTGTTTCATAGAGTACAGATAGCAAAAATGTAAGCAGATCTCTGTCAACAAGATGATAAGATTGAAGATAGGCAGAAAAGAGATGGCAACCGATTGTACTCAAGTTTTATCATGTTTTATAGAGAATGGCAAAATTATAAATTCGAATTCAAATAAATTTATTGTCCATGGAATTATCTGTAAAAGAACCTTGAGCAATTAGTATCTGCATGATAACAAGTGGAATGAGTTAATAGGAAAAGAAGCATTAATAAATCTGATTGTTCTTGCACTGTCTACAGACGAGTCTAGAATTTTTAAGGAAGTTTGGGATAACTTGTCAAAAGTAACAGGATTATGTAGATGGGTGCATCTGGGAATTTTAGAGAATCAATATTGTTCAAGTGAAAACAGTATCTAAACAGAAAGATATGTTTTGCATGCTGAAGCAATTACAAATGTGATATGTCCAAAACACAATATCTGCAGATCACATAAATAAGTATCTTAAATTAGTCTTTTTAGGGGTTTTATAGTAATCCCATCTACAAGAGGTTGTTCAACTTATAGTATGTTGGTATGTAGATGGGTAGAAATGTGAGCAGTAAAAAGAAATTTTAACATTGGATTTGAAGACCTGTAGCCCTCAGGAAATACACATAAAGGAAGAATGTTCCAAAAAACAGCAGCAGAAGGAATAAATGAAGACAATTTTTTTAATGTGAGTTTGGAGTTGAACTGTGCAAGTATGTTGAATGGCTGTTGCACATTTTAACAAATTTAGAAAAGAGTAAGAGAATTATTGATGCAAATTTTGATGAACAGTATCCATGGAAATATTTGTAGCAAATAAAAACAACAGAAACTGAAGGTCTGTATGAAAATGAATGGAGTGAATTAGTGAGAGACTAGTCATTAATCTAAGTGCTCTCTTCTGAATTAAGTCATGTATTTTTAGAGAAATCATAGAGGCACCACCCCAAATGTCAGAACAGCATTCATGTTGAAAATAAACTCCTGTGGTTGGAACTGTCCAGGGTATTATTTCTAGTATGAACCTCAAGAAGAAAATACTGAGTAAATATTGTTTATTCAACAAGTTTCCTATACTCTATGCCACACTTCATCAGGAATAAAATATTTTCATTTGAAAAAAACTTGTATTAACAGACTTATTCCTAAACATAATTTGCTATATAAACAACTGCCATTAAATCATGCTGAGATTTCAAATATGTGCCTCATTGCTGAGTTGCACTATGTAATGTCTATCATAATGTAGTTCCCAGTTTCTTAGATCTTTTTTGTATGATGACAGTGCTTTTTTTTTGTTTGTAAAAAAATAGGTCCTGATAATCATTCTTTGCTAGCAGGAAAAACAAGATTTAAAGGATATGAAAAGAAATCTAAAAAAAGTATTTACTTATATTGTTACTTCATACTGTGATAACATTTTCTTTCTTAAAGATAGTAGCTGTTGCTGTCTACTTTTGCCAAAATAGTCAACTTCATTGTTTGCTCACTCCTTAGAAATCTTCATGTCCATCATTTTTTTCCACTTCAAGAGTTCTTTCCATTCATTTACATAATGCACATTCAAGCAGGATCGTAACCCCTAAGCAACTAATGCCTAGAAGCAGGCTTAGAGAGCTGCAATATTGTGTCTAAACCATTAAAAAACAAACATATTTTCTTGAATGTATGGATATCATATACCCTAACAACGATCCTGCATGCAGGTCTCTTATTTTGATAAATTAGCCAGTTATACTTTGCACAGAAGTCATTTTTTGATCAAGGCCAGTCATTACTGTCAATCATTCCTTGATGTTGGATGCTGATGCCATCATGAAGAAAAACAGTGTTTGACACAGCCTCTGTAGTTAACTCTGCACTCAATTCATTTTCTCACTTGTTTTTAATTTCTGAACTTGGAAGGGGGAAAGATATCTTTTAATTTTTTACTTGACAGTCAGGACTTTTTTTTTTTTTTGTATTACTTCTTACATGAACACAACATGTGTGAAAGTCAGATGTTATACTTCACCTTTAGGAAGGACAGGAGAATTTGTCCGGTGCTTTCTGATTGTGTATCTAGTGTATATAGGTAGTTTAGTGTTAGAAAGAAAATTATCTTGTATATTGAAACACATTTTCCTTTCTAGCATCATACTGCACAGAAGCAAGCAAAATAACATAAATTTTTATTGTAGCCAAAAACAGCACACAAACGCAATCAATATATACTATATTTACTGAAAAATAGAGTATTTTGGTGTAATTAGAAACAACTGGAGTGAATATACTGCATAACTGCAAATCAAGCAAAGTAAAAGTTTTATTGTAGCACTAAAATAGTCCTGCTTAAGGTGCAACTGGCACGAGACACAGCCTCGCATGAATGTATTACTATATAAACATGAAAGAAATTTAAAATTCAAAAAATAGTTATAGCAAATATCTTTACCGTTGTTCTAGCATGCATGGCAAATGGAACCAAATTAAAGCCGACAGTGATATTTAAAAGGAAGACAATTCCGAAGCATATGAAATTTCCACCAGGTGTCTTTGTTTGCGCCAATCAGGAAGGTTGGATGGATGAAGAAGGTGTACAATTGTGGCTGGATCAAGTATGGAACATACGTCCAGGCAGCTTGTTACATTAACAAAGCATGCTAGTCTGGGATATGTTCCGGGAACATATAATGGAGGCAAGCAAAGAGAAAGCACGTGAGCTACATACAGACCTAGCAGTCATACCGGATGGTCTAACTTCCGTTTTAATGTCAGCTTGATTAAGCCGTTTAAAGATTACTTACGTGAAAAATGGAGAAAATGGATATCATCTGGTTTGGTGAAGATGACAAAGGGTGGGAATTTTCAGAAGCCTGAGATCACCCTAGTCACCAGCTGGGTTAAAGAAGCTTGGGATTCGATACCATCTGAAATAATTCAACGCTCATTTCTTAAATGTGGAATAAGTAATTCAATGGATGGATCCGAAGACGACGTCATATACGAAAGCGAGGATGACGCACAACAAAATGGAGAGCATGACGACAACTGCTATATTGATGATGCAATGCCTACAGATGAATTTATAAATGAAATGTTTGATGACTCAAAAGATGAAGAATTTAAAGGATTTTGACATTATGTTTTAAAATAAATATTTCTTTCGTTAATTCGTAGTGTTTTATTTATAATGTTAGGGAACAAGATTAACAGATCTTGTTAATTATACATGGATACTGCATTTTAGGGCTAGTTTTCAAACAAAATTTCTAGTTCGCATTATACGCGAAAATATACGGTAATTTACATTGGAAAAATACAATAAAGCCTTAGAGTTCTCTTTACACAAATGTTTTAAAACAGATTCTATGAAACAGGTGTACATTTTTTTCAATGGATCCAGTAGTGTTCCATGCCACTAGGTATAGGCCCAGGCCTAGAGCGGCGGAAATTTTCGGGCTCTCATTTTTGTAATTATATTTATATTATGAATTTACAAAATAAATAGGTTATGCATGTAAATCAACATGTTCATTAAATATGGGGGGGGGCACTTTCTGCAGGCCTAGGGGTGGGAAATACCTAAATACGCCACTGCCTGACTTTTGGTAACAAATATAGTACTAGTGTATGCTAAGGCTTCTCTAACGAATGGCTTGATTGTGCAAAATATGTTACACAGGAATTGGTAAATACAAGGTAGAAACAAAGGAGAGTATTTAATTTTGATGGTAAGAAGAAAACGGAACAGTTTGTTGAGAGGGAAAAATATGTAAGGATTATATGATACTACAAAATTCTAGTGACAGGTTCAGGAATTCCAGACACACACACTAGATGGGAACACTATACTCAACAGAGGTATCTCATAGAGGTAGAATAATGTGAAACTATGATAGACTGAATATTTTCCAATTTACTTGCATAGCAGTTTAATAGTGTAGAATTCCTGTAGTAACAATGAAGGAGACAATCAAAATGGAATGAACTTTGCTAAGTCTTGGCAATATATATTTTTGGGGAGGAAGAATGGACTGAATTATAATGTATGTATTTTGCATGATGGATAAATAAGCTACCTGTGTTTTACTTTTCCACAATGAACTTAATATTGCTATAAATAATGGATCAGTTATTAGTGGAGGCTTATTGGAATATATATACAGACCTAGGGAAGGATTAAAACTGATTTTAATGCTTCCAATATTTTGTCTCAGTCACTGAGACATCTTCAAGGATTACAAAAAGAACGATTGTAATACACATGGATGAGTCTTAAGTCTTATTTAAGTGGTGCACCCTCTATGGGCACACCACCAAAATAGGACTTAAGACTCATCAACCTAAATAGGGTGTAAGGTGGGATATCTTGGATAATTAATGTTTCTCAAATTTTGGGAAGTTTTATGCAACCGTATTTATTTAAATCTGGTTGATTTCTGAGTGCCGCTGCAGATTCTAAAAATAGTCTTTCTTTTTTGTGCAATATATGGTGGAGCATGGAGGATTTTTTCCAGGAGTTCCTATGGATTGTATACAAAACATGGTCTGCAACTAGACTGACAATAGTCGTGATTACAGAGGCAAGATTTGTGTTCTAAGCAGAGCTCATCTGTCCAAAGTAAGCCAGATGGCAGGAAAAGGATACTTTATAAACTCCAGGCACTGAGAGAGGATTGGTCGGTCGGTTGGCTTATAGTTTATTTGGCACAAAAAACCACAAAGGTCATACTGTGCCATACTAAAGGTTACAACATTAGCAATTACAGAAAAATAGTTTCACAAAGCAGCATCTCTAGGTAAACAGAACTGCTGCAGAGGGCACAGCAACACACAAGGTCGGAGGTTATTACAGTGCAAAAATAGTTAACAATATAAGTTAATACATAATATATGAAACACTAAGCCAAGGAATGCAGTATCTACATACATGTAAGATTATAATAGATGCCTTTATAGCAGTACAAAAATAGGCAAAAAGGGATTATTATACAATATGCATGGATGAAAATTAAATTTAGCAATGCAGCCGTTTGGCTTTTCATCACAGTAGAAACAGAATTTAGAATACATATAAACAGAATTACTAGAAAGCACACAAATAGGTAAGATGTCCTACAGCACTACATGATTATTCAAAAAATAAAGTAGTAAATAAGATGCATACACAAAATGCATGTTAAGTGATGCAGTATCTACATATAAACAAAATTACTGCAGAGGTTTCAGCAGTACATAAATAGATAACTATAGTTGCATGTATATACAAAACAAGTCGAGGAAAGCAGTGTCTACATCTAGTAAGATTACAACAAACATTATTATACTAATACTTAAAGAGTCAGAAAGGAATTATTATACAGCATTGATGCATAAAATTTAAGTTTAGCATTATGGTATTTACATATTAACAAAATTACAGCAGGGTGATACAAATATACAAGATCAAGGCCTATGGTAATACATAATTGGTCAGATTTAACATAATGAATAATATGTATGTATAAAAGTTAAGCAACAAAGTATTTACATATAAACAAATTTATGGTCAAATGTGTTTGTACAAATTCATTCTTTCTAAAAAATTAAAACCATCATGCAATTTGCCTGAGTCTGCTAGCATTTCCCTGAGTGTATATGGCTTGGTTAGATAGGTGAAAATTTCATTCCTCTCGCGTGTAAATTTTTGACAATCTACAAGAATATGATGAATAGTGAGATGTGTGTTGCATTTTTCACATATGGGAGGGTCATCAGCTCTCAGTAAATGAGAATGCATAAGGTGACTGTGACCTATGTGGAGCCTAGCAAGGACAACCTCCTCCCTTCTCTTTGTATGTTGACTAGAATGCCAGTGTTTAATTTCAGGTTTAATGTTATATAATTTGTTTGTTGATGTTTCTTGCCATGGTAACTCCCACTGAGCAATTAGCTTTGATCTCATAAGTTGTCTGTAGTCTGTATATGGAACTGTCAAATAGTATGTGGAGAAGGTATGGGCTGATTTAGCAGCTGCATCTGCAGCCTCATTTCCTTTGATTCCGATGTGGCTGGGAATCCAGCAGAACTGAACATCGAAAGTAAGGGTTTTCATTTTGTGAAGCAGATGTAGCATTTCATAAAGTACTGGATGAGGATTATACATAGGAGAAGAGATAGCCTGTAAAGAGCTGAAGGAATCTGTATAAATTATACACTTTTGGTAGCAGTTTTCTTTTATATGCACAAGTGCAAGCTGAATGGCATGTAACTCTGCTGCATAATTACTGCAGTCAGGTGGGATCTGATTTGAGATAATAATGTCAGGAAACAGCAGCAGCACAGCCAACAGAGGTGTTAGTTCTTGAACCATCAGTATAGATGGGTAAGAAATCAGCATGTGCTGCTCTGTGTGCATTAAACAATTGCAGGTAGACGGATGATGGGGTATAAGATTTCTGTAGCTGACAAAGTGAGAGGTTGCAGGATGGTGCAAACCTGCCATGGAAGAATGCTGTTATGTTTAGTGTAGCTAATGTTGTCAACATTTATACTAACAGCTTGCACAGTTTCTTTAATATGCATACCAAAAGGATGTATAGCAGTTTGATGTGTGAGATATTGAGCTTCCCAATGCAGAGAGAAGATATTATTCCATGTAGGGTGATATGGGAGAGATTTTATTTTTAGGGTGTAATTAAGAGACAACTGTTTTCATCGAAGTGATAGAGTTGGTTCATTTGCTTCTATAGAGACTTGGAGTGGGTGAGGTGCGAAAGGCACCAGTAGCTATCCGTATACCCTGATGATGGATGGAATTCAACCATCGTAGGTTACTCTGTCTTGCCAAACCATAGACTTGGGACCCATAATCCAGCTTTGAACGTATAAGTGCATGATAAAGATGGAGCAATGAAGCTCGATCAGCACCCCACCCAGTAGAGGATAGAGTGCGAAGGAGGTTCAAAGTTCTTTTGCACTTTTCTCTTAGTTGACGAATGTGTGCTAGAAATATGAGTTTTCTGTCAAAAATGAGTCCCAAGAACTTGGTTTCTGTAGTTACTGGAATAACAGTAGGTCCTATTCTTAGTTCAGGATCTGGGTGATGAGTGCGTTTTCGAAAGAAGCGTACACAGACACTTTTTTCTGTTGAAAACCAAAACCCATTATTAAGAGCCCACAGAGAGAGACATGATCAATTGCTTGCCGAAGTTGTCTTTCAATTACCCTCCTGTTACATGAGTGACAGTAAATTGTGAAGTCATCAACATATAGAGCATTGTCTACAGTGGGAGGATGCTGTTCAATGATTGAGTTGATTTTAATAGCAAAAAGGGTTACACTTAAGACAGAGCCTTGGGGAGCACCTTGTTCGTGAAGATATGGTCGAGATAGCGTATTTCCCCCTCTGACTTGGAAAGTTCGCCTGAGCAGAAAGTTTTTAATAAATATAGGGAGGTGTCCTTTGAGATCTAGGTTATAGAGGTCTTTTAATATGCCATATCTCCAGGTTATGTCATAAGCTTTTTCCATGTCCACTAGGATAGATACTCTTCCATGAGCAGGACCATCTCCAGTTCTATCCTTATATACAACAGTGAAATTCCTAAAGGTACGGTCCTCATTGGGTCTTAAGTAAGTTTCCTGTAGACAGAAACAGAAAGGTTTGTGTTTCTGCAACAATATCTTGATATCGTCAATATTCTGGCAGATCCCACGACAGTTCCATTGTAAAAATTTTCCTATTATTTTGATTTTATTGACTTGTCTGGTTTTCGAGAGGCTGAGGGCTTACCTTTGTCAGATTTAAATTTATCCACTGTTTTAAGGAAGTATGGACAGCCAGTGTCCATCTCTTCCTCTGGTAGAGTGTTTAAAACATCAAATGTGTTAGGGTCAGTTGGAATGCTTAGTTTGCTTTCAGTGGGTATCAAGGTATCCATTTTTTCTGTGCGAGTGTCTGGTGGTTTATCTTTGAGTGAAGTCTCCCCCATAATTTTTTTGACAAATGAGTTTTCATTAAATGGGACCATTTTTTAAGTTGTCTCTGGAGTAAGGCTATAGGTCTTGTGATTAATGCGCTCAACAGAGAAGCACTTACGATCGTAAAGTTCAGATATGGTGAAATTATCAAATGGTGGTAGACATACATGTTTGAGTTGCTGTTGGCACTTTTTTAATTGTTATTTTTTCAGCATAAGAGGATCGCAAAACAGGTGTAATGGTGGCTAGCTTTCTTTTTGCATCCTGATATGTTATGTTTTGTTCTGTTTTTATTTTTTTTTATCTCTTTTTCATCTTTCCATTTCTGACATGCACAAAAGTATGCTGGATGATCTCCCTGACAGTTGACAGATTTAGCTTTTTTTTCACAGCAAGATTTATTTTCAAGTTCTTTACTACCACATCGAGCACAGGTAGTAGAACCACGACAGGCAGTTTGGGCATGTCCATATCTTTGACATTTAAAGTGTCTCAGCGGGTTAGGGATGTACATTGTAACAGGACAGCTGAGATACCCTGCTTTTACAGATATCGGAGGCCTAGGTATATCAAAAGTAAGGATGATGTTCTTGGTTGAGACCAGGCGACCATCCCTGCGTATCAGGATGCGTCTCACACCCGTCACTCCTTGATCTTTAAGCTCTGAACATATCTCCTCATCAGGAACCTCAAGGAGATCGCATTCTGATATCACTCCTCTACTGGAATTGAGCGTTCTGTGAGGTGTTACTGCAATTTGTATTCCACCCATTGTCGTTGCTCTCGGTAGTTTCTCGGAATGTTGTTTGCACATTGTTTCCACGAGGATATCACCAGAACGCAATTTCTTGACAGTTTTATCCTGCCAATCCTTCTAAACCTTTTTGGATAAAGAAGGGCGACATTTTCCCAATTGGTTTCTCACCTGTTGCATGAATGATTAAAAAGGTTGGTACATTTTTGTTAGTATCCGATATCTTTTGTTTCTTACTTATGTTTCCATATGCTGTGTCTATATTATCAGTACTTGGTTGGGACTTTGTTAGGGTCCCTGAAACATTTGAGGATGAAGAATTCATATTTAAGGAATTTTTAATTCAGCGCCAGAGCTCCCCACCCACCACGGAGCCACACATGGATGCCCACTACCTGGCAAGCAAAGAATGCGCTCAGGAGTGGAACGCCAAGGGCTACCCTGGACGCTATACCGGCACTGCAGCAGGTCTAGGATCCTGACCCCGGACCATGGGGTGAGAGACTTACTGCAAGGCCGTTGACCCTTGCAGGCAAGCCCACTAGCTGATTGATCCTGGCTGGGCCATCCAGTACCACCCGTCTTGCTGAAGCAGAAGCCAAAGTAGTGCAAGACTACCAGGATTCCCCTTTCCGGATGTCAATGGGTCACACCGCACGGCAAACACGGTGGCAGGGCGTTGGATCCCAGTGATGGTGGTCTGGAAAAAGGATAGCGAAAAAGACTCAGGAGAAGTAGAGCAAAGAAAAAGAGGAAGAATGAAAAGGGCCAGTACCATCACTGGGAGGTCTCCTCCACCATGAACAGGTGCCTCACATGGAGGGGACTGGGAGGAGGAGGGATCTAATCTTTGGTAGAAGATAAGGGCAGCAAGTTTACAGTGGGGCTTGAATGTTGTGTGGAGGTTGTACTTTTTTTTAAGGACCTGGCTATTTTTTCTGATGTGCCACAGATTTTTTCAGAAATGCCATCACCACAGTATGGTGATAGCATTTCTGAAATCCTTCTAAAAAGATGGCCAGGGGAATTGGGCTGATTATTTTTTGAACAACAGTAAAAAGTGCTTTATGACAAATAGTTGAGAAATCATGAGAATACAAGTTTTGTAGATATGGAAAAGGCATACGACAAGGTGCCAAGAAAAAAGCTATTCAAAACACTATGGTTGAATGGTGTCACTTGGGCATTATATCAAGCAATACTTAGTCTTTATTTGAGTTGTAAGTCAGCAGTTAGAATTGAAGTACAGGAGGATGGTTTAATGTTAAACCTGGTCAGACAAGGATGTACATTATCCCCTCTGTTATTCATTAGCTATATGGATCACATTATGAAGGAAAGTAGTATTAAACCTGATATCAATATTGGAGATGTTAATCTCAGCTCTTTACTTTATATGGATGATGTTATACTTCTAAATAAATCCAGTAAAGTCTGCAAGATTCCCTGACTAAATTGAATAACTGTCGTAATAGATATGGTATGAAAGTCAGCAATAACAAGACAAAGACAATGAAACTAGAAGTGAAAATATTAACTGCATTGTGAATGGAGAACCTATAGAACAAGTAAAACAAGTAAAATAAGAGAGAAATTAGTCAAAATACTAAATTAGTTGTATACAAGACAGTGTTCAAACAATTTTAAGTTATGGATCTCAGAACTGGGTTAGAAATAAAACACTTGACCAAAGACAAGAGACTGCAGATATGAGAGTCCTGAGAAAGATTAGTAAAGTGAACAGATGGCATCAATGGCAATATCATATTAAAAATGAGGATATTAGGAAAGAACTTCACATTATTAGCATCCAGGAATGTGTTAGCAGAGCTATTCTCAGGTGGTATGGTCACTTAAACAGAATGGGAGAGGAAAGATAAGAAAGCAAGTGCTCTCTGCCAGATTGGCAGGAAAAAGACCCAGATATAGGTGGACTGATACAGTAAAAAGTGCCTTAGAAGACAGAAATATAAGATCTGATAATGTTGGAGTCTTGACAGGTAACAGATTGATTTGGAGAAAAATTGTAGATAGGAAGTTAGTGGTGAAGTAAGTTTTTCATGTAGTACTATCATATGAAGTTGAAGATTTGGTTACAGCAGCACAAGGAGATGGAATGCATAAAGGTGAGGATGAAACAGGTAGGAATGGAAATCAGTCAGGATCGAGGAAATGGGAGTGGTCAAACTGAAGAGAGAGAGAGGTGTAGTATAGCAGCTAGAATAGAGAATGTTGGTGCTGCTAGGATGGCCTCAAACACACAGTGATTGTTATGTTTATACACAAATGTAAGGAGTATTTGAAACAAGAGAGCTGAGTTTGTTGCATTGATTGAGACACTATGCCCAAGAGTAATCGGAATAAGTGAAACTTGGTTGTCTGAGAAGGATGTGATGTCAGGAATAGAATTAGAAGGATATATAATTTTCCAGAAGGATAGAGATGTGAAAAGAGGAGGGGAGAGTGCAATTAATGACCACAGAGCAATTGTGTCCACAAAATATGGAAGTTGATAGTGTATGCACAGATTTTGAATCTGTGTGGTGTGAAGTTGAAATAAACAGGTTAGTATATCTCATAGTATGATGTTATAGGCCAGGGAATGCAGAGAATACTCATTGTGAAATATTTAGGCAAATTAATTGGGCATGTAAAAAGAAGGTAATCCTGATGGGAGACTTTAATTACTGGAATATAGACTGAAAAGAGAATATAGTGTATGGAAACAAAGAGAGCAAGTTTGTGGAATTTCTGAGAGATAAGTATCTTAAACACATGATTGAAGCAACTAGAGGCTTTAATGTTTTGGAATTGGTGATAACTTCACAAGATGTAGTTGTTAATGTAATGTTGACACTGATGCTAGTTGATGAGAGTGATCATGAGGTACTTCTTTGAGAAAGTCATCCTTTCCCAAAATGAATATATGTGGAAGTATAAGTAGTGATTATAGGAAGCTCTGTAGTCGGTTAGCATCAGTACGTTGGGTAGATGAGCTGAGCGGAAAAGATGTCGACAATGCATGGAAATTCACAAGGCAATATCTGACAAAGGCAATGTATGACTGCATACAGAGGATTAAGCAAGTAAATAGAGTAGGAGGGAGTGAAATGGATGAACAGCCAACCAACAAATCAACCAAGCTGTGCTGGAAAAGAAAATGTTATGGAGGAGGTACAAGACAGCTAGTGGTGATCAGATCCATGAAGAGTATAAAGTGCAGGCAAGAAAGGTGACGAGCTATATGATAAATATGTTCTCAATTGAATGAACCTCTCACGATGAGTCCATCGACTCCATGGAGAGTGTACACCCTTGAGGGAAACATGTCAGGAATTTGATGATGACAATATTATGATTTTTTTAATTTTGTAATCGCTGTAGCTATTGGAAAGGAAGGTATTGTGTATGCGGTTGAGTTCAGTTGAAAGGACAGTTCCACTGGAATAAAGATCTTGCTGCCCTTATCTGTTCTACCAAAGATCAGTTCCCTCCTCTCTCAGTGCCTGGAGTTTATGAAGTATCCTGTTCTTACAAGCTGGCTTATTTTGGACAGACAGGCAGATCAGCAACCATCCACTTAGAAGAACACAAATCATACATCTGTAATCACGACTATGGTCAATCTGGCCATAGTCATGATTATGGCCTCAGTATTTCTTTTTTGAATTTATTATGCTCCAGCATAATAAATCCAAAAAAGAAAGAATTTTTAGAATCTGCAGTAGCAATTAGAAATCAAACTGAATTTAAATAAATATGGTTGCATAAAATTTCCTGGGGTGCTTAAGGGTCAAGGCTGTATAACTGAGAGGAGAACTCCACATAGCCTTTAAAGGAATGCGGAGAACCGACCAGGGCTTCTAACCTAATGTCCAATCCTCACCTTCTCGTGGTGCACCCTGTTGGGTATCTACTTGGATACTGAACGAACGAGGATGGGCTGGCAATTTGGGATTTAGCCAACCAAACTGTATTCTCATTGATTAAACCAAAATAAATAATGATGGTATGACATGACAAAATTTCATGCCGGATGGGGCGTCGCCCGGTTAAACAAGGCCACCGTTGTTTTCGCCAGGGAAACAGGGCGAACAGCAAAAAGTCATCTACTGGAACAAACCCAAAAACAAACCCCAACTCAACATCACCTGAGTTAAAGATCGGTACTATCAACATAAGAAGCCTGAATAGCAAAGAAATGGAGCTAGCTGAGGAATTAGATAAGTACCAGATCGACATAATAGGAGTGATGACTGAAACAAAAAAGACAAAAACGGGTGAGATCTTTCTGAGCAATAAATACAAAATGTTATATTCAGGCAATGACAATCAAGGAAAAGAAGGAGTAGCCATAGTATTCAACAAAAAATACGAGACTAATCTTCTTGAATGGCAGTCAGTCTCAAGTAGAGTAATGTGGGCAAATATGAGAATGGGGAACTGGACAATGAGACTTATTTGTGCCTATGGTCTCACAGAAGGTTCTACTAAGGTAGAAGTGGAGAAATTTTTTGATGCTTAAGAAAAAGCAACTGACACAATGAAAAGGGAAAAGTTGGTCCTTGTTGGGGATCTAAATAGCAGAGTAGGAAATGATTGTGAGACATACAAAAATATTTTGGGAAAATTTGGAGAAAAGAGCAAAGCTAATAATAATGGCAAATACCTGTTGGATTTCTGCTCAGGACATGGACTGGTTATTACTAACACCATGTTCCAACATAAAAATGTGCACAAATTCACATAGAGAGAAGAGGCAAGGAATAAAAAAAGTCTCATTGACTATGTTATTGTTGATAGTGATGTTTTCTCCCTGGTGCAGGACACCAGAGTGTAGAGAGGATTTGAAATTGGAAGTGATCACTATTTAGTCTTGAGTAGGATGAAATTGAATTTCATATTGAAAAGAATAACATGTAAGAAAGTTTTAAAGCGAATAAAAGTTGAGCAGCTCTTAGATGGGAAAAATGAAAGAGTTTGAGAACAGGAACCAAACCTTGGAGATTCAGTGGCAAGCCTTGAAGAAAACCCTGATTGATTCAGCCAGAGAGGCATGTGGTGAGGTTGTCTGCAAGGATAGAAAAATCAGAACTCCATGGTGGACACAGGAAGTTAAAGAGGCAGTGAAGGAAAAGAAGAAAGCATATCAAAAGTTTCTGGCAAATAAGTCAGCTTGTGCTCTTAGAGAATACAGAGACAAATGTAAGAAAGCTAAATACTGTGTAAAACTAGCTAAACAAAAGTCATGGGAGGACTTTGGCAAGAATATAGAAAATAAATATTAAGAAGGTGGTAAGAATTCTGGAGGTTGTTGCAGATGCTTAGAAATGGAGGAAAGAGCACTGTAAAAGGAGTTAGAGATGATAAAGGTGACATGAAAATGAGAGAAAAAGATATCCTTGAAGTATGGAGTAATTACTTCGAAAAAATTGCTAAATGAAACAAGCAGTGATAGCAGAGTGGTAAAAAACACTGACCATGCATACAGTCAGGAATACATATCCATACTTGAAGTAGAAAAAGCCATCAAAGGCTTGAAATGTGGAAAGGCAGCAGGAGTAGATGATATTCGACCAGAAATGCTGAAGTATGGTGGTATAAGAGTCTTACAGTGGCTGCACTGCATAGTTCAGAAAGCCTGGACAGAGGGACGAATTCCCGAAAGAGGTTTACAGGTAAAAGTGATCTGTTCATCACTTTTACCTGTAAACCCCCCCCCCCAGATGAAAGGAGATCACAGATGCACTGCTGCCCAGGGAAAAGTCCCACAATCATCACAACATCATAGCCAGTGTGTTCCATCTCAAGGTGAAGATAATGGCTCTGTTGAACAAGGACAGCCTGTTTCGGAGAGTGCGGTGCTTCATGTACTCTGTGGAGTAGCACTGCTCTAACCACAGCAAGATGTGAGGCACAGGGTGTGCCTCACATCTTGCTGTGGTTAGAGCAGTGCATCTTCTCTGACATGATCAACAAAGTCATCTGTGCTGAAATACCTAACCCTGAGCAAGACACTCTCCTCCACAACATCATCAAGGCCAACATGATTCGTGGACCCTGCAGCAGCTTGAACCTCTATTCACACTGCATGAAAGGAGGTAGGTGCAGCAAGAGGTACGCCCCCCCCCGGCCAATTCTGAAGGACATTCGGACAAGAGATGATGGATACCCACAGTATCGGAGGATGTCTCCAGCTGACAGTAGCTTCACTGTAGAAATCAATGGGATAGAGCTAGACAACTGCTGGGTGGTGCCCTACAACCCTGTCCTGTAATGTATTTTTGATGCTCACATCAATGTGGAATTACGCAACTCTGTCAAGTCCATTAAGTACATTTGCAAATACGTGAACAAGAGCAGTGACCAGGCAGCTTTTGACTTGGAGAATGAGAAGGATGAGGTGAAGTTGTACGAGAGAGTGGAAGGTACATCAGCAGCTTGGAGGTTGCCGTTTCCCATTCATGAGAGGTACCCCCACTATCTTTTCCACCTCACTGTTCACCTCAAGAATGGTCAGCATGTGTACTTCACCTCCAACAACTTGGCCAAGAATCTCAGCATCCCTCCTCAGACGATGGATAACCACATACCCACTCTTGGCTTTCTTTGAGCCAAGCAAAAACTGACGATTTTGCAAAAACCCTCCTGTACTCAGAAATCCCTTCTTATTTTGTGTGGAAGAATATCAAGTTCACGAGAAGGAAGCAGGGAAGGATGTCGATGGCTGGCCAGGAGTGAAGAAGGACCACGCACTGGAAGGGTGTAAACCATCGACCCAAACAGCACTAAGTGTTATCATCTCCACATACTGTTATATGAAGTTCGAGGGCCAGCATCCTTTTCAGAGCTGAAGACTATGAATGGTGTTGTCCATTCCACATTCCAGTCTACATGCAAGGCTTGCTCGAGGTTGACAAGTACTGGGACACTACCTTAGAGGAAGCTGCCCTGTGTGATTCTCCCTTCAAGCTGAGGGAGCTCTTCACAGTTATGCTGGTGTCCTGTCAACTCTCTGATCCTCTAGTCTTTGGGAGAAGTACAAAGACAGTCTCTCAGTGGACATCACGCAGCAGGTGGAGAGGGAGTTGTAAGGTAGTGCACATCAGGTGATGGACAAGTGTGGAAGAATAACAAATACAAGGTTACAACAAATGCCTGGTGATTGAGGATTCAGTGTTGGCTTTGGGAGGACAGGGCTTGCCACATTACGGCCTGCCTTGGTCAACAAGGTCTGGAGGAGTCTTGGGAAACAGGAACTGAGGGAGACCAACTATGACACGAATGCCTTGGCACAGGTGGTGTCAAATAATAATGGTTCGCTGATGGATGAGCAGCTCACTGTCTATTGGAAGGTCCTTAGCAGCATTGAGTCAGGTGCTGGATAGGTCTTTTTCCTTTTCCTGGATGCTCCTGGTAATACTGGGAAAACCTTCCTCATCAACTTGCTCCTGGTGAAGGTAAGGAGTGATCGTGGCATTGCCTTGGCTGTCACATCGCTGCTATCCTGTTGAAGGGAGGCAAGACAGCCCATGCTGCCTTCAAGCTGCCCCTCTGCATGGATGAGGTTGAGGGTTATGCTCAGTGCCTCAAAACAAAGCAACATGACCCAAGTGCTGTGGGACTGTAAGCTAATTGTTTGGGATGAGAGCACCATGGCACACAGGGGGGGGGGATTGAGACACTGAGCATAACCCTTAAAGACATCAGGGATAACGATGGAGTGATGGGGGAGTCACCATGCTGCTGATTGGAGACTTTGGGGAAAACTCTGCCAGTGGTGCCAAGGAGAACTTGAGCTGACGAAGTTAAGGCATGTGTCAAGGTGTCGTATCAATGGCCCCCTTTCTCTCAGGAAGAACATGAGGATCCACTTCACAGGCGATATCTCTGCTGGGCAATTCGCTAAACTCCTACTCAAAATAAGGGACAGAGAGTATTCCAAGTCCGAGGGAAAGATGACCATCTCTGCAGGCTTGGGCTCAGTAGTGGCGACCCTACCAGACCTCACAGCCAGTATATACCCTGATATCACCAATATCAAGGAGAAGTCCATGGAATGGCTGTGCGAACATGCCATTCTGACCTCCAAGAACAACAAGGCTGCCATCATTAATGACATTCTACTTAACTTGTTTGAAGGGGCAGAAAAGCAGTACAGGTCTGTCGACTCAGTGCTGCAAACTGATGATGTGATCCATTATCCGTGGAGTTCCTCAACACCCTCAACCCTCCTGGCTTCCCAGCACACAAGCTTCTCCTCAAAGTGGGACTCCAGTGATATTGTTATGAAACCTCAACCCACCCAAAAATTCTGCAATGGCACCAGGCTGCGAGTGAAGGCTCTCCACAGGAACGCCATGTTCACCGGCTGTGCTCAGGGAGAGTCGGTGTTCATACCATGCATACCACTCATACCATCAGAGTATCCCATTCAAGTTCAAGAGGCTGCAGTTCAAGGTCTGCTTTGCTATGATCATCAACAAGTCCCTGGGACAGTTGCTGAAGGTGGCAGGGATTGACTTGCGGGGGGGAACTGCTTCTGAAATGGACAGTTCTATGTGGCCTGCTCCAGAGTGAGCTCACCCAGCAGCCTGGCGATCCTGGCGCCTGAGGGGGGGAACCACCAATGTGGTCTACAAAGAGGTCCTTAAGTAGGGAAAAAAGGTCATATGTATTTTTCACTACAATCTTCTATTTTTTTTATTTCTTCATCAAATGTTATATTTCAAATTTCACTTGATCATTTTTCTGCATCAACACGCTTCACTTTATTCAAACTATATATACTTTTTTCTTTATTAGTTTTTATTTACTTTTGTGAACACCTTTGCAAAGCACAGGTGCTATGCTATTATATCACAAAACCCATTCAAAAATCAAATATAACAATTTATAAAACAAAAAATATTATTATTATGTGACACTTCCAGGGAGTCCAAAGACTCATCGAAGGAGGGCTCTACAACTCTTTGTCTCCACCACTCAATCCACCAACTACACTAACACTATCTACTGTCCCCCCACCACTAGTATTTGCACAGACAATCACAAACATCCATGGCAGAATTCAAACCTGCAAACTTTTGGCAGGAGAGCAGATACACTAACCACTCGGCGAACCAGGCCAATGCATTATAATTGTCATAATTTTTATTATATTGTATTAATATTATAAAAAATATTATAATTTGCTTGTTTTTAAATAATAAACATCTATAAATTTTGAATTCTATGTACAAATGTCTAAAAATATAATGTGAGGTATCAAATTAAAGGGAATTTTAACCTGAACATGAATGTGGTGTTAGTCAAGTCATTCGATGGAACCATGACTTTTAATAATTACAGGGTGTTGCCTGACATGGGGTAGTTGTGCTAAATATAAATTATTCATTGCAATCAAAGGAGAGTTTATTGGAGTCAAAATGGATTTATAGTAGTTAAATACCGTAGCAAAGCACCAGTATCATGCTAGTATATATATATATATATATAAATTACTTCACAGACCAAACATGAAATGTTTTTAAGCGATTTCAGGTCTCCAATAAGTAGCAGTGGGCCTCTTACTGAGTGATGAAATTCATCTTCCACCTAAAAACAATCACAAACATTCATGACAGGATTAGAACCTGCAGCCTACTGGTTGGAGAGTGGGTACACTAACCACTTAGCTAACCAGGCATGCAAACTATTTGGCTGTATATAAAATTAAACTGGATAATTATGAGTTAAAAAATTCTTGAGAATACAATCTATTTCATCATCATCATCAAATTCCTGCCATGTACCCTCAAGGGGTGTACAGGATATGATAGTATTACATGAAAAATTTCATCATTACTGACTTCCTATCTACAATTTTCCTCCAGATTCTGTTACTTGTCAAGACTCCAACATTATCAGATCTTATATTTCTGATGTCTAAGGCACTTTGTACCGTATCAATCCACCTATATCTTGGTCTTCTTCTGGGTCGTTTTGCTGCCAACCTGGCAGAGAACACTTGTTTTGCCAATCTTTCCTCGCCCATTCTGTTTAAACGACCATACCACCTGAGATTAGCTCTGCTAACGCATTCCTGGATGCTGACAATGTCAAGTTCTTTCCTAATATCCTCGTTTTTAATATGATATTGCCATTGATGCCATCTGTTCATGCCTCTAATCCAGGGTTTCTCAAACTTTTTCTACGACGGAACACTTCACAAATCCTGAAATGTTCACGGAACACTTGGTTATTTTGTAATGTATTAATTAATAATTGATAATTAATTATTAATTAATTAAACATCAATTAAACCATAATTAAATTAATTTGTGCTGAATTTCATTGACATATCCATTCTGATCACCAAAAATTTATAATATTATTATAAATTTTTGGTGATCAGAATTTTGATGAAAGTGAGCAACATAAAGAAGAACATCTCCCAGGAAGACCCCACCTGGTGTTCTCTGGTGAAGTCACCTTCACCACGGACATGCGACAGCCTGTGCTAAATCTTGTTATCATCGGCACGTCACGTGTAATGGTGAACTATCCCTGAGTGCAAAGACAGTGTTTGCGGTGCGGCTCCAATGAACATCTGAGGAGTAACTGCCCCAGAGCCAAGTGCTTCAATTGTTTCGGCATTGGGCACATTTCTAATCAGTGCCCACACCCCTGCCGAAAGTGCAACGACAAAGATCACAAAGTAACATCATGTCCTCTGCGCACATTCGCAGAAAAGGCAGGGGTGGCCATTGAGACACTATCCCCGCAAAAGACGCCGGTGAATTTCCGGTACTCCCCAACACCATCGGGGAGAGTCTTTCTCACAGATTGTCTTGGGGAAAATCAAGAAGCGTCCCACTGCAACAACATCAGCAAATGAGACTGTTTTTCCCCCCAGCAACAACATCCGCTGAGGAAGCAGTACCCCCCTCGGACACTTCCATCGTTCCACCATCACCATTGGAACAGGAACAAAAACAACACACACAGCCGAGGGGAGCGCACAGGAAGCCATGGATAGCGCAACATCAGCTATCCCCCCCCCCCCCTCAACAACATCAGAGGAAGCTTCTTCAGCGGACGCTATGCAGATCTCCCCCACAGTAGCCAGCATCCCCCCCCCCCCTGCAGTGGAGTTGAATACAAAAGAGGGGGAACAACTTCTTCCAACCCCCAAGGACCTTCCTAAAAAAAGAAAAGAAGCGGCT
The DNA here is from genome assembly GCF_054136105.1 of Typopeltis vanoorti. NCBI lineage: Eukaryota > Metazoa > Arthropoda > Arachnida > Uropygi > Thelyphonidae > Typopeltis > Typopeltis vanoorti. The sequence continues at coordinate 59,751,858 of NC_143550.1, read as the reverse complement.
TCTCCAAAGTTGGAGAAAAAACATCAGCGAAGTCGCCCCAAGGGAGGTCAGGACTGTACGACATCAGAGTCCAAGATGGAAGTGGAAAGCCCCTCTACTCACAGACACAGTATAAACTCCAAGTACCAAAAACTCGCCGACTTCCAATTCAACTTTTACGATTACAAGATAAAAGATGATAAAATCACAAGCTTTAAAATCGTTAACACCCAGCACGAATTCGAAGTTCTCTCGAACTTCGGTACAAGACTGGAAGCTGGTCTGCAGGAAGCGGGATATTCTACCTCCCCCCTACAGATCGAAGATCTGACCACGTGTGTAAGGAAATTATGTATTAAAGACTTAGGCAGGGTTTAAACCACTTAAAAAATCATAATACCGCCACCCACTTCTGTGTTGCCTCCCTCGACATCAGAGGGCTCAGTTCACCATCTAAACAACAGGAGGTGTGGAATCTCATGCTAGCCCATAACATCCGGCTCTTGTTCCTGCAGGAGACACACTTCTACAATTTCAAGGACATGCAGGAACCGAGTCATAAGTACCCTGTAAAATCCTATTTGAGCTTCAGCACAAGTAACAGCGCCGGGGTACTTACTTATGCTAACCCTTTATCCTCGGAGCCTTTCATAACATCCAAACGGATACAGAAGGAAATGTTCTTGCCGTCGACTGGAAGTACCAGGGCTGTATCACCAGATACATTAACATCTACGCCCCGGCATATGCAACATTACAACCAGCATTCTTCTAGTCGCTCCATACATACCTGTACGGCGCCCATCACGTCATCTTGATGGGGGACTTTAACTGTGTGGCAGACCCGGCCTACGATAAACTAGGGGGAAATTCCAACACAGGTACAGCTGGCTACAGGGAATTGAAAATTCACCTTAGAAATCTCCAGCTGACAGATATCTGGAGGGCTCACAACCCCTACTCTCGGGATTATACTTGGCCAGGCCGAGGCATCGGCACACGACTCGACCGTTTCTATTTGTCACCATCCCTTGTCTCCAGAGCAGAAGCAATAAGGCACGTTCCAGTCAACTATTCCTTCGAGCGAATGCAGACTTTTTCTCCTGTGTGCTGGTTTCGTAGGGTAGGTAAATATAAATAAAATAAATGAGTAAATCTAAGTGTTAAGAAAAAAACAATCATTTATTGTCAAATGTTAATTAGTAAAAACAAAACACACATTGTGCGAGACAATGCACGTGTCTTGGGAACATGATTTATTTGTTGCGAGACATAATGCAATTGGCGTGAAAGTTCATTTCTTTGACGTTTAGTGATCTGATTAAAGCTTTCCAAATTTCCATTAGGATTAGACCTTGATTCTTATTTAGGTTTCCTGTTGAACGGGTGACTGCAGCAGCCTCCTTGAAGGCTCTGGAATGGTAATTCCCCTCTATATAAGGCATATGACTCTTATCCCACTCAATCAGATGGTTGGTAGAGGCAAAGTGTCAAGAAAGGCTTGAAATATCTTGTTTGTTGTTTCTGACATAGCCTATGTGTTCCTTCTGTCTCGTTTCGAAGCTTCTAGAGGTCTGACCAGCGTAACTAACACCACAGGAGCGAGGTATATTATATACTTCATAGTACTTGTAGAATGGATGAGGGTCTTTCAGTGATCTTAAAAATTTCCGAATAGTATTGACTGGCTTGATTGCTACTCTAATATTGTGTGGTTTTAGAAGGATAGCCAATTTTTTGGAAATGCTGCTGACAAATGGAATAGTTATAGTACTGATGTATTGGGTGTCATCACGTTGTCTTTGTGGTATATCCGAAAAGAGAATCTTGTTGCAGAGTCTTTTTGGATAACCATTTAAGGATAGCTTTCTGGATATTGTAGTTAATTCTTTTTGTAAGTCATCTTGGTCTGTTGTGTAATGTATAGCTCTTTTCTTAAGCATATGGATAATGCTAAGTTTCTGGGATATATGATGTGATGAGTTGAAATGGAGACAGACAGGTTGATACTGTTATTGGTTTGTTTCTTTATTAGGATGTCTTGGAATGGAAGTTTTTTTTTTTTTCAATTTCTGATGTGAATTTGATGGTATGGTGGAAACTATTGATTTGGTTGAGATAATCCATTAGTTCTTCTTTTGTGCGATTCCAAATGATAAAGATGTCATGAACATATCTGTACCAAGTTTTTGGTTTTGGGGTAATTTGTGATAAGATTTTACCACTAGGTCTTCCATGAATAAGTCAGCACAAGAAGGAGAGAGGGGGCTACCCATGGCTAATCCGGTAAGTTGTTTGTAGACTGTTTTTTGCCAAATGAAATAGTTCGAAGTTAAACAATAATTGAACAAAGTAGTGATGTTTCTTGGGAACAAGCTGTCTAAGATGTTGATGACTTCTACAACTGGAATATTTGTAAATAAAGATGTGAAGTCAAGGCCTGCTAGCATATCATCTTCAGAGATAGGGATGTTTTTTAATTTATAAATAAAATGTTGTGAGTTTTTAATATAAGTATCCAAGTTGTGAATGTGTTGTTGTAAAATCTTGGCTAGATATTTAGACAGTTGGTAAGTAGGAGAATAGATTCCATCAACTATTGGACGTAATGGTATACCTTCTTTATGTATTTTAGGAACACCATACAATCTTGGAGTCAACAGGTGCATGGATTTTAGCTTTCTTGTTAAGTCTATAGACCAGTTAGTCATTCCACATAATAGTTCATTTGTGTCGTTATGGTTATTTTGCGTAGGATCTGTACTGAGAACGTTATAGACAGACATGTCTGATAATAGATTTTTAATTTTTTCTTCATAATCTTTTGTATTTAAGATAACAGTATTGTTGCCTTTGTCAGCTTTAAGTGTGATGATGTCTTTATTATTCTTTAATTTGTGTAGTGTTCTTCTTTCCATTTGGTTAGAGTTAGGAGATCTTGACGGAGCGGAAAAGATAATGCTGCTTTTTAATCTTAAGTCATTAGCTATTGGGTGTGGAAGCAATGAGATGGTTTTTTCTAAGTTGCAGATGAACTCTATTTTAGGAATAGTAGTAGGTTTTAAGGCAATACTGAATCCTTTTTTGAGAACTGAGATCTCAAGTTTTGTTAAAATGTGTTTAGATAGGTTTATTATCACTTTGTTATCTGGTAGAGACGGTTTAGAGTTAATATAATTATCATACAGCAAGTTGAATTTATCAATTTGCGTCTTTTTACTGTAACTAAAGGTTTTGGCATAACTGTTGCTAATCATATTATATACCAACAAATTTACTCGTAAATACCTTTCCAATTTTTTTTAAAGTTCATACATTAACCTAGGTATTATTAATTAATTATGGCATAATCATAAAGAGTATTAGTGCACTTATGTATACGATGTGTCATGTTGACAAATATAAATTACATTTAAATTAGTTATCAATTACTGGGCTAATGAAATCTTGTAGCATGTCGTAGTTTCTTCAAGCAAACATCATTAAATTAATTTGTGTTGATTTTCATTGACATATCCCATTCTGATCACCAAATACATTTATAATATTATTATAAGTACTTACAAGTGAATGCAGACTTTTTCTTCTGTGTGCTGGTAGTTTTCTCCTCCTTTTGTACATCCATCACAAACACCTTCAATAAGAGATTTCTTAATAACAAAATTAAACAAAGTGCCTTGTCTCTTATTCATATTAGATTTTAACTCTGTATTCCTATTACTTTTAAAAAAATCACAGCACTCCGGTTTCAGAATAAGCACTTACACACTGCAATACGACTTGCGAAAAAGTAGTCAGTAGTAATAGATTTGAGAACCGGATACAGACTACCTTGATCTTCAATTTCAGTGGAAAAATTTTCTTTATACTTCCCAGCTGATTGGTCACTGACATTTGCAACACAGATATCATTTCCTTCAGTTTTGAGGACAGACGATATGACCAATTGTTGTAATGGGCTTGCAGGCAATTTCTATGACCTGTCATAAACAGCGGCATTCCCTTTCCCAAATGTTGAAAGGTTTCGATGTGTGAAAATTCACGATACACAGATGTTATTAGTTGTTCTGGGTCTGAGCTTTTCGACATATTCTTGAATATTATTCTCCCCAGAATATTTTTATTATAAAATATTTATTCATGAAAAATGCTTAGAAAACTAAAATGACAAATTCCAGAATTTCTCGCGGAACACCTATTCACCTTCCGCGGAACACTAGCATTCCGTGGAACACAGTTTGAGAAACCCTGCTCTAATCTTTCTCAGGATTCTCATATCTGTGGTCTCTAGTCTTTGGTCAAGTGTTTTACTTCTCACCCAGCTCTTAGAACCATAAGTTAAAATACAATCTATTTAATACAGTTAATTATTATTATTATTATTATTATTATTATAATTGGTGTGAGATTGTGGCTAGCAGAACTAAATATACAATTGGGTGCTGCTATAGACCAGGTGATGGAAAAGATGGTGGTGACAGTATGCACAAGCAAATAGAAGAAATGAGTGGAAGGAGGGTAATTATTATGGAAGATTTCAACTATGGTCGCATTGATTGGAGTGAGGAGAGGACACATGGGAGGAAGGAATTGGATTTTATGTGGTTATTAAAGGATAACTATCTGCGACAGCATGTAATGGAAAATACTAGGGGTCAGAGAGTGCTTGACCTAGTAATTACATCTCAGGATTTGGCTGTAATAAATATGACCACATTGCCACCAATTGGTGAGAGTAATCATAGGGTCTTGACTTGGGAGGTGGCTAAAGGTGTAGAATTTTCAATTAAGACAGGGTACATGTGGAATTATTGGGCTGGAAAGTATGACAAGATTAGGAGTTTGATTATTTCAGTGCCACGGCATGTACAACTGCAAGGACTAGAAGTTAATAATGCATGGGAGGCAGTTAAGAAATGTTTGCATGAAGCAATGGCTGACTGTATACCTAGAGTCCGAATAATAAATCAAGCAGGAGTTAAATGGATGAATAACACCATTAAGATTGAGCTGCAAAAAAAGAAACAACTATGGAGGGGATTTAAGGAGAAAGGTGACCGACAGGCACATGAACGGTATAAAGCGCAAGACAGAAGGGTAACGAGTGTGGTAAGAAAAGCAAAAAAGGATTACGAAAGAACATTGGCCATGCAGGCTAAAGAGAATCCTAAACAGTTTTTTAGATATGTAGCAAGTAAAAGGAAAAATGTGCATGGCAGAATGATTTTGAAGAATGCTGATGGTAGGGAGTTAGCTGAATCAGTTGATATAGTTGAGTTACTGAGTGAGCACTTTGCAAGAATATATCATCCAGGTGGTGACATTGCAGAAACGAATGTGCCAGTAGATTATACGGGAATTGTGGTGAATGAAGTGGAGGTGAGTAGTCTATTGCATAACCTCAATGTCAATACATCCGTGGGATTGGATGGTATACCAGCTCATGTCGTACGAGAAGCAGCTAAAGAATTGTCAGTACCCTTGACCATTTTGTTTAATTTGAGTCTCGGATCTGGGTTAGTCCCGAGGGGGTGGAAAGAGGGGAAAATAGTTCCACTGCATAAAGGTGGTTCCAAGACACCTGTTATAAATTACCGACCGATTAGCATAGCAGGAATCATTGTCAAGGTCTTAAAGAAATTAGTCAAGAAAAGAATACAGGATTGGATAGATGAAAATGGGATATTGTATGGGGGACAACATGGTTTTGTGAAGGGTAGATCATGCCTCAGTAACTTGCTCACGTTTTATAACACAGTGACGGCTGAACTCGATAGGGGTAATGGGTTTACAGTGATACTACTAGACCTTGCCAAGGCCTTTGACAGGATACCACATGGAACCCTAATCAGTAAACTGGAGCAGATGGGGATAGATATAGGGTTGGTGAGATGGATAGGAGGGTGGTTGAAGGAGAGATACCAGAGAGTGGTTTATTCAGGAGTGGAGTCTAAAAGACGGCTTGTAACTAGTGGTGTGCTGCAGGCTCTGTTCTTGGACCACTGCTTTTCAATTTGTTCATCAATGATATAGGAAAGGATTTGAGAGGAAGTGTTCATTTGTTTGCTGATGATGCAAAGTTGGGTAGAGCAATTGTGAGTGCACAGGATGTCAAAATTTTACAGGATGATTTGGATAGTTTGGAAGACTGGGCTAAGAAAAATAGATGTCAATTTAATGTGGCAAAGTGTAACGTTATGCACTTTGGGGTGAAAAGAATAGCAGCAGTATATCACAATGGTGGAACTGTACTCTAGGAGATTGATGAGGCCAGGGATTTGGGAGTGTTGGTGGATAGGGAATTGAAGTTTAGGGGGGCACATTGCAAAAGTGGCTAAATCAGCTTATCAAATCACTTGGCTTCTGAAAAATACTTTAACATGCAGAGACAAACAAGTTGTTGTTCCTCTGTATCGAGCCTTGATAAGACCCCATCTGGACAACTGTGCCCGGTTATGTGCACCAGGGTTTCTTCATGATGGGGAGGAAGTGGAGAAGATCCAGAGACGAGTGACCAAGATGATAGCAGGTCTGTGGAATGAACCTTATGAGAATAGGTTGAAGATCTGTTGGTTGCAGAAATTGGACGATAGGCGAAGGAGGGGTGATATGATTGAGACATTCAAATTACTGAAGGGTTTTTATAAGATTGATGCAGAAGATATTTTTGAAAATATGACTGGTGGTGGGAGGACTAGGGGCCATGCATGGAAGCTGGGCAAGAACATGGTTGACAAGGGTGTTAGAGCTAGGTTTTTTACTTGGAGAGTGGTGAATGAGTGGAATAAGCTTCCAGAGTCTGTTGTAGGTGCTACGACCGTGAATGAGTTCAAGGCAAGGTATGATAGATACTGTGTCAATGTCGAATAGTTGTTCTTGATATGATGTTAGGGCCTCCCTCGATGAGTCTGTCTACTCCTTGGAGTTGCCCGGAACAACAACAACAATAATAATAATAATTATTCAGGCCTCCATGGAGTCAAAAGACTCATCATGGGAGGTCCTTTCTAAGAAACACAAGTCTATCAAGACTCATCAAGGGAGGTCCCTCCTAGGAAACACAAAGTCTATCATACCACTCCTTAAATGCATTGACCGTTCTCGCTCTCACCACTCCATCAGGCAATGCATTCCATGGTTCAACAATCCTCCATGCAAAGAAACCACTCCTTACCCTCTTTCTCACAGTTTCCTTTGAGATTAAGGATGATCTCACAGTTAAGGATGACAATTTCCTACATTTTAGAAATATTGAGGCAGCTGTAACAACTGAGGTTGGTCAATGAAGTAGAGTTTTGGCACATTTCTTGTATAAATGTTCATGTTTATACATGGATATATGTAACAGTTTGTCACTTTGAGGCCATTGTTTTCAATCCTGTGTTGTGCAAAGCCAGATTTGTAAGGTTTGATGAGTCAGATATAGTCTTGATTTTCAGAGATGTGCTTGTTAACAGATCTTTCTGTTTGTCCATAGTAAGATAAGTTTCACATGCATGTTACTTTGGGTACACCAGGTAGAATCAATGGTGAAAGTCTATCTTTTTGAGAAGGTTAAAGGTAAAGGTATGGGAGGAGGAAAAAGAAGACTAAGAATCAGTAAATTCATGCAGCATGCCTTGAAAAGCCCAAAATGTGAGAATCAACAATTTAATTCCAAAACAAGTTGGTAGAAAAACAATTGATAGGATGTTAGTAATAACGTAAACTAAAGGAGTCATTAAAAATCTCAACTACAGCAAGGTACCTAGAGTACATAATGCTGAATCTGAACTACAAATAACCTTCATTATACAAAGGAGTTGTGTTGTTATTATTATTATTACTACGTAACACCTCCAGGGAGTCAAAAGACTCAACGAGGGAGGACATCTACTCTATAACTCTTCGTCTCCACCAACTGCAACTACCTTCATTGTCTACACCAATGTCATCTACCGCCGTCCTCCACCACTAGTATTTTCACAGACAATTATAAACATCCATGCCCATGGAGGGATTCGAACCAGCAGCCTGTTTTCTTGAGAATCGCCAGTATATTGATAATGTGTAAAACAGGAGGCTCATAACATGGAATAACAGAGTTTGAGTTCCCAAGCAAGCGAGATTCTGATCTTTCAAGATTAATATAATCAAAAATGCACCTATTATTTATACATATTAAGGCATAATAGTAGTAAATAAAATATTCAGTACATATAAAACAAATAACCATTAAAGTAGTTGTTTATTTTCATGATTAATACATTGTAACCACATCTTAATAACATCTCTATTTGACATGCCGAAGTTGAGGACTCAAAGAAGGCTGAAAGCTACTTTTTAAAGAATCTCTCAAAGGAAACCTGACTTGCAGTTTTCAACTTCTGATTCTCTTGGTATGTAACTTCCTTCTGATATCTTTGCTTTGAAGAGAAGTTTGGGAAATTCTTCAGTTGCAATGTGAGCTGCAGCCTTGACAGTCATTTGGAGATTGTGGAATGCATAGTAACTCTTATAGCTGTCAAATCACCCACAACTTTCAGCAAAAGGTGTCAGCAGCTTTTCATTTTTCATGAGATCTTCACACATATCTTTTGCCTTCTCTTGTATGACTGCCTCAGACAAAGGCATGTTCTACTGGTTCTGATGCTTGATCCATATAGCCAGCATCCTTTCCATTTCAACTGAATGACATTGAAATTTCATTACTATGAGTGGTCTTGCAAATTGTATCAGCCATTATCACTTTAAAATTACTCATTCCCAAGGCCCTTTTAATGTCAATGTATGTTCACCTCTATCAAACCGATTCAGAACCTCCAACTTCACCTCTGAAGAATGGGATGATTTCCTAGACATTTTCTTCATTTAGTTTTTCTCTTGCCAGATATCATGCTGAGAGGACATAGAAGTCATTTACAGATAAAGACAAATACCGCATAGACTAATAAGGCAGTAGGAACACTCACTCAGCCACTGAAAACACACACACACACACACACACACACACACACACACACACACACACACACACACACACACACACACACACACACACACACACACACACAAAATAGGCACTGAGCCACTGAACACAGCAGATGGGGATAGGTAACAAGGCATAAGCACAGAAGTTTCTACACCTTGTAGAGGAAACAGTGGTATCCTTGTCATTCAGTTGAAATGGAAAGGATGCTGGCTATATGGATCAAGCATCAGAACCAGTAGAACATGAAAACAGGTGAACCAGCCAAAGAACACATGTAACTAAAAAACTTGATACTGAGTGGATTGTTCTCCACTGAGATGGCAAATAAGAATTGAAAAATCACAAGAGCATGTCATCAATTACCAAATTTCCTAGTTAAAAAGATCTAAGACAAAATGCCAAGGACAAGTAAAATGTAAACCTGTGGAACTGCTTAATATAGTATATTTTACTCATGTCCTAATATAAGTATCTCAGCTACAGGGGCAGCTCGTGCATAGGCACTGCAGAACTGCAGCACCACCAATTTTTTTCGATATATAAATATCTTTATTAATTTATTTATATTTACTTGTGATATTTAATTTTATCATCAACAATCCTATACAATTATCTTATTTTCTAAAAAAAAATAATAAAAATCCATCTTGTAGCACTTAGGAGGGCGAAGGACGCTAGCAGCACTGTGTTTTCCACAGTGTCATATTGTTATGTGCGTAAGCATATGCACGTCATAGTGAGATGCGAGCTATCAGCATAATGCGCCACTGTCCGTCGCAGTTCCACTGTTGTTTATATGCAGTTTGTGCCAGTAGTAGAGTGTTCGTAGTGTTTATCGTGTTTACTCCATCACTTTAAATATTTGGACATTACAATTAAAGACATAACATTTGTTATAGTAAGTTAAGGGGATAATAAATCCCTCATTATTTTAAAGCCGGATACGAAACTCGGAGATCGAAATCTAAGAGTTTCATGCCAAAGAACTATCGACTATATTTGTTATAGTAATTTTTAAGTAATTTTGAATTATACTAAACTGTATAATTTTATCGATAATAAACAATCTTTTTTCGTGTTTAATTTTTTTTAAATTTTTACCATAATTTTGATATTTTATCCAAACATGTATACACTGTACTTACAGTGCATATGTATATTTTGAAAGTTGCAGCACCCCCACAATTTCAAGCCACGAGCTACTAAACAAACTTTTTTAGCTAATAATTTGATATAACAAAGATAAATTCAATTCTTTAATATGTGGTATTCTTTCTCTACAGTGAAAAAATTAAAACTACTTAATAATGAACTATTTTTACCGAAAGTGAATACTTGAATCTTCAAATTCATGCTCTTCTGTTCTGTTGCCATCTTCTCTATAAATCTGGTTAGTTGAAAATCCAAGCCCTGACATGTGACACACTGGCAAGTCATCCGTCCAAATATGGGATTCCTAAATAAAATAATATGGTATATGCATATTTTGAAAAGACTTTCTAAGACATTGAGTAGCTGTAACTGATAAACTGCTTCTAATGTAAACATTTCTATTACTGTCAAATTAAATTGATTTAATAGCCTTCTAAGTTTCGATTATTGATCTGAAAGTAATTATGCCCATCTGCAACATATCACAGTTTTGTATCTGCATGGCTGTGTGATGTACATGCTAACTGCCTTTATCAAGATGCTAAAGTCAACCAATTTACCCTATTACATTTGCAATGCTTGCCAACAAAACAGCAAATACTCTTGGATGGTGCACCAAAACCTTTCTAAAATTGTCTGATTCCATCCAGAAGACAATTTGCTTAATAGGTGAATCCTCTCTCTCTTTCTCTCCACACTTACTGAAATAATTTCTTAGTCATGTTTTGTTCCACTTTATGCCTCTTTTTCAGAAGCCTTCCTTGCACCATTCCTCTCCCACAGACTATGATATCTTAGCTGTTCAAGAAATACATCAACAAGTTCCCTCTTTCTTGTTAATTAAGTTTACAGACATTGAAAGTTTATTTTTCACTTGGTTAGACTATAATAAATTTAGTTTAATCCTTTATCCAAGTGTGAGCAAACAAAGTTTGCACCTGAAAGTATCTTCAGGACTGGGGTAAGGTGGTACAAGGGATGACCTTGCTAATGCTTCTGCCTGGTATCTCCACTTGGGCCTGGCTCCCACTGAAGAGACCTCAATAAAGGTCGAAACTAGTCTATGTAGTGGCCCTTCCCTTAATGCATAACATTGGGAGATACTGAGATAGGAGTGATATTAACTTGCTCCACCTTTGCAACGAGTTGCCCAGTGTTGTACCCTTACCCCAGTCCTGAAGATACTTTCAGGCGCAAACTTTGTTTGCTCACACTTGGATAAAGGATTAAGCTAAATTTATTATAAGTTTACAGACAGTACTATAGGCTGCAACTTCTCATGTGTGTGGGCTGATATATATATATATATATATTATTATTATTATTACCCCAAGACCTCACGATGTCAAAGACTCATCTGGGAGGTCCTTTTATCATACACACAGCTCATCATACCATTCCTTGAACACATTCAAACTCCATGCAGGCACCACACTCTCAGGCAAGGCATTCCAATCAATCAATATATATATATAAGGTGATTCTATAAGGTAGTGGCCCTTCCCTTAATGCATAACATTGGGAGATACTGAGATAGGAGTGATATTAGCTTGCTACACCTTTGCAACGAGTTGCCCGGTGTTGTATTTTGTACCACCTTTCCCCAGTCCTCAAGATACTTTCAAGAGCAAACTTTGTTTGCTCACACTTGGATAAAGGATTAAACTAAATTTATTATAAGTTTACAGACAGTACTATAGGCTGCAACTTCTCATGTGTGTGGGCTGATATATATATATATATATATATATATATATATATATATATAATTATTATTATTATTATTACCCCAAGACCTCATGATGTCAAAGACTCATCTGGGAGGTCCTTTTATCATACACACAGCTCATCATACCATTCCTTGAACACATTCAAACTCCTTGCAGGCACCACACTCTCAGGCAAGGCATTCCAATCAATACATACACACACACACACACACACATATATATATATATATATATAAAAGGTTTAATGACTATTACCGAGAGAAAAGATGACAAGATATATTTAAAAAAAGATACTACTAGTTTACTAGTTTCGTTACATGAACATCCTCAGGTATCACATTCAAAGAAGTATATAAAAAATTACAGAGACTTAAAATTGTACTAACAGAACAAGTATAAAAAACTTGCATTTTTTTCAAACGCGCTACTGTTTTTTATACTTGTTCTGTTAGTACAATTTTAAGTCTCTGTAATTTTTTATATACTTCTTTGAATGTGATACCTGAGGATGTTCATGTAACGAAACTAGTAAACTAGTAGTATCTTTTTTTAAATATATCTTGTCATCTTTTCTCTCGGTAGTAATAGTCATTAAACCTTTTTTATAATATTCCAACCGAGTAAAAATGAATTTTGAAAAAAAAAAAAATATATATATATAAGGTGATTCTAAACAGTGTCATAAACTTTCTATAAAGTTTATGCCACAGTTTGTAAGTCCAGAAATCTGGCATTTCCTGAAATACAGCCCTTTGTAGTTGCAACATTAATGATGACATTTGCTGACTTGGCTGAGCAAACACATAGTATCTCCATTCTCCAACCAATAGGTCATGGGTTTGAATCCACTATAGGCATGGTTATTTGTGAATGAGTTTAAAGTGGGATATGTCCAGTAAAAATCATCACTCTGCATACAGGATACTTGAAGAGATTTGAAACATAAAAAACATAAAAAAAGTAATAAACACAAAACAAAACTTACAAAAATAAACAAAAAAATGCACTACGTGAGTCCCACCCATAAATGGTTTACAACCATTTATAGGCGGGAGTCACAAAAATGCAAAATAGATAAATGAAGTTCAATAAATCCCATGATTGTAAACAACCAGAATCACATACAAGATGTATCAGGAGACAGGAACGGCATTGAATCTAATAGCTTCTCCCTGAGCAAGTGGCAGATGATATTTGCTTTCATGTTTCTAAGCCATACAACAGTGCTTTGCAATGGAGTAAGTTCTAGTTTACTGAATGGCTGACATACACTTTATATACATGTCAATGGAAATGCATAAGAAGCACATCAGATTTATCAAGGAGGCTTTCTCTGGTCATCAAATTCCACATCTATAAACAGTCTTTATTGCCTGCCTGTGTGAAGCCATCAACAGTAAGATATCTTCACAGCTGCATAAATGGCAACAGACATCACATACACTCAGTAGGCAAAACATTAGAGAAGGGGTGATGAGAAGTTGACACTGGCATCTTCTGCACAGAGTGAAATGTACCCAAACCAAATGCAGATGGTAAATAAGCAGACATCAGGTTTTCCCAACAGTGCATTGCAATTGACAAACATGGGTAGATCTTAGCAACTTTTGATTGTGGACATATTATCAGCACAAGACAGATGGATCGTTCTATCACCCAAGTAGTAAGAACTCTAGGGTTCTCGAGGGCATCACCCTAGGGTATCAATGGGTCTGCTACATACCATCAATGGACGTACCAGCACCCAGCAAGCAAGCAGTAGCCAACCACAAGCCACTGATGACCAGGGTTGATGGAGACTGTCCAGGCTCATCGAGACCAGCCGCAGGGTGGCACAAATCACATCCAATTTCAATGTCGGAGGTCCAAGTAACATCAACAAGCATACAGTATGGTGTACCCTGCATAGCATGAGCTATGGGAGTCGACACCCTAATCATATATCATAGCTGACAGCTAATCATCAGGCATTGTGCCTCTTCTGGTCTCAGGACCATCAAAATTGGACATCTGAGTGAACCAGAGTCATGTGGTCTAATGAATCCTGTTATCAGTTATACCGAGCTGATGGGAGGGTGCAAGTATGGTGTCGACAACATGAGGCCATGGCCCCCATCATGCCAGGTTGGCTCTGTTCAAGGAGGCAGTGGCTCTGTGATGGTTTGGGAGCCTTCTTATGTGACACATTAGGTCCCTTAGTGTGTCTGGGGAGGTCCTTAAATGCTTCGAGATACCAGAATGTGCTAGCTGATCACCTACACACACTTTCATGGCCTTTACGCATCATGCAGCTGATAGTCTGTTTCAGCAGGACACTGTAGAGTCCACTGAACTGCAACCACACAGGCATGGTTCAAGTAATACTCACCTGAGTTTAAGACCATCCAATGGCCCCAAGATCCCCAGATTTATATCCAATTTAATCCCTCTGGGATGAAAGACATCAAATAGAGCAAGACATCAAATCCATGTATCCAGGGCTGACGTCTAAGGCACAGTTGTCAATAATGCTGCAACAGACATGGCTGGAATTATCTCCAGCATCTGGTGGAGTTAATACTTCGGAGAGTACAGGCTGTTATTCATGCTAGAGGAGGACCGACATGCAATTAGATAGGTATCTCTAATGTTTTGTCCATTGAGTGTATGTCAGCTGGTGTGAGGTAGTAGGTTCATCTTACAGTGGTTCTTTTAACCAGTTACTGAACAATATATGATTATTTCTTGACGTTTTCCCCTCTACCAGGGCTGTATCTAAAAAATGCAAAGGTTTCCAAGACCATTGTTTATTAAGAATTTTTTTTGTTAGTGTTGAGATGTAAGAGTACATCCTCAAGATTGCAGTTAATTTTGGGTCAGAATTATATATTATCTGATTAGAAGACCAATTCATTTTAAAAAAGAATCAGAGTCAAGTACATTCCAGAGGTGAACTGTATGCTCAAATATACAAATGTTATTCAGGAAAAAAAAAAAATGGAAGCATTTGAAAGAAAACAGAATTGAACCTTGGAGACTCAGTGGCTGTCTTTGAATGGTGACTGATTCAACAAGAGGCATGTGGTGAGGTTGTATGTATGTATGTATGCAAGGATAGAAAATCAGAACCCCATAGTGCACTCAAGAGGTTAAATCAGTAGTTATGGAAAAGATGAAAGTTTTAGAACAAATGGGGATGGATATGACACAGGTTATGTGGATAAGAGGGTGGCTACTGGAAAAATACCAAAAGTGGTATATGGAGAAGCAGAATCCAGGCAAAAGCAGGTGACTAGTGGACTACTACTGGGTAATTTGTACATAAATTATATAGGAAATAGCTTGAAAGGAAATATTCAGTTGCTTGCTGATGATGCAAAATTAGGTAGAGTAATAGTTAATCAAGGTAATGTGGAGTGCTTGCAGGACAATTTAAATAAGCTGTCAGATTACTTGGCTATTAACGCACATGCTAACAAATACTATTACTACTACTATGTTCACTGGGCATCTACAGATGTCGTATGATCACTCCGATGCTAGGTGATGTTCACACCAGGCCTCGCCATGTAGTCCTGTCGTTTGCTTTTCTGGCAGCCTCAACTCTCTGAAGATCAGTCATTTCACACACGCCATCCATCCATCTCATTGATAGTCTACCCCTGACTTTTTCCAGGAACTTTACCTTCTATTACTGTTCTGAGAAGTCCTCCTTCCATCCTTTCTATGTGTCCAAAATATTTTAACTATCTTCTGTCAATATCCTTAAGGAGCCTTAAAGTTCTACTGATCTTTTCTAACACCCATTCATTTGTACACTTTCAGTATATGATATCCTCAACAGTCTTCTGTAACACCACATCTCAAAAGCACATATCCATTTCTTATCTAACTTCTTTAGGTTCCAAGTCTCACATCCATAAGTCGCTGTTGGAAAAACAACTGCATCCAAAATCCTCAACTTTGTTCCCATGGAGATAGATCCATTCTTCCAGATTTTAGACAGGGTTTTAGCCATTCCTAACCTTTTTCTGAATCTTCTGAACAGCAATTCTTCACATTAATAATGGATCCCAGGTACTCAAACTTGCTGATTTCCTCAATTCTTTCTTCATTAAGGTACACTTGTTTCTCAAGAAGCTTCTCTGTTTCTTTTTCCTTTGAGAACCATGATCTTTGTCATGCTAGGATTGAGTTGAAGTCCTCTGTTATTACTGATCTTGTTAACTTTGTCAAGAATCAGTCCTAGTTCTTCTATGTCATTACAAAGGAGTACTGTATCATCAGCATACCTCACATTACTGATTAATCTACCCATATCCTAATTCCTGTCCTGAGCTCATCCAATGCTTCACACATGATGTCCTCAGCATATATACTAAATAAGTGAGGAGAAAGTAAACATTATTATTATTATTATTGTTCCGGGAAACTCCAAGGAGTCGACAGACTCATCGAGGGAGGCCCTAACAACTATTCAACATTCACACAGTATCTATCATATCTTGCCTTGAACTCATTCACGGTCGTAGCACCCACAACAGACTCTGGAAGCTTATTCCACTCATTCACCACTCTTCAAGTAAAAAACCTAGCTCTAACACCCTTGTCAACCATGTTCTTGCCCAGCTTCCATGCATGGCCCCTAGTCCTCCCACCACCAGTCATATTTTCAAAAATATCTTCTGCATCAATCTTATAAAAACCCTTCAGTAATTTGAATGTCTCAATCATATCACCCCTCCTTCGCCTATCGTCCAATTTCTGCAACCAACAGATCTTCAACCTATTCTCATAAGGTTCATTCCACAGACCTGCTATCATCTTGGTCACTCGTCTCTGGATCCTCTCCACTTCTTCCCCATCATGAAGAAACCCTGGTGCCCATAACCGGGCACAGTAGTCCAGATGGGGTCTTATCAAGGCTCGATACAGAGGTACAACAACTTGTTTGTCTCTGCATGTTAAAGTATTTTTCAGAAGCCAAGTGATTTCGTGAGCTGTTTTAGTCACTTTTGCAATGTGCCCCCTAAACTTCAACTCCCTATCCACCAACACTCCCAAATCCCTGGCCTCATCAATCTCCTGGAGTACGGTTCCACCAATGCGATATACTGCTGCTATTCTTTTCACCCCAAAGTGCATACCCTTACACTTTGCCACATTAAACTGACATCCATTTTTCATAGCCCAGTCCTCCAAACTATCCAAATCATCCTGTAAAATTTTGACATCCTGTGCACTCACAATTGCTCTACCCAACTTTGCATCATCAGCAAACAAGTGAACACTTCCTCTCAAATCCTTTCCTATATCATTGATGAACAAATTGAAAAGCAGTGGTAAAAGAACAGAGCCCTGTGGCACTCCACTAGTCACAAGCCATCTTTTAGACTCCACTCCTGAATAAACAACTCTCTGGTATCTCTCCTTCAACCACCCTCCTATCCATCCCCATCTGCTCCAGTTTACTGATTAGGGTTCCATGTGGTATCCTATCAAAGGCCTTGGCAATGTCTAGTAGTATCACTGTAAACCCATTACCCCTATCGAGTTCAGCCGTCACTGCGTTATAAAACGTGAGCAAGTTACTGAGGCATGATCTACCCTTCACAAAACCATGTTGTCCCCCATACAATATCCCATTTTCATCTATCCAATCCTGTATTCTTTTCTTGACTAATTTCTCTAAGACCTTCACAATGATTCCTGCTATGCTAATCGGTCGGTAATTTACAACAGCAGTCTTGGAACCACCTTTATGCAGTGGAACTATTTTCCCCTCCTTCCACCCGCTCGGGACTAATTCAGACCGAGACTGAAATTAAACAAAATGGTCAAGGGTACTGACAATTCTTTAGCTGCTTCTCGTACTACACGAGCTGGTATACCATCCAATCCCACAGATGTATTGACATTGAGGTTATGCAATAGACTACTCACCTCCACTTCATTCACCACAATTCCCGTATAATCTACTGGATTATTCGTTTCTGCAATGTCACCACCTGGATGATATATTCTTGCAAAGTGCTCACTCAGTAACTCAACTATCTCAACTGATTCAGTTACCTCCCTACCATCGGCATTCTTTAAAATCATTCTGCCATGTACATTTTTCCTTTTACTTGCTACATATCTAAAAAACTGTTTAGGATTCTCTTTAGCCTGCATGGCCAATGTTCTTTCATAATCCTTTTTTGCTTTTCTTACCACACTCGTCACCCTTCTGGCCTGCGCTTTATACCGTTCATGTGCCTGCCGGTCACCTTTCTCCTTAAATTCCCTCAAGCTTAATGGTGTTATTCATCCATTTAACCCCTACTTGATTTATTATTCGGACTCTAGGTATACAGTCAGCCATTGCTTCATGCAAGCACTTCTTAACTACCTCCCATGCACTATCAACTTCTAGTCCTTGCAGTTGTACATGCCATGGCACTGAGCCAATCAAACTCCTAAGCTTGTCATACTTTCCAGCCCGATAATTCCACATGTACCCTGTCTTAATTGAAAATTCTACACCTTTAGCCACCTCCCAAGTCAAGACCTTCTTGTGTAGAAGGTCTGACTTGGGAGGTGGTCAAGGGTACTGACAATTCTTTAGCTGCTTCTCATAAAAAAAAAAATCCATTAAACCTCCAACATAATAACAAGTCAAGACCCTATGATCACTCTCACCAATTGGTGGCAATGTGGTCATATTTGTTACAGCCAAATCCTCAGATGTAATTACTAGGTCAAGCACTCTCTGACCCCTAGTATTTTCTATTACATGCTGTCGCAGATAGTTATCCCTTAATAACCGCATAAAATCCAATTCCTTCCTCCCGTTTGTCCTCTCCTCACTCCAATCACCTCAAGCCCACCTCAATTCCGTGTGTCCTCTCCTCACTCCAAACATCCTTGCTTAACTTCTTTTCCAACTTGAAGCCAGTCAGTCAATCCAACACCTGTTCTTACCTGTTCTCAATCCAATCACCTCAATCACTCCAATCACCTCAAACCCACCTCAATCCCGTGTGTCCTCTCCTCACTCCAAACATCCTTGCTTAACTTCTTTTCCAACTTGAAGCCAGTCAGTCAATCCAACACCTGTTCTTACCGTGGCTTCTTACTCCTTATACAAGTTGGTTATGAACCTGATAGTCCATATCTGGATTACTATGCTGAAATCTGGTCTCCTGGGTTTCTTGGAGATGAGGAAGTGGTGGACGAGATTCAGAGGCAAGCAACTAAGATGATGAGTGGTCTGTGGAATGTTCCCTATGAGGATAGACTCATGGTTCATGGGTTGCAAAAGTTGATTGATAGGCAAAAAAAAAAAAAAAAAAAAAAAGGGAGAGGGATGATATGATAGAAATATTTAAGTTACTTGGAGGATTTTATAGGATTAATACAAAGTATTTCAGCACTTGGCTAGAGGGGGGCGGGGGGGGCAGAGCTAAACTTCATCCCTGGAAGTTGGGTAAATGTGTGGTTAGCAATGGCATGAGGACTAAATTTTTTGCTTGGAGAATGGTGAATGAATAGAATGGGCAGCCAGTGTCAGCTGTATCTGTTAATGAGTTCAAGTAGAGGTATGATAGCTTGTGTAGATAGTTGGGGTCTCCTGTGATGAGGCTTCGGACTCCATGGAGGGACACGTACTACAATAATAATAAGAAGAAAGCATATCAAAAGTTACTAGAAGTCAGCATGTGTTATGAGAGGATACAATAAAAAATTAAAGGAAATGCAGCAAGAAGTAACTAATACAAGTCATGGAAGACTTCACTAAAAATATAGAAGATAAATATCAGGATGGTAGCAAAATGTTCTGGATGCTATTGAAAACATTTTAAAATGGATGACAGATTATGTTAAAGGAATCAAAGATGAATAAAGCTGATGTGAAATTTGAAGATAGTCTAGATGTATGGAGTAATTACTTTGAAACACTCCAAATGATACAAGTAGAAGAATAGTGGTATAAAATATTCAAGAAACACAAGTGCATATCAGTAGTTCAGGTAGAAAAATCCATTAAAAACCTGAAGTGTGGAAAGGCAGCTGAAATAAATGATATTCAACCAGAAATACTCAAATACAGAGGTATGGAAGCTTTACAGTGGCTATACTGCATAATTCAGAAAGATGAATATTCCAGATGACTGGAATACAGCTCTCTTAGTAATGTTTATAAATAATAACAATAAAATAATGTGAAAATTACATAAGAATTTCCCTAATGTAATAATAACAAAATGTGAGAATTATAGAGGAATTTCCCTAATGAGTGTTAAGGGTCAAATTTACAAGATTAAACAAGGTTTTGTATTTAAGTTTCGAATATCTGCAAAAGGCCTATGACAAGGTTAAAGCAAAAAAGCTATTCAAAATGCTACAATAATATGTATTTGAGATGTAAGTCAACAGTTAGCATTGAAAGATTACAGAAGAGAATCTGACTTAAAAGCAGGGATGAGACAAGGGTGCAGACCATCTCCACTGTTATATATCACCTACATGGATCACTACTCTCACCACTAAGCTGAGAGGACTCCTAACAAACAAATCCTGCAGAATTCTTAACTAAATCTGTTACACCAGTGATTCAATTTATTGAATAACTGATGTAATAAGTTTGTTATTACAATCTCTAATAAAAAGACAGTGAAAACAGACAGAACACTGAAATACATTAATTGCATCCTAAATGGGAAACCTATAGAACAAATAAAACATTTCACTCTTTAGGAACAGTTTCTAAAGATGACAAATAAAGGTAGAAATAGACAACAGAGTAAACAAAGCAGGTGTGATGGGGAATCAGAAAAATAAACGCCCATTGAATAAATGAGAAATTAGTCAAAACATTAAAACAGATATATACAAGGCAATGTTCAAACAACTTTTAATTTATGAATCTGTGAAATATTGGGTTAGAAATAAAACAACTGATCCAAGAACAGAGACATCAAAGATATGAGAGTGTGCCGAGAAAAATCAGGGGAATGAACACATGGCGGAATCAATAAATGAATCATATTAAAAAACGAAGGTATTAGAACAAACTTGATGTTGTCGTTATTATTATTATTCAAGAATGTGTCCAAGCAGAGCTAATCTCAGGTTGCTTAATCACTTAAACAGAAAGAAATGCTATCAAAGCAGCTATTTGATGTGAGAATGAGAGGAAGTATACCAAGAGGAGGATCAAGATCTAGGTGGATTGCTGCGATTAGATATTAAGGTGTTATGCTGAAATATAAGATATGACAATTATTGGTGGCCTAAGATAATAGTAACTCACAGGAAAATTATCAACAGGAAGTTAATAAATTAAACGTCTCGTGTAGTACTCTCTTATTATCCTATACCTCTTGAGGGTTCAAAATCAGAATATGACAATTATTATTATTATTCGACACCTCCAGGGAGTTCCAACTCATTGAGGAAGTGCACCTACTCTACAGCTGTCTGTCTCAGCTACTCAATGATGACATTCAGCTAGGATAAAATACCTAGTGCATCATGACTTCAAGCTGCTTTACATTTCGGATTGCTCTTAACTGAAATACTCACTCACATCATCATGATATAATCATTTTAAGTTCAATTTCGTTCTCATTATTAACTATCTTCAGACGATACTGATATACGATCTACACTTTGGTGGCAACTGCCATAAGGAATGCGCTACATATCTGAATGTTTACTGTTCATATGAAGCTTACCTCGTGTAATGATAAATGAAGTCCTCCAAGATGTTTTGGGGGTTCGATTTCCCTTCTAGTTGGCATGTCCGATGCTTATACAATTGATGATTTTATTACTAAATTGTCATCCAATCGTATTAACACATGGAAGAATGTAACCTTGAGAAAAATCACTTCTCAGGTGAGAACACCAACCACTTCATCTTTTTCCCTAAAAGAAATAGATAGCTTCACGTACTCAATTAAGCAACCAGCTACACTAGCATCAGGCAAATATATTGATAAGTTCATTTTTCAGGAGCTAACCATTGATTTTACCATCCAATATATGTACATCACACCGTTTAAACATAAATCATTCAGTTTCTTCATAAGTCACATCCTGTAAAAATTGTAAAGTAACAAAACACAGTAATAATAAACGGTAATTAACTTAAAACGCTGGAGAACTTAATACATTTATTTACAGAACACCGCATCATTTCACACTAACAAACTGAAAATAACCTAAGAGATCGTCACAGTCATAATTTCGTAATTCCATGAAACGTCACCAGGGAGATTTAAATACCTACTATTTTGGGTTTGTTTGTTTGCCAGACTTGATTCAATAAAAGGTGTCAGAAGAATTATTGGCAGAACGCAGAACGTTACTGGTTTGATGAGTGAAGCATATTTGCTTTTCATATTCCGCTTTGTTTGAGAGGAAAGTTTTTTCAGTGGAGAGTTATTGAGCTTTAAACTCACCCTGGAAGGGCAGTGAGATTAGCTGTGTTCAGCTGAGCATAGAATTTGCATTTGTAAAATTCTGCTTCATTGTAGTCTGAAGCTTGCTTGATCAGCGAGTTTGGATGATTGCTTGTCTTGATGAAGAACTTTTCTGCTAGATCATGAAGGAGAGATGTGATTAGCGAATGTTGACTTCTCTATGAATCTGGGAATTTCTAATGAACCATGGGGCGTCCAAAATCATTCTCGGGCATTTATTCTGTATCCCCTGCAGCTTTTCAATGTTTGTATCCGAGGTATGGCTCCATGCAGGAGATGCGTAAGTGATGACTGGGCGTATTACCATCCTGTATATGAGTAGTTTGTTCCGAATATTCAGTTTTCTTCTTCTGTTGATCATAGGGTAGTGTTGCGCGATTACTTTGGATGTCTTCGAGCTAATCTGTTTTATGTGACTGGTGAACTGGAGTTTTATTGTCAAGCATCACGCCGATATATTTGGCTTCAGTCTGCCATGGAATCTTGACTCCTAGCAGGTGTATGCCCTCCTTGGTCTGGACCTTCTTTTTGGAGAACAGCATGGCTGAACTCTTCTGGGGGGGGGGGTTTGCTTGGATCCTCCAGTCCATTCCATTCCATCAGCCACTTCTCCAGTGTATGAATACTGCTTTAGAGTCTTCTGATAGCCAGTTTGGGGCTGGGAGATCTTGCTAATAAAGCAGTATCATCTGCATATAATGCAATGATTGTTGACCTTCGGTTTTGAGAGACATCAGCTATGTAGATAGAAAATAGCAGTGGGGCCAAAAGTGAGCCCTGCGGCACACTTGCTAGGATCTTGTGTCTGGATGATACAGTTACATTTATTTTGACCTGCATGTATCTGTTTTGAGGTATATGTCAATTATTATTTTTATTAGATTAATTGGTATATTGAAATTGAGGAGTTTGTAGAGAAGACCGTGATGCCACACCTTATCAAAAGCCTTCGCAGCATCTATAAAGACCTCAGCTGTGTGGAGGTTCCAGTCGAAACCTTTTGTGATATATTCGACCAGTCGGTGTATTTGTTGGTCAGTGCTTTGGTTTTTTCTGAATCCGAACTGCTCCTCCGGAATAAATCCTAATTTATCCGTTGCTGCCTGAAGACTTGTAAGGATGACTTTTCCAGCTACCTTTCCAAGGCTGGATAGGAGACTGATAGGTCTGTAGCTTTCGAGGAGTAGAGAGTTCTTTCTAATCTTTCTGATTAGGGTGATATCCGCCGTCTTCCAAGTTATGGGAAAATGCTTGAATCTGAGGATGGCATTGATTATGTTCACTAAATGCGCAATGGCTTTTCTGGGGAGTAGTTTGATTATTCTGTTTGTGATTCCATCTGGACCTGGAGCCCTGTTGTTATTCAGATGGGTTATGATATTTATAACTTCTGCTAGAGAAGTGGGCGTGATAGGTTCTGAGTTATCCTTTTGTTGTCTTAAGACCTGCTTGACTAGGTGGTGAATCTTGTAAATAAGATTGATATTCAGATTTTCATAACAGGGGTTACGTTGAGTTTCGAAGCTGTCAACCAGAGCTTCTGCTTTTTCTTTGTCAGTTTGATCTACTCCCTTCTTAGTCTGAATTGGGGGGGGAGGTATAAGTTGCCTTTTAGTGCAGAGGGGTTCTCAAGAATTTCCATATGGAGTTGTCCTCTGGGTTTAGGTTAGCCAGTTTGGTTTCCCAATCTTGGTTTCGATGTTTTTGCAGAGCTTCACGGACTTGTCTATTTGAATTATTCAGAGTTGTTTTATCTTAAGGGGGCTCTTGTATTATGGTACCTCTTTCTGGCTTTGTTTTTTAATCTGATTAGATCCTTGATTTCCTCGGGAATCCGACTAAGCAGGTGAAAGACTGTAGTTTAGGTGACTGAATTAATTGCTTTTTTGATTTGACTGGTTAGGTCGTTTACATCAAAGTCTATCTCCTCTTTATTGTGAATAACATGGGCTGGGCCGATGTGCTCTGAGAGAATTCTACATAGTTTGTCCCAAGGTATGAATGAGTGTGGTGGAGTGAGTTTCTCGAGCGTACTGAGGAGCTTAAACAGGATGGGGTTGTGGTCGGAAAACAGTTCATTTAGTGTTTCCAGCTGATACTGGTATCTAATGTTTTTGAGGATGACTATATCAAGTACATCTGTGTTTCCGGCTGGGCTGTGAGGAGTTGGCTCTATAGGTCCGGCTGTAACTATTGAGGTTTGGGTTGAGTAATGGTATAGAATACGATCTTTTTCATTAATTGTGGAGTTGAACCACGCTGTATGCTTGGCATTAAAGTCACCAGCCATAATAATGGAGTCAGTAGAGCCGAGAATGGAATTCAAATTAGCTGCCAACATTGGGATTCCAGGTGGGTTGTATGCAGCGTATATTTTGACGCTGTCGGTACTGTTAGTATGACCTTCAATACCTGCTATCTCAAGGTTCTGGTTTGTGGGTTGGTCGGACGTCTTGGCTTAAATAATTGTTTATGTATACGGCTGTGCCTCCTCCACCGACGGTAAGTCTGTCTTTTTTATACATCATAAAGCCCTGTAATTTTGGGCTATTAGCTGCCTAAAGTGCTTTTCGTTAACTAAGACTATATCTGGGTTGTATCTGTGAGTGAACTCTTGCAGTTAAAGTATTTTGTTTAGCAGGCCATTACCATTCCTTGCAATTATTGAGTGAGTTTGGTTTCAGTTTTTTATGCATTGTATAGTGCTGTCAGTATGGATTGGGTTTCTAGATAAAATCTCTTTCTGGGAGATGGTGAGGAGCTTGCTTTGCTGAATTCCAATGGTGGCAAGTGGCAGTTAGAACCGATGTTAGTTGGAGCTTGCTTGCCCATGTGATGAAAGAATCTTAGTTCTAGCCGGCTCTGCATATGTCTCGAACATGGATGAAGATCGCATGCCTTCCTGAAAGGCTGAAATTGAGCTATTTCGAACAGGAGGTTAACCTACTTGGTTGCTTATAGGAAATTACTTGGAGGAACAGGGTTCACTCTTGCTGACTCACGATTTTTTTGGTGGAAAAGCCACCCCTTGTAGTTTTGCGGGGTGGGGTCCTTTACAATTGGCACAAGAGGCATGTGCAGTCCGCGGCTTGGTGCAGGAGCTGGTCTAATGTCCTTCACCATATTTTAGACATCTGTAGACTGCTCTGCACAAATTTTGGGCATGCTCAAATTTTGGAATCTATGGAAAGCCTGTACAGCTCAAGAGCCTGTGTGGCTCAGTAGTAGTGGCGTTTGCACTCTATGGCGCTTGACTGCACGACAAAAGGAGTTCGCATATAGTCAGTGACTAGAGAAACTTTTTCTAAGCCTTTTCGCAACCGGTTTCCGAGTTAATCGATCTTTGGAACGGGCTAGGGGTTTTTTCTCACGGAAACGCGAGTTTTTCGTCCTCTTAACTCAAGAAAATCGGCCATCGAACCCACACTATTTTCAGACATTAAAAATATTGTTATAGGGTTAGACATCACGAGATGTTGGCACTTGCTAGCCGCCTTCTTCACTGCGTACTGATTCATTAGTGATAGCCTTGGGCCAGCTACCTTTGATTGACTACCAGTGGAGTTTGAACTGCCCACTCAGTCTCCAAAAGTTGATAGGGCTAAACGGCCTCGCCTACTCTCTATACAAGAACAAAAAGATGTTAGCTGATTTTTTTATGGCATCGGCCTGCCGATACCCTTTTCCTTAGAGGCTCAGTAGTAATTTTGAGCATGCAGATATATGTCATTTCGTATATCCTTTTCTGTGTTGCTGATTTCTACTAGTACTAAAGGCATTGGCCTTTTGTCAGATCTCAACATTCTGTTAACTTTGATTGGGGTAAGTCCTTGACTGATGAAGTCGGAAGTGACCTCATGTGATGCCCTCGGAAACCCATTTGAGGACCACTTTTAGATTTTTCTCGCTTGCTAGTGCAAAGGTGTGGAAGGGCAATTTGGAATTGTCCAGCATTTTTGTAATTTTGCGATAATCTGAGACAGTAGAGGGATGAACTTAACTCCCTCATCTGTGTTTTTGGCCCTGGAGAAGTTGATGTTTTGTTCACCAAGGGTCTTAAAACCGATGTACACTTTTCTTTGTCTCGGAGAATCGCTGGTGGGACATTTTCTTTTTTTTGTTTTCTGAAGCTTGTGGTGTTAAATCTTCTTCCATAAGATCTTAAGAGGTCCTCCGTCTTTTGGTTGCCTGTGCACCGTAGGAGTCGATCTGTGGAGTGTTCTTGGATGATGGGACCTTTGTGAATTCGCACTCGGTATCCTCATACTCTCCTTCTTGATCATTGACCTGGGTGTACATGTTTATAAATCCGGAAATTCTGTATCAAACCTTTTTTAATATCTTCTTGAACAGGTCAAGAAAGTCTTTCAACCGAAGTCTTTTTTCATGTGGTGATGTGTCGTAAAGTGCTCACATTAATACAGAAATTTTCTGAAACAATTTCATATATCTCTTGTAATAATAACAATAATAGAAATAGAAATGTTATTATTACAAGAGATAAATGCAAGAAATGTTTATTAGAAATGCCTATTGGGGAGCTTGTGTAGCGCAGCAGAATTGCCATTTGCACTCTATGACACTTCACTGCATGAAGAAAGAATTCGGTTCAAATCTAGTCGCCGACTAGAGGAACATTTTCAAAGCCTTTTTTTCGACCAGTTCCGGAATTTCCGGCAAGCGGGATTTTCTTGTAAACTAGGAGTTTTCATCCCTAGAAACAAAATATTGTGTTAGGGTAGGAACCACGAGATAGCGACATTTGTTAGCCGCCTTTTTCACTGCGTACCGATTAATTAGTGATATCCTTTGGCAGCTATCTCTGATTGGCTAGCAGTGGAGATTAAACGGCTTACTCAGTCTCCAAAAGTTGGAAAGGGCTAAAATGGCCTCAACTACGCACCATATACGGGACCAAAAAAAGGCATTAGCTGATTTATTTATTTTTTTGTAATGTTTATTGGGTGAGGGAGCAATCCTGCTTTCAAATCAACGAGAAATTTACATTTAATATAAAATTTAAATTACATTCAGGAGAGTTAAAAATACATACCTGGTAGTGCAATTTCAGAAGATATTTGGAGCGAACTTGATGAGTCGAAACCTACAATACGAGAAAGGTTTGTTTGTTGAAAATGAAGCTAAATTGTATGAATTTAAATCAGAATATTGAATTGCCGAAAATAAAACATGAATATATCATACGGAGGTAGCAGGGTTTTATCTCCCGACACTCGGGTTTTTCATCCCGCATACAGACAAATCGGCCCTTCAGAACGCACGCAATTTACAGACATAGAATACTAGTCGTAGTGGTGGTGGAGATGGGAGGTAGATGGCGTTGATGTAGATGATTCGTAGTAGAGGTTTGGGTAGTGGTTGAGACAGTTGTATCAATTGAGACAGTTGTAGGTGTCCTCCTGCGATGAGTCTTCGGACTCATTGGAGGTGTCAGGAATAATAATAATAATAATAATAATAATAATAATAATAATAATAATAATATATTGCATAAACAATGAAGATAATGATTGAAGCAGACTTCAATAATAATGTATTAAGTGTTATTTAAAAGTGAGTATCTGTTAGGTTACCGGAATGCAACAAATACCAACGATAAGAGGGAAAATTATGTTAATAGTACGCTTAAATGGTATCCTTCATAGAACAAAGCCCGGAATTAAAAAATTGCAGAAGCGGCAAGAGTTAAGCAGGACTGAAAACAGAGACAGGTGATCCGAAGAATAATAAAAACCGACCGAACAAACAAGAAAAACAAGTTACGGAGAAAATTATGAATGGAGACTCAATGTTCAGGGGAGTACTTAACGAAAGTGGGACAAAATCGTGATTCCAGAGTCAAAAATTCACGATTTTAGCCTCGCCATCCGGATGCAAAAAGGTAAGTCGAAGGAAATGATTGTTTTGGTTACAAAATATGACTTATTGTTAAACTGACCATAGATTTTTAATTCGTACATATGTTCGTACAATATTTCCTACCGGTTTCGTAACTGGCTAGCTTTCTCAAGGCTTGCACAGTACAAAAAAATGGTAAATGCAAAAAATTAAATGCAAAAAAAATAAAAGATTAAAGAAGCAGCAGTAATGCTACGTACAGGCAGCAATCTAAACAGAAATCAAGGCGCCATACTGAACGATACTTGAAAAAATCTAATTAATTCCCTCAGTTGAACGGAACTACAGTACGCGAATAATCACATTACGCGTTTGCATGTAACGCGTGTTCATGATACTGAGTAGAAATGTCACGCGAACGTTTTATCATAGCTATCTAACAGGTACTAGCGTTTTTTTGTATTCTTAAACTTTTTTTTGTATTTACCATTTTTTGTACTGTGCAAGCCTTGAGAAAGCTAGTCAGTTACTAGCGAAAGCGGTAGGCAATATTGTACGAACATACGTGTGAATTAAAAATCTATGGGCAGTTTAACAATAAGTCATATATTTTGTAACATTTTACAACCAAAAACATGTATAATTTAGATTGTCTTGATTGTTACAAATGATTTGAGAAGCGAGAAGAGTTCTATGAATGTGTAAAGGAGTAGTTAGAAGAGGCAAAACTGAAGAGTGAGAAGGTGAAGATTGTAAGGTGTCCTACTACGCTATGATTGAGGTGAACTGAGAAGGAGAAGGAGGGGCATTGATAGCCAATGAGTCTTTACGTAGATTGTCAAAAGGAATGATGTAGAATTTCTGAATCTGTGGTTGCTGTTTGACGGAAAGAAGAATTTGTACAATTCTGAAATTCAGAAAATAAAGGTAAGTGAAGGAATAAAGGGATGCTGCAGTTTTTGCAATTAAAGAGCCTTTGACTAGGCTCTTTAATTTAAATCTCAACTCTGGTAGAGTTCCAAGAGAGTGGAAAGAGGACAAAATAATTATTTTGCACAAGTGAGGTTTAGACTGCAGTAGCAAATTATTGACCAATCAGCATCTCATTCGTGGTGAAAATAGTACTAGAAAAATTGGTCAAAATGAGAATTCAAGAATGGGTAGATAAAGTGTGATCTGTATGAGGATGAACATGGCTTTATGAAGGGTCGGTCATTCCTTAGTAATTTACTAACTCTTTATAATACAGTAACAGCTGAGTTGAATTAAAGGAAATGGCTACGGAATGATTTTGCGGGATTTTGCAAAGGTCTTTGACAAATACCATGTGAAAATGTGTTATGTATATTAAAAGAAATAGTAATGAATTTGCCAATGGGTAAGTGGATAAGAAGGTGGCGGTTGGACTGATATCAAAAAGTGATATATCTTTATCTTACCTATTCCACTAGACCTTGCAGAGCATAGATCTCAAACAATGACTTCCATTTGACTCTATTCAGTGCTTCTTTTTTTATTTCTTTCCAGGAACATCCCAGCTGACTTGCCTGTGTTTCTAGTTCTCTTCTTCATGTTATCCTGGGTCTAGTTCAATTTTTGCTATTTCTTTATCTGGATTCCTGATGCGTGACTATCAAGTTCCATTTTCTTTTAGTGATTACAATTTTGATGCTGGCTGCTTGACCTGTTCTCTCCCAAAGTTCTATGTTAGTTATTTTATTTGACGGTACATTCCTGGTATGTTCCTCAAGCATTTGTTTATGTAGACCTGTACTTTATTTATGTTTTCCTTTGTTAATGACAATGTATCTGCTCTGCATAGTAAAACTGGTTAAACATTAGTGTTGAAGGGCCTAATTATGGTTTTTAATTTCATTTATTTGGATCCCCAAATTTTCTTCATCATACTGAATGCAATCTGTGTTTTCTGGATTCTGTTTTGCATGTCCTATTTCGTTCCTTCTTGTGTGCTAATCTTTGATCCCAGGAAGATAAAGTTATCTACCTGTTCCAGTGTTTTCCACAGTATTTAATAGATTAATCTTGTTTGGGGTTTATCTTCATTACTTTAGTCTTGTTATGATTAATATTCAATCCACATTTATTTGCTTTCTGATTTAAATTATCTATTTTCTTTTGGAGGTGTTGATGTTTTTGTGCCAAAAGGCATATATCGTCTGCAAAATTCAGGTCACTGATTTTATTTGACCATCTTAATTGAATGTCAGTTTTTTATTCAGACGTTTTTCTCATCTCCCAATCAATAACAATCAGAAAGATGGTCAGAGATATTATACATCCTTGTCTTACTCTTGTGTTTGTTGTAAATGGTTCTGATAGTTTACCATTATTTATTATTTGGATTTTATATTTTTCATGAGTTTTATTTGTTACATTTATGATTTTCTGAGGAATCCCGTAGTGCTTCATTAACTTCCATATAGTCTTTCAGTCTATGCTATCAAATGCACGTTCAAAGTCGATGAATCCCTAGTATAGGCTACTCTGCCATTTCTATTGATTGTTCAACAATTACTCTTAATGTTATTATCTGATCAATACAAGATCTGTTTGGCCTGAAACCAGCCTGTTCTTTCCTCAGTTTAGTTTCAATTTCTATTTCATTCTTTCTAGCAATATTCTAGTAAACACTTTACTTACAACATTTAGAAGTGAGATCCCTCTCCAATTTTATCTCCCCTTTTTTGGCATTTTTACCAGGAGTCCTGTTTTCCAGTATTCTGCCCATTCCTCCTTTTCCCATATTTGATTAAATATCGGATGCAGCATATCAACAGTAGTGTTTATATCTGCTTTCCACCTTACCGGCCATTATGGATCAAATACGTATCCGCATACGCTTTGTATCTATCATATATTTCAATGTACTATCAATGGTATTACAATTTTAATATGCACTTCGCATCCATGATAACTTGAACGTCTATAGACGTCTTGGCCAGTAGCGTGGTTGTAGTTCAGCTTGAATATTGTCACTATTAGCTGCTTTTTGTTTTTTTACTGCCTGAGGTATTTCTAGTTTAATTATAGTTCCTGTATTTATTTTAAGTATTTCTTATTCTTCTGGTGTTTCTGGTAATTCTTGTTCTAGGTTTTCTATGTCTCCATTTAAAATTTCTTGGAAATGTTCTGCCCATCTTTTTTCTATGTCTGCTTCATTTGTGAATAACTTTCCTTGTTTATTTTTTACAGACCCTTCTCTTTTAAAACTCTTCCAAGCTAACTTTCTTGTTATCTCAAACAACATCTTTGAGTCAAATTTAATTGCTGCTTCTTCGCCGTCTTTACACATTTCCTCCAGGAAAACTCATTTATCATTCCTTGCACTTTTTTACCTGTCCGTTGTTAAGCCTGCCTGTATCTTTCATTAATCCTATTTCTTTTGTTTCTTCCGTACTTTGCATAAGTGTATTCCATAAAACTTTCCTTTCTTCACAAAACTTGATGGTTTCTTCAGAGATCCATTGTTTCTGATTCCTACTCTGCTTTCCCAGGACTTCTTCGGCAATACTATTAAATATATTCTTTATTTTTTCCCAGTTCTCTTCAATGTCTATTTCCTTATATTATTCTATAAGGCTTCCATATTTATTCCTTCATGTTACTTTATATTTGTCTTTTGTATTCTTGTTTTTCAGTTTGGATATATTGTATTTAATTCTTTAGTTCTTGCCTTTAAATATTTTTCTTAGTTTCATTTTTATTTTTGTAATCAATAATAAGTGGTCTGTAAAGTTATATGCATCTCTCCAAACACTGACATCCATCACAGAGGTTCTCCAAGGTCTGTTTATTAAAATATGGTCTATTTGGTTTTTGGATTTTTATCAGGTGATATCCAAGTTTGTTTATGGATGTCTTTATGTTTAAATAAGGTTCCTCCTATGATCGTATCATTCAAAGAGAAAAAGTCTTTTAGGATATCCCCAACTTCATTACAGTTTCTTAAAACTTACTTTCCTGTTATTCATTCATATCCCACGTATCTCCTACTTTTGCATTCATGTCCGCTATAATTAAAAGCTTTTTAATTATAGGGAGCAAAAAGAAGTAGATTTTTCATTTACTACTTTTTGCAGCATGCCATAGAAGTCTTCTTTCTCTTCCATTTTTGCATTGATTGTTGGTCCATATATGTTTAATTTCTGTATTTAGTTTTAAATCTAGTTTTGATGATTCTTTCAGAAACTGGTTTCCATTCAATTAGTGCTCTTCTAGCATCTGTTGTTAGCATGAAAGCTACACCTTTGCAGGGGCGCGCCAGTAGTGTCCGACGCCTGTTTGCAAAACTTTAGTTGGCGCCTCCCCACTCCAGTAAAAAAACTAAAAAAACGTTTTTTTAAGTATTTCCTCCTCCTCTTTGGCGCCTTTACTATCCTGGCGCCTGTGTGCGTCGCACACATTGCACAGATGGTCGCGCGCCCCTGCACCTTTGCAATGTGTTATCTTCGTTCTGGATTCCAGAATATAAAATGTTTTTGTTTGTTGTTAGTAGGAATTATCCACTACTGTTCCATTTTGTCCCGTTTAGACCTAGTATTTCTATTTTGTATCTGTCCATTTCTCTGGTTAGTAAGTTAGCTTTTCCACTTTCGCACAGAGTCCTAATATTATTATTATTATTCCTGACACCTCCAAGGAGTCCGAAGACTCATCGCGGGAGGATACCTACAACTGTCTCAACCACTACATAGAACTTCTACTACGCATCATCCAATTTTGGTTAAACGTTTTGGGCTAAAAGGTTTTTTCTTGGAGTTTTCCTCCTGTCAGCTTCCCCAATGGGGCTTTCACTGGCTTGCTTCATTTTCCCCAGTACTGCTCCCTCTTGGATTTCGGTTTTTAAATAATGGTTGAGGTTTCTGTAGAAATATGTTTTTTCCATATTGTCGTGGCTATCCACAAGTACAACCCTCCTCTTTTCTCATCCGGGCTTGGGACTGGCAATGGCGGAGTTAAAAAAAGTGGTATATGGAGGGTTAGAATCAAGGCGAAAACAGATGACTAGTGGTCTTCCACAAGGTTAAGTGCCGAGATCATTGCTGTTTAATTTATACATAAATGATATAGGAAATAACTTGAAAGGATATATTCAGTTGTTTGCTGATGTCGCGAAATTAGGTAGAGTAATGATTAATCAAGGCGATGTGAAGAGCTTGGACGACGATTTAAACAGGTTGTCGATATGGGCATTGGGCAAAAGTTAATAGGTGTCAGTTTAATATCAAGAAATGTAAAGTTTTGGTATAAACTTTGGAGTAAATAGATTTTTTTGACGATTTAAACATTTTGAGATAAATAGATTACAAGGTGTGTATCATCTTAATGGCACTGTGCTCCAGGAAATAGATGAAGCTAGAGATTTGAGGGGGGAGGTAGACAGAGAGTGAAAGTTTAAAGGCCATGCTGTTAAGGAAGCCCATAACATATCTTGGCTATTGAAGAACACATTAACAAGTAGAAATAAGGAAGTCGTTATTCCTCTTTATAAGGAACTGATACGCCCACTTCATCTGAATTACTGTGCTCAAGTCTGGTCCCCTGGATTTCTTGGTAATGAGGAAATGGTGGAGAGGATTCAGGAGTGAGTGTCCTGTGGAATGTTCCCTATGAGGATAGATTGTATAGGGTGTAGTTTCCAGAGTTGGTTGGTTGATTGGAGAAAAAGTGGGGTTATGACCGAAACCTTTAAATTGCTTAAAGATTTTATACGATATAGGATAGGATAGATGCAGGGGGAATGTTTCAGCACTTGACTAGAGGAGGAACCAGAACAAGGAGTTATCCCTGGAAGTTGAATTAAGGTGTGGTTAGTAGAACTGCGTGGACTAGATTTTTTGCTTGGAGAGTTGTGATTGAGTGGAATGGGTTGCCAGAGTCAGTTGTGAGTGATTTTTCTTTTAATAGGTTCAAGGAGAGATATCATAGTTTGTGTGAATAGATTGGGTCTCCCGCGATGAATCTTCGGACTTCATGGATGTGCCCATATAATAATAATATTAATAATAATAATAATAAACTAGTAAATTAAATATAGCCTCATTGACATCTCTCTGTGTGTGTGTGTGTGTGTGTGTGTGTGTGTGTGTGTGTGTGTGTGTGTGTGTGTGTGTGTGTGTGTGTGTGTGTGTGTGTGTGTGTGTGTGTGTGTGTGTGTGTGTGTGTGTGTGTGTGTGTGTGTGTGTGTGTGACATTTTTTTGGGAAAAAACGTCTCAGATGATCTGAGTAAAACTTTGTGTGAGCTTCCTGCATGGTTTAAATCATGTCTTATAATATTATATGTATAATTATGTATTATGATTTGTATTATTTGTATAACTATGTTATGATTTAAAATTATACTAAGTGGAGTTTTTACTATTTCAATCAGATGGGGTTTTTTGTGTTTATAACATCCTGATTTGTTCTTATCACTAATTGTTAGAAATTAACGATGGTAACTTTTTGAATTTAAGAGGATTTTGGATTGTATAGCGTACAATGAAATTTCAAGAGCGATGTTTATTGACATTACTTGTGTGATTTGAATTTCTTTTTAGTGCTAGAATGCAAGCATTCTGGTATGAGAATATTGCAGTAACTAAATGCCGCAATATGGAAGATTTTATATGAATAGCCGATTCAATGAATTAGGTACTGAATCCTGATTGGTAGTTAAATCTTTAACCAATATTATGCAATAGTAGTGGTAGTAGAAGTTTTAGGTCGGTGTGAAATATTGTGGTTGTGTGTTTTGGTAACTTTATTAGACAATTTTTGATTGAAATGTTTGAAGATGTATTTTATGGTTTGATCGAGTTAAGTTGTTTTGGAAAAGGGCATACGTCTTGGGGCTGTTTATGAATGGTGAATGGCGAATGGCATAATCTCTTAATTGTTGAAGGCATTGGCGAGAATAAATGTCAATGTGTTTTAAATGTGTGGTTTCGTGGTTAACAGCAGTGATTCAGGAAGAGTATTTGTAGGAGTTGATGAAGTGTTTCCTGTTGGCAGATTCTTATACTTAGTGCAATATACTTTACACTTTAGGATTGATATAATGGTCAAGTCTGGTGAGAGTTAAATTTAAGACATGGATTTATCCTCCTTATATTTGATGGTGTAGCTTAGTCTGTGTCTAAAGTGTTGAAAAACAATTTTTGTATAGCATTCTTGTTATCGATACATAGTACATCATCGACGTATCAACCGTAGTAAGAAATACCAAGGGATGGGTGGAGATGGTGATAAGAAATGGGTTTCCATATGAGCAAGAAAAAACTCCGTAATTTACTGCTAATGTTTTTTCTCACGGGACAAACAGAAAATTGGTTCCTAAACTTGGTCATTATATTTAAACAAATTCTCTAAGAGTATAGCCTTAATTAGAGAAAAGATATTAGAAGGGGACAATCTGTGGAAAAGGGAAAAACATTATAAGAAGTATGGATATATGTCCAGCGTTTTGCATACATCGAAGTTACTATATAAGGAAGAGGCATGAAAAGAAGAGGGAATATTCTCTGGGATATTATTATTATTATTGTTGTTGCCGTGTGGGGGTTTTCCTCCCCCAATTTTCCTCATCTGTCCCTCAAGACCGGTTGTGGTTGTGCCCTCCAACAAGGGACTTCTATGTACCGTATTTACTCGAATATAACTCGCACTTTTTCCCCCCAAAATTAAAGTTAAAAACACATGGCGCGAGATAAATGTGGGAATTTTCAGAAACTAAAGTTTTCAGGGAAAAAATGGAAACGCATATGACTTACCAAGGATCTCCTATTCGCTATCGTTCCATTCGTCCGCGAGAGCTGTTGCCTTGTGTGCATAGTCAAAGTCACCTACCCAAATAGCATTATCTTCTCTCCCATTATTTCAAGCAAAAATTACCAGTAATTTACAAGACTTGAGATATGTAATGGACAATCCTTCACGAAGGACTAATGAGAAATAAAAGCAGAAGCAATTGTAGGCAAGTAGCGATAGAGCAGCTATGAAGATGTGCATATAATTGGTGTGTATTAACAAATAATTACGCGACTCAACGACAAAGGCAAGCTGACAATTGTCGAGTTGAAATGCTGATTCTCTTCAACCAAATTCCAAAATATTGGAAACTGTCACAGCAACATTCACTATATATTTTTTAGATTTAACACGTTCACATCAGGGTGGTGTTTTTTGCCCGTTTATCTTTCCGATTAGACGTCTCATTATCGTTTGTGTGCCGCTCCTGCGTGGCGCAGGTAACCTCAACTAACACAAAGTTTCAACTCTTCAGTTGAATTTTATTGTTTGTTTGTTTGCATGCCACTTTCGCGTCGGGCTGGCTGGCGGACACACACACACACACACACACACACACACACACACACACACACACACACACACACACACACACACACACACACACACACACACACACACACACACACACACACACACACACAATGAACGGCCTGCTTCAATTCTCAGTAGAATTTTATTTGTTAGCCTTTGTGATCTGT
Organism: Typopeltis vanoorti; assembly: GCF_054136105.1. Taxonomy (NCBI): domain Eukaryota; kingdom Metazoa; phylum Arthropoda; class Arachnida; order Uropygi; family Thelyphonidae; genus Typopeltis; species Typopeltis vanoorti. Next base: position 59,715,208 of record NC_143550.1, on the reverse strand, counting down.
CTTAATGACATCAAAATTTTCAAATGCAATCGAACAAACACTTATTTCATGTAACTGAAAATTTGAACAAATGTTTGGACAATAGTTTTTAATTGGATATGTGTTTGGTGGTTCAGCATACGGTTTTGTTTGAGTCTATACAGCATAGTTTCTGTGGGAATGGACATATGATTCATTAGTTAGTGCTGTTTTTATCCCACTGTCTCAATTTGTTTACAGATACACAGACTGCAAATCTCTCTCTGTACCTTATTCAGTGATACAATAAAACTAGGTACTTGTTTTTCTTGCATCTGCAGTATAGTGGTTGTTGGGTAGGGGTCGTTGTTTATCTTGAAGAGCGATTTACTATCACTCTAACCTGAATGTGTTCATTTTTCATGTGCGAGATATATGCGAAACGTTTCAGTTTATTTTTTCGTAAAATAAAATCAGGTATGCGAGTTATACGCAAGGGCGAGTTATATTCGAGTAAATACGGTATTTGACTCTAAATATGTGTGTTTACTGGCCATTTGCTTGTTCTGAGGGGACAAAAAAACCAGAGTTTCTGGGAGAAAGCCTGCCTTCGTATGAGACCTGCTAACTCACTTTTATTATTATTATTATTATTATTATTATTATTATTATTATTATTATTATTATTATTATTACATAACCCTAAGACCCTCATCTAGGAGGTCCCTTTGTCATACACACATCATTCAAATTCTGTGCAGACACCACACTCTCAGGCAAGGCATTTTAATCATTCACATCTCTGCATGCAAAAAACCTTCTTCTCACTCATTTGTTCACACCTTCCTTATACAGCTTCCAGGGATAGCCTTTTTCTCCCCTGATATCCCTCCATTTTATGAAAACGTTCGTCATCATTGATATACTAACTTGTATATCTCTATCATATCAACCCTCTTCTCCTTATCCATTAGACTCTGTAAGTTGCATCTTCTCAACTTCAGCATTCCAGATATTAAAAATAATCTTAGTCAATCGCCTGTGTACCCTTTCCAACACCTCTTCGTCCTTTTAAAAATCAGGTGACTAAATGTGTGCATAGTATTCCATGTGTGGTGTAATCAACGCCTAATACAACGCAGCAAGAATCTCCTTACGTTTTATGTCAGCATTCACATCATTCCCAGAATTCGTTGTGTTGTCCTCACAATTTTGGCAATGTGCCCTCTAAATTTTAGATCCTCTACCTGCAACAATATTTCCCCAATAAGCGTAAATTCTACATCACATCATTGTTTTCCAACTTTTAAAACCTTATATTTTGCAAAATTGAACTGGTATCCCCACTCCCGTACCCATTCACGCAATCAATTCAAGTCTTCTTGGAAGGCCATACCATCTTTTCTACTCCTCACCAACTTTGCATAATCTGCAAACAACTGAATATCTCCATCCAAATCTTCCCCAATATAATTAACATACAGGTTAAACAGTAATGGCCCTAAAACATACTCCTGAGGCATGCTACTAGTGACTATCGTCTTACGGGATATTGCTCGTCCACACACACACACACACACACACACACACACACACACACACACACACACACACACACACACACACACAGCTTGCTGATACCTATCAGACAGCCAATCTCCGATCCAATGTACTAGTCTAATATCCAACTCCAACCGCTCTAGTTTGACTATCAACTTATCATGCAGTAATCTATCAAAAGCCTTTGCCAAATCGAAGTATATTATTATTTCTTGACCGCTCTAAGGAGTCCAAAGACTCACTGATGGAGGACACATATTCTACAACTCTCCGTCTCCATCATCTACACCAATGCCATCTGTTGCTCACCACCACAACCACTAGTATTTTTTGTCTGTAAATTGCGTGTCTTTTTAGGCCGATTTTTGCCTCTATGCGGGATGAAATACCCGAATTTCTGGGAGGAAAAAACTCTGCTACCTCCGTGTGAGATCGGCTAATACACCTTCAACTGAAATCTACTGTACTACTGCGTATCCATCTCCTTTGTCCAAATGAGCCATCAGTAATAAGTAAGTTGATTACTAAAACATTACCTCTTTAGCAAATCCATGCTTGTCTATGAAAGATAGTAACATTTTTGTTAACCCAATTCTGGATTCTGGTTCTCACCAGCCTTTCCAACACTTTAACCACAACAACTGACACACATATATATAATTTGATGATAGACCTATAATTTGATGGTTGAATTCTGTCACTTCGTTAATGAAGGATATGATAGCTTGATTTATGTTTGAAGAGTTTCATAGTTATTTTTAATCATAAAGTTTGATTTTTTTTAAATTTCTTTTTTTTAGCAATGGTTTGATTAACTGGAAAATAAATTTTGATAAGGAGGCTAGTTGTGGTGTGTTTGTATGCCTGGTTTATCTATTATAACTTGTCCGAAAATATTAGGAAGATGTAAGATAAATAGTAAAAGGCTTGTACGGGGAATGCTTTTTTTTATTTTTTAAACAGTGCATTTATCTATTTTTTTTCTACTTTAAGTTGATATTAGAGTTTTTCAATTTTTTTATGAAGTCTGGAGGGTCTTCTGTAATTATTTTATTAAGTGTTGGAAATGTTGACGAAGTCTAAATTATAATGATAATTTAGACTTCGTTTTGCCAATTATAATGGTAATATCGTCTTTATCTGCCTAATTGATAATTATATTAGGTTTATTTTACTTTTTATTTTTTTTCCCTTTGATTGGAAAGCGTAGCTATCAATTATTGTGCAACGTTAGATATGGAAATATATTTGAGAAGGTTGTTGTTATCTGTGATTTCATATAAGAATGTTTTAGACTTAGAACTAGTGAAAAAAATGCCTCCCCTTCCCCCCGCCTCTACCCATCAGGACGGGGTATATTCCGCCTCTAGGCAAACACTATTTTGCTTCCCTTGAATTGAGATACGATTTTTCCGGTTTTAATTCGTCCGTCAAACTTGACGCTCTCCCATTGCCTTAGTGCTTAGTGGGTTACGAATCCCCCCCCCCCCAACCTCTTCGTAAGCGAAACTTTTACTGTTTCGTTTACTAAATCATGACACTGAAATGTAAAATTTGTCATCTGGATTCCTAGATGTAACTCTTTTCCCTCATTAAATACTCTCCGATAACGAACGACGAGTCTGCCGACGCCATTGAGAGTGTAATAATAATAAAATAATAAAACACCAGAATCTGGATCCGATATAAACTGCCTTTTATACTCTGTCTCCTACTTTAAAAATATAATGTCTGGACGTACTTAATAAAATTATTTTGCTAACCTTAACAATCTACCTACTGTGAATAATTCTCTCATCCTTAGAAATTTCTAGCATGATGCTACTAACTTTAATTTCAATTTTCAGATATGTTGGCACGAACTCTACCGAGCATTTTGGTTGGCGTTGTCAACAGGATGCTGTGGCAAGATGCGCTCTCCGGTGTATCTTTTGCGTTAGTTTTGTATATACCGTATGTCACTGATTGTAGCTGTAAAATAAGCTACCATAAAAATAATAGACCCAGTGCTATAGTTCTTGAAAATATTAGTTAGATGGTGTTGGATTATTTTGTGTATTGGATCTACAATAGTCTGTGTTTTGTGTATTATTCAAGCAGCTGGGATTTTGCACAGTAAATGTTACGGATGTGCATTTAAAGGCTGTTTATTGTTGAATATGGCGTTGAAACTTTAACATCTGGCGGATTAAAATTGTTGATACTAATGGGGAATACCGACACAAAACTCAATTTTCGAAAAGCTGTAATTCAGCTTACAACCAAAACACAAGTAAGTTTTAAACTTAGGACATTGTAAGAGGGATGGTATTTAAGATCCACGGATTAATCAGTTTTATTGCACGATTAACATAAAATAAATTGAAAGATCGGTATATTTTATTTCAATGTTTTGCTTCATTCACATATTATAATAGTTTATATGTATATATGCTAATTGTTTAAAAATATTTACAAAGTCAATTTATTTCGCAAGTACCATTTAAACGGTATCTCCTTAATCAATTACAAAACTAACTTTTAAACAACAGTACAAACAGAGAATTGATTCAGCTTATGATGCTTCCTGCAGTTTCTCAGTTTCTTGTGACTGGTATTATTTTGATCTCTTTGACTAAGCTCGAATGGCCACAGAAAACGGTATTTCTTTAACCGCACGATACTGAGGAGCACGATTTGACACCTGATATGGCCTCAGAAAGTCCTGCCCTTTTTTTTTTTTTTTTTTTTTTTGAGGGCTTTAGTAGTTTCCGGATAAGGATAAATGGTAAAAAAAAATCAAGAGTTGAACATCTTTTCGTGTAATAATAGGATCAATTTCGTGTAATAATAGGATTGCTTTTAGTGGTAGAAGTTTCGTCCCATTTAGACTTAAAAAATATAGAACAACTTTCACATCCTTCATACCATTGGTCACTCTTAATATTTTCTGGATTATCATAAATTGCAAATGCAAAAAAATGAAAAAATAAAATAAAATAAAAATAAATAAATAAATAACACAATAATAAAACTAATTAATTAATTAAAATAAAATGGATTTCAGATTTTTAAATTAAAATTAAAGTGAATAAATAGTGCAATACATAAATTTGTTGGTAGTTTTTTTTTTTGAAATTTTTTTTTTTTTTTTTTTGCTTTCTATCTTTATAAAGATTGGAATATGAAAAGAAATAAGGACCTGAGCTTCCATAGATCACTCATTATGGATGAAGCCCTTTGGTTAGAAAGATCTGAGTTCGAATGCAAACCACCTTTGTCAACTGCAGGCAAATTACTCTGGAGGTAGCAGGATTTCTTATCCCGGAAACTCAGGTTTTTTTATCCTAAACAGGCAAACTGGCTAGAAAACATATGCAATTAATAGACATAATACACTGACATCATATCCTTAATTTCTGCAACCATAATTCCAAGCTACAACAATCATGGGGAAAATTTGCAGAAAGTCAGAGTAATTTCTATAAAAAAATCAGGAAGTTGCTAGGAGGGAAGGAATATTAAGCATTTCAAAGACGGATTTATATAGGATATACCCATATTTATCAGATGGAGAGCCAGATATATTCCTGATATGTATGTTCATGTGGTTTGTCTGTGGGAAGAAAAACAAATGTGGCAGAGATTTTCTCATGAAAAAGTTTTTGTGAGAAAACCCCTGCCACATTTGTATGAGATCAGCTATTACTTTCACTTGAAAAGCTTTTATAAAGATTCTTTGTGTCCTAGATGGAACTCAAACCCAGAGTTTCCATCCAGAGGGCATTATTGTTACCCTTTGAGTTATGGAGGCTTAAGCACTTATATCTTGGTCAGAAATGAGCATTAATTTAATGCTTACATATGTTCAGAAAAACACTGGGACCCCCTTCCCCTTCCCTTCCCTCACAAGTTCATATCTTAGTTGGAGAATTACTCAGAAAATATCTGAATTTACTAATTATATGGATCTAGATTTTTACCCTTTTTGTGGTACCATTGAGATATTAGACACTTTTTTTGCTATATGTACTAAATGTACTCATAAATTATTATTCTTATGCATAATAATAATAATAATAATAATAACAATGCAAAGGCAGTTTTTTAACATTTTATTTCAAATTTCATGTGGGAAAACATGATTGCTTTTCAAGCAAAATAGAAAAAAATAATATACAGTATGCAGGCTGTTAGCTATGATATAGTTCTAAACTTATTATGTAGCAGTAAGAGGGGGTAGTGTGAACAGAATTTATGGCACTAGGAGAAGACAGTTTCATAAATAAGTAATGCATATGCACTTTATATGAAAATAAATAAATATCTAGATTTCACTATTTGGATGAAATGAATATTTCATCCAAATAATGATTGAATTTCAATCAAATAGTGATTGTAATGAGTGATTGAAAAGATCACTTGGAGTTTTTGGAGAGGTAACCGCTCATACTTTAATAATACCTCAGTAAAGGTCTAAACTGATGTGAGTAGTGGCCCTTCCCATTATACATAGCATTCCCCACACCTGAAAGGATGCGTACTTAGCATTATGGGATATTAAAGCAGTTGATATTAAATTAATGCAATGGTTTAATGGAATATTAAAGCAATGGTGTTGCACTACCTTACCTCAGTCCTGAAGATATTTTCAGGTGCAAAACTTTGTTTGCTTACACTTGGATAAAGGATTAAATTAAATTTATTATATTAAAGCAGTTATTGTGAAGTCACTAGTCTCTGTATCTCTGTATACAAGTAGCCTAGTCATGAAGGTACTTCACAACTAGGCTACGTACTTCACGGTACTTCACTTACTCTTGGATAAAGGATTAAACAAGAATATAATTTCTTGGCATCTTTAATTTAAAATCCCCAGCCATCATTCACTCCTTGAATGGTGGGATTTTGAATGGAATGGTAGTAGTGAAGCATTCTCCCACCTCTCAAATCTAGAAGTTATACCTTCATGACATCATTCAAAAATAAGCAGACTTCCTCTTTAAGATGGCAAATGGCGGCTCACGTATTAGTTCAGTGCGATAGTTTTGAATGATAAATGATATATATAGAGGTAAGCGTTCTTCATTTTCTGAAATTTCATATGATATTGATTTGTGCATTTGGCTAATCGCTCGATATTGCTGGCAATCCTTTTCATCTGCAATATCCTCTACAAAATTTCTACTGGCAGGTCTCAAGACCTGCGGGATTTCTAATTGCGATCATAAGCAATTTTCCAATCACTACCTACTAGATATAACAACAAATAAAACAGACATGGATAATATTACTGATCTGCTAGAGCATCTAAACAAAGAACAAGCATTAAAATTGTTTAAATTACTGCTTAAAAAATTTGATACTGAATGGCCAGGTTTCCTAAACCTGTACACACAGCCGGAAGAATCCGATGATATGGACGGCAAAGTGGAAGAGATCAATGACACATCCATCTCCCGGCCCGAGAGCCTCAGTCAGACGGTCTTCACAGGAGAACAGACGGGCAAGAGACGTAGAATCGAGGATGATCAGGTGGAAAACGAAACTCCCTCACAAACAGTCCCGGAAAAAAGGGAAAAGGTCCCCCCGGTAATTCTCCGTGAAAAGGAAAAATGGACCACAGTTGCAAGAAACCTAAGAGAACATCAAATTGGATACTCCTGGGCCAAAAACACCGACGAAGGTGTAAAAATTCAACCAACAACAGTGACAGATTATAGAGGAATAACAAAAATGATGGATAACAACAAACTACAGTACCACACCTTCGCACTAAGCAGCGAAAGAAATCTAAAGGTTGTACTGCGAGGTGTCACCGAAGGCATTACCTCCGAGGAGATTGCGGCTGACCTTACCCAGCAGGGCCTAACACCTATCAAAGTCAGCCGGATGTACAGATCCGATAAACAACCAATGCCATTAGTATTGGTTGAGATACAGAACACTCAAAGACAAATTTATGACATAACTGCGGTCTGTGGACTTAAAATATCAACAGAGCCACTCAGGAAAAGGGCATCAGCAGGGCAATGCCATCGTTGCCAAAAGTTTGGCCATGCCCAAAGACTCTGTAAAGCCGAGTTCAGATGCCTGAAGTGTGGCGAGAAGCATCAAACCATTACATGCACAAAAGCAAAAACCACACCAGCCAAATGTGCCAACTGTGGAGGTCCCCACCCAGCAAACTACAAAGGATGCAGCCACCATCCCAGAAATCACGGAACTACAAGACCCGCCCAACCTCCCCCAATCTGGACCACCAATCAAAGCATCTCTGCTGCACAGTCATCAAACCATCAAAACCCAAGCCATAAAAGTCAGGAAAGGGCTAAACCTTCCACCAAGACCTATGCTGAAGCAGCCCGCCCAAAGGACACAATACAAAGCAATCAAATAGGCTCCAACATCACAGCAATACTGACTGCTTCGCTAGCCACTATGCTCCAGGAATTCAGCAGAACAAACCCAACTCCATCCTCCACAAAGAGATTCCTGCAAGGAACCCATTCCATACTCACAGCACTCAACTATGAATAAAACAAAAGTAAAACCTAACTCGCTTCTAATTGCAGCCTGGAATGCCAATGGCCTCACCAACAAAACATTAGAACTACAGGAATTCGCACAAAGACACAACCCGGACATAATGCTGATCAACGAGACCCACCTAAGACCTGCCAACAACCCAAAAGTGAGAGGATACACAATATACCGAACGGATAGACTCAGCTCCAGAGGGGGAGGCACTGCCATCTACATCAAACCATACCTCCACCACAATGTCATATCCAACCCACAGACTACAAACCTGGAAACCACAGGAATACAAGTCCACACAAACAATGCTGGAAGCCTCAAGATATTTGCTGCCTACAACTCACCAAGCAATCCTCTACTGACAACAGACCTGGATGCAGTCCTCGGCACCACAGACCCCACCATCATAGTAGGTGACTTGAACGCCAAACACACAGCATGGTTCAGCACCACCAACAACAGAAGTGGTCGCATACTACACAACTATTCAACACTTAACTCAGTTGTGGTAGCAGGACCCACTGAGCACACTCATTACAGCCCTCATGGCAGATCAGATGTACTTGACATAGCTATCCTTAGAAACATCAGTTATCAATACAAACTAGAGATGCTCAATGAACTATCATCCGATCACAACCCAATCCTGATCAAACTTGGCACACAAGATCAACTGGCCCACCAGCACACCTTCATATCGTGGGATAGGCTAGCTAAAATCCTACCAGAATACATTGGTCCTGTACCAATCATCCACAAAAAAGAAGACATAGATGAAGCAATAAGCAATTTAACAAGCCAAATTAAAAAAGCACTAGAAGCAGTCACCAAAACCACAACCAACCACCCATCCGGTCGTCTCCCAGAAAACATAATGGACCTCATCAGAACAAAAAACAAAGCCAGGAAAAGATACCACAACACAAGAACCCCACAGGACAAGAAAACTCTGAACAAGTTGAACAACCAAGTCAGAAAAGCACTTCAAATCCACAGGAATCAGGATTGGGACAATAAACTATCATCACTCAACCCAGAAGATCACACAATATGGAAATTTCTGAAGATTCTGCGCACTAAACACAATCCCCTACCGCCCATGCAAACTGCTCATGGAACGGCGCACACTGATAAAGAAAAAGCAGAAGCAATAGCAGAAAACCTAGAAAAACAATGCAGCCCGTCATATGATAATATAAACATCACCCACATATATAAAGTCCACCAGCAGGTCAAGCGTACCTTAAATCAGTCCGAAGACAAACCAACCAGCATCACCCCCACTACTCCAGTTGAAATAACCAACATCATAAAGCATCTAAACAACAAAAAAGCTCTAGGGCCAGATGGAATTACTAACAGAATCATCAAATTACTTCCTAGAAAGGCTATTATGCACCTGGTTAACATAACCAATGCAATATTGAGGATACAACACTTCCCCTCTACATGGAAAACAGCAGACATCATACCAATAAAAAAGCCAGGAAACAATCCGCAACTCCCGCAAAGCTACCGTCCAATAAGCCTGCTCTCCAACCTGGGAAAGATTGCTGAAAAAATTATCCTTTCAAGACTACAAGAAAAATCTGACCAATTAGGAATAATTCCAAACGAACAATTCGGCTTCCGCCGTATGCACAGCACAGTGCAACAAATACACCGACTAGTGGAGCATATCACTCAAGGATACAACTGGAACCTTCACACAGCTGCAGTTTTTCTGGATATTGCCAAGGCCTTTGATAAGGTATGGCATCAAGGATTACTCTATAAACTCATTCAGGCCAACATTCCAACCAACCTTACCCGTCTAATAAAATCATACCTCACTGACAGATCCATGCAGATAAAAATAAATGGCACCATCTCAACTAGGTGCAAAATCCTGGCAGGAGTACCACAGGGATCTCTTTTGGCTCCTTTACTTTTCACAATCTACGTGGCTGACATTCCACAGAACCTGAGGACTACCATCACAGCCCTATATGCTGACGACACAGCCATAATGACAAGATCTCTCCGCCCATGGCGATCAGTCGTCTCCAGGATACTATCACAAAGCTAGAGAAATGGTTCTCCGACTGGAGGATACAAGTAAACCCCGTCAAAAGCTCAGCTATACTGTTCACCAGACGCAAAGCCTTCATCCAAGATGATATTGAACTTCTCGGAAAAAAGATACCATGGCAGACAGAAGCCAAATACCTTGGAGTGCAGCTAGACAAAAAGCTAAATTTCAACAGCCATATCAAGCTCATAGGCACAAAGACATCCAGAACCATAGCCCAACTCTATCCCCTGATCAATCGCAACAGCAAATTGGATAAATGCAACAAGCTGTTATTATATAAGATGGTAATTCGACCAGTAATCACATATGCATCCCCGGCATGGAGTCACACATCCAAATCTAACATCCAGAAACTACAGAGGATACAAAACAAATGCCTGCGGATGATCTTAGACGCCCCATGGTTCGTCAGAAACACGCAGATCCACAGAGAAACCGGAACCCCTGACATCCGTTCTCTCCTTCATGACCATGCAGAAAAGTTCTTCAGCAAGGCACATTCTCATCCCAATCCACTAATCAGACAAGCTTCCAGTTATAGTGAACATGACTATCAAAAACACAAAAGACCCAAGGCAATCCTGCTTTCAGCAGAACAGAGCTAACTCCATAGCTCACAAAGTGCGAGCATAAGTCTCACAACCTCCCCCATCAAGCTTCTCCACACAGATAAAGGGGAAAATAAAAAGCATTTTATGCTTCACCCAGCAAGCCAGTAATGTTGTTGTTGTTGTAGACTTCCTCTTTACTCTGTCTAACTCCTACATTGATGACCATGGCAAATTACTCCCCACAATATCAAGAACAACTCATCTTCTACCTCTCCTAGTCCTTTGTGAGAAATACATCAGAAAAATCCTTAGTAGCTTGCATACCAACAAATGTTTTGCTTGTGATTATATTTCTCTTGATTATGCTTAATATTTGTATACGTATCAGACTGCTTTGTATGGCCTTCTGTCATTTGCAACCGGGTTGACAGATACCTCACTCTGGCTGTTCACTATGTTATAGTAGATGGTTTTCTCTTCCTAGATTTCTCTGCTAGTCCTAGTGTGTGAAGGATCCTGAATTTTTACTTCTCTCCTCTCTTCTTTCTGTATGTAAATCACCTTTCACTGACCACAAATCCTGCCCATTGCTGATAGTCAAAAATCTTAAAATGCTTATTGCTATTAACGAAAGGTTAGTTTAGTTCCTCTCTCTCTCTCTCTCTCTCTCTCTCTCTCTCACACACACACACACACACACACACACACACACACACACACACACACACACACACACACACACACACACACACACAGAGTCACTCCAGTAACTTTCTTATAATTGTTTGGTTTGTTTCTGCATTATATCTCTTCTGTAGGTATTTTAATTGGAAATGTCCTATTGAACGGTCCACCATCATTCCTCTATTTCTTTCTAAGACATGTATGAACACGACTGTCTGCTGGGCAGCATGTTTTCACTGTCCAGCTTCAAACTTACCAAACCATCTTCTCTTTTTTTTTTTTTTTATTCATTCCATCTACTTTTGTTCTTATTCCCTCACCAGCTGTTCAAGAAAATACATCAGTAGATTCCTATGTTCACTTTGATCTTTTGTCCACACACACACAAATTGATGTTACTGGTCTTGCAACCTTTTGTGTATGTGTGTGTGTGTGTGGGGGGACTTTGTATTAAAAAATATGCATATATTATTATTGTTAACATCTGACCTCCATACAGTCAAAGGACTTATCGGTTTCTCATGCCAAAAGATCATTGAACCGTGCCATGAACCGATTCACAGTTTCTGCACTCACCACATTTTCAGGCACATGCATTCCACTCACAAATCACTCTTGATGCAAAGAACCTGCTTCTCACTACTCTGCTCACACCCCTCCTTATTCAGCTTTCATGGGTGGCCTCTAGTTCTATCCTTGCCTCCCTCTACTCTATGAAATATCTTCTCCACATTAATCTGGTAGCAACTCCTCGCCAATTTATATGTCTTAATCATATCTTCTTCTTCCCTCTTCTTCTTCTTCTTCTTCTTCTATTCACAAGACTCTGTAAATTGCATTCCCTTAATCTTTCCTCATATCTGATTCCATAGACCTGACACTAACAAACCTTCTCTGGATCTCCAATACATCCTCATTCCTCTAAATATCAGGCAACCAAATATGTGCACAGTAGTTCTTATGTGGCCTGATCAAAGCCTTATACAAGGGAACCATATTAATATCATTATCACCATTATCTGTTGGAATGCTTTTACAATTTTAGCACAGTGATCCCTAAACTCCAAGTCCATTTCCACCATCACTCCCAGATCTTTCATCCCCTCCACCTCCTCCGAAATTTCTCCATTAATTATATAATCTTAATCCCAACCTTGCCTACCAAATTTCAGTATCTTGCACATTGCAATATTAAACTGATTTATCCACTCATTTGCCCACTCACATAGTCTATTCAGATCCTCCTGCAAGGCCACGTCTGCTCTACTTCACATAGACCTTCCAACTTTGCATCATTGGCAAACAGATGCACATTTCCAGTTAAGCTGGTCCCAATGTCATTAACATACAAGTTAAACACTAATACTCCCAAAACATATCCCTGGGGTACTCTACTAGTGACCTTCCTCTTTTAGGATACCACTCTTCCATATACAATCTGCTGATATCTGTCTGACAACCAATCAGCTTTCCAACTTACTGGTCTGTTATCTAATCCCATCTGTTTCAGTTAGCTACTAGGTTGTCATGTGGCAGTCTATCAAAGGCCATTGAAAAATCCAAGTACACCAGCATATATGCATCAATTTTATTGAGCAAATTTCTCACCTTATTGTAATAAATAAGCAGATTGCTGAAACATGACCTCCCCCTAACGAACCCATGCTGGCCATTATAAAAACCTCTGAAAACTGGCGACCAAATCTGTGCACAGTAAGGTTAGATGATAATAAGTATGGTTAGTATTGTTAGTAATTAAGTATGGTTAGATGATAATAAAGGAGTGAAATGTGTGTAGAAAATGTAAGGAGAATGAGGAATTAAAGTGTATTTCAGGCCGTGAGTGTGATATTTTTGTCAAACTTCAGAATGAAGAAAATAGTGATATGACAAGAAATGATGAGGTTGTACCAGAGAACTGTGAGGGCGTAAATGTAGAAAGTGTGAATGATAGTATTAATTCAGAGCATATTAATAGTTTTACAGAGAATAAAAAAGATGAGATAGATGCAATGAGTGAGATAGCGTTGTTGAGCAGAGCGATACAAAGGGCAAAGCGGCAGCTAGAGCATATGAACAAAAGTCGACTGAGTGAACCAGCCAATAATAAAAAGTATGATAGGAAAAATAAGCGTATGAGTGTGAACGTAAACAAAATGAAGGAGAGAGTGTTGTATGGAGACTCGTTAGTACAAGGTGTGTTAGTAGAGGATTTGACAAAATCGTACCAATCTGGTGCGACCATAAAGGATGTAACTGAGTCTATTAGAGAGCAAAAGGAAAGGGTGAAAGAAATGATTGTTGTGGCAGGTACGAATGATTTGAAAGGAGATAAAATGGAAATGATAGAGGACCTGAATGAACTCTTTGAGGTAGCAAAAGAAAAGAGTGAGAGAGTTAGGATGATTAGTCTTTTGCCGCGGTATGACAGTGAAGTGTTTAAAAGTAGGACCATAATTGCAAATGACTTTATGCGTGGGCTATGTATGACGAGTGGTGTGGAATTTGTGGACGTGTGGAGTGAGTTCGATTGGCGAAAGGATCTATATAAGATGGATGGCTTGCATTTGAATGGATACGGTGTAAGGAGACTTGAAAAAGTGTTGCTGAATGTAGTGGATGTGCAAAATCAGGGAAACTAGATTTATTAAGGGGGGGGGGAAGTAGATATGCAGACCTTAGGGAGGCAGTTGAATGTATGAATGAGTATAATATGCCCGAGCGAATAAGGACAACAAATCAGAATGGGATAGTTAATATAAGGCATCAAGGTAGGGATGGGGCAAATGGGGGTCTTAAATTCATGTACACTAATGCTAGGAGTATTAGGAACAAGAAGGAAGAGTTTTTGGCCATGGTTGGCACTTCTAGACCACAGGTTATTGGCATTAATGAATCATGACTGACTGTAGATGATATAGCTAGTGGGATTGAATGTGATGGGTATGGTGTGTCTATGGTCGCATTGATTGGAGTGAGGAGAGGACACACAGGAGGAAGGAATTGGATTTTATGCGGTTATTAAGGGATAACTATCTGCGACAGCATGTAATGGAAAATACTAGGGGTCAGAGAGGGCTTGACCTAGTAATTACATCTGAGGATTTGGCTGTAACAAATATGACCACATTGCCACCAATTGGTGAGAGTGGTCATAGGGTCTTGACTTGAGAGGCGGCTAAAGGTGTGGAATTTACAATTAAGATAGGGTACATGTGGAATTATCGGGCTGGAAAGTATGACGAGCTTAGGAGTTTGATTGGTTCAGTGCCATGGCATATACAACTGCAAGGACTAGAAGTTGATAGTGCATGGAAGGCAGTTAAGAAGTGTTTGCATGAAGCAATGGCTGACTGTATACCTAGAGTCCAAATAATAAATCAAGTAGGAGTTAAATGGATGAATAACACCATTAAGCTTGAGCTGCAAAAAAAGAAACAACTATGGAGGAAATTTAAGGAGAAAGGTGACTGGCAGGCACATGAATGGTATAAAGTGCAGGCCAGAAGGGTGATGAGTGTGGTAAGAAAAGCAAAAAAGGATTACGAAAGAACATTGGCCATGCAGGCTAAAGAGAATCCTAAACAGTTTTTTCAATATGTTGCAAGTAAAAGGAAAAATGTATATGGCAGAATGATTTTAAAGAATGCTGATGGTAGGGAGGTAACTGAATCAGTTGATATAGTTGAGTTACTGAGTAAGCACTTTGCAAGAATATATCATCCAGGTGGTGACATTGCAGAAACGAATGAACCAGTAGATTATATGGGAATTGTTGTGAATGAAGTGGAGGTGAGTAGCCTATTACATAACCTCAATGTCAATACATATGTGGGATTGGATGGTATACTAGCTCGTGTCGTACAAGAAGCGGCTAAAGAATTGTCATACCCTTGACCATTTTGTTTAATTTGAGTCTCGGGTCTGGGTTAGTCCCGAGGGGGTGAAAAGAGGGGAAAACAGTTCCACTGCATAAAGGTGGTTCTAAGACTGCTGTTATAATTTACCAACCAATTAGCATATCACGAATCGTTGTCAAGGTCTTAGAGAATTAGTCAAGAAAAGAATACAGGATTGGATAGATGAAAATGGGATATTGTATGGTGGACAACATGGTTTTGTGAAGGGTAGATCATGCCTCAGTAACTTGCTTATGTTTTATAATACAGTTATGGCTGAACTGGATAAGGGTAATGGGTTTACAGTGATTCTACTGGACCTTGCCAAGGCCTTTGACAGGATACCACATGGAACCCTAATCAGTAAACTGGAGCAGATGGGGATGGATATAGGGTTGGTGAGATGGATAGGAGGGTGGTTCATGGAGAGATACCAGAGAGTGGTTTATTCAGAAGTTGAGTCTAAAAGACGGCTTGTGACTAGTGGTGTGCCACAGGGCTCTGTTCTTGGACCATTACCTTTCAATTTGTTCATCAATGATATAGGAAAGGATCTGAGAGTAAGTGTTCACTTGTTTGCTGATGATGCAAAGTTGGGTAGAGCAATTGTGAGTGCACAGGATGTCAAAATTTTACAGGATGATTTGGATAGTTTGGAGGACTGGGCTATGAAAAATGGATGTCAATTTAATGTGGCAAAGTGTAAGGGTATGCACTTTGGGGTGAAAAGAATAGCAGCAGTATATCACATTGGTGGAACTGTACTCCAGGAGATTGATGAGGCCAGGGATTTGGGAGTGTTGGTGGATAGGGAATTGAAGTTTAGGGGGCACATTGCAAAAGTGGCTAAATCAGCTCATCAAATCACTTGGCTTCTGAAAAATACTTTAACATGCAGAGACAAACAAGTTGTTGTTCCTCTGTATCGAGCCTTGATAAGACCCCATCTGGACTACTGTGCCCAGTTATGGATGCCAGGGTTTCTTCGTGATGGGGAGGAAGTGGAGAGGATCTAGAGACGAGTGACCAAGATGATTGCAGGTTATTGGGGTATTTCATCCTGGAGAAGTATGATTTAATACTAGAGGGATAGGGCAGGTTCAAGGTTTAGAAATGCAAGAAGAGAGTGCATTTTGAATACCGAGTCCTCTGTATGTCAATAAAGCAATGGGACTGGGTGAGGTTTCGCCACAGGTTTTGAGAGAATGTGCTAAAGAACTGACAGTTCTGTTGATCTGGCTTTTCAATGACTGTCTGGCATTCATCTCCATTGGGAAAGGTACCCATGGAGTTGAAGGAAGGTAAGATAATGCAATTCCATAAGGGTGGTAAGACTGGAAGTGTCAAAGTATAGACCAGTTTGTATTTTATCAGTAGTTAAGATCTTGGAGAAATTAGTGAGCGATAATTTACAGCATTGGGCAGATGAGGGTAATGTTGTCTCTGAGAGTCAACATGGGTTTGTTAAGAGGTGCTTTTGTTTTCGTAATATGATTGCCTTTTATAATAAAGTGACAACAGCAGTTGATGCGGAAACAGCATATTCTGTTATTTGGATTATATCAGTTTAAATATCAGTTTATCATGTGGTACCCTGTCAAATGCCTTTGGATTTTACAAAGGCATTTGACAGGGTACCACGTGATAAATTGATATTTAAGTTGCAGCACATGAATTTAGATGTCAGGTTAGTGAACTGGATTTGGGATCGGCTATCTAACAGGTATCATAAAGTTGTGTATGAGGGAGCAATATCAAGGAAGCAGAAGTTTACAAATGGGGTCCCACAGAGCTCAGTACAGGGACCTGTATTGTTTAGCCTTTATATTAATGACATTGGCAATGGACTGCAGGGAATATTCATTTGTTTGCTGATGATGTGAAGCTGGGAAGGGTTATTAGGAATAGTTCCAATGTGGTAGCCTTGCAAGAGGATTTGAATAAACTAGACAGATGGGCAAGTGAATGTGGATATCAGTTTAATTCAGCTAAATGTAAAGTTTTAAAGTTTGGGATATATCGATGGGAAGATGCATACTCTGTTGGAGGAACTGTGCTGGAGGAAGTGGGAGAGGCAAGGGAGATGGGGGTGATGATTGATAGAAACCTGAAATTTAGGGAACATATTGCAAAAATCATAAAAGCTACCCAGAGAATTGCTGCAATACTGAAAAGGATGCTGGCCTACAGAGATAAGAGAGTTGTCATTCCATTGTATAAAGCCCTGATGAGACCACATTTGGACTGTTGTGCTTAAATTTGTTCCCCAGGATTTGAAGGGGATAACTTAATCATAGAAAGAGTGCAAAGGCAGATACCAAAGATATTATCAGGACTGTACAGTGTTAGTTATTATTATTATTATTATTATTCGTGACACCTCCAAGGAGTCCGAAGACTCATCGTGGGAGGACACCCACTGTACAACTCTCCATCTCCACCACTACACCGAACTTCTACGACCATGTAGAGGTTCCATGAAGATAGGTTGAGGGAATCTGAATTCCCTCAACCTATCTTCATGACTAACACTGTCATGAAGAGAGAAGGAGTGAAGACAAGGGGCCATCCCTGGAAGTTATGAAAGGAATTTGTGAGGAGTGGTTTCTTTGCAGGGAGAGTAATTAAATTGTGGAATGCATTGCTTGATAGAGTGGTGAGAGTATGAACAGTCAGTGAGTTCATGGAGTGGTATGACTCCATAGATGCCTAAATCATAATAATAATAATACAGACTGGTCTATAAGTGGAAAATTCTTAGCACTAATTTTCCTTCCTTTCATTTATTTAGAACCTCTCTATTGAGTATGATTAAGCAATTAAGTCAAGGGCACAGTATAGAGGTCAAATCTCTCAAGTGATTGTTTATCTCTTAAGTTTTTTATGAAAGGTTAAACTATGCCTTTTTTGTTTGGATTAGGAAATGCATCCAGAGTTTTATAGCAAATGACAACAGTTGGAAAAAAAGCATATTTATTGGAACATGCTGAACGTACTATCATTCTTTTAACTAGAGTTAATTTTCTACTAACTAGAGTTTTTAGCAAATTAAAAAGAGATGTTGGAACCTGGAGTTTGGAATTTTCCCCTTCTTGTTGATGCAGGCATACTTGTAGGATGGAATTAATTATAGGAGGTGAAGTTTATAAGTTACTGTTGGAACTTGGCAGTTTCAGATCATCCTTTTTTTTTATATAACAGAGCTTCCCAGTATAAACAACACCAAGAGAGAAAAAATAAATCAATCCCCCCCCCCTCTCTCTCTCTCTCTTGGTGTTGTTTATACTGGTAAGCTCTATTGAATAATAAACAACACCTAAGCCTTTCTATATGTATCATCCTTTTTATTGGCATATTTGTAGAAAAGAGCTCAACAAACAAGTTACTCCTAATAGTATAATAGTGTTTATTCACAAACAGAGAAGAAACGTTTTTGTCTCTCCATGGTATTTATATACTATAGGTTGACTAAGCTCTCATGGATTGGTTCCCCATAAATAAAAACGTTTGGGTCCAGGAGGTATGGAGGAGTCATTTTTGCTCTGAAAGAGGAAGTTGGTGGTAATTCTTCAGCAACTGTATATCGAGTTGATTTTTTCATAAGACTGGAGAGAGAGATCCTTCATAGTTAGACACTGGCAGATCATATTTTGATTATGCTTAGACCATCATTCAGGCTAGGATTAACAATATAATTAATTTAGTTTAATCCTTTATCCAAGTGTAAGAAAACAAAGTTTGCGCCTGAAGTATCTTCAGGACTGAGACAACTCGTGGTAAAGGTGGACCAAGCTCTCATCACTCCTTGTCTCAGGATCTCCCATAATGCAAAGCACATCTCCTTGCGGATATGTATAATGCTATGCATTAAGGGAAGGGCCACTACCGGAAACCCAAACCGGTTTCGACCTTTATTGAATGTTCAAGTACAGGTCAAACTCCAAAAACTCAGCATTGTTTCCCTCAGTACCAGGCTTACCCTACCACTGAGAACTCTCAGAACCAGTTGGTTCTACACCATGGCAGGCTCACCCCACCACCGAGCAGAGCCGCTCATTTGCTCATATGTCATCTGAGGGGTAACAGCAACAGCCGTGCCTCAGTTAACTTCACGGGCTATAGCATTGTCATTCATTATCCCCCCCCCCCCACACACACACCCAGGACACCTGGGTGACAGCAACAGCTGAGTCTCAGTTAAAACTTCATGGGCTATAGCATTGCCATTCATCACCCAAGCTTCCAACCGGTTTTGACCTTTGTTGAGGTCTTGTCAGTGGGAGCCAGACCCAAAAGTGGTGATACTAAGGCAGAAGCAATGGAGAAGTCATATTTACCTAAGGTGGTACACCTTTTGGCAACTCGTATAGATAAATATGACTTCTCCATTCTTCTGCCTTAGTATCATCACTTCTTGGTCTGGCTCCCACTGACGAGACTTCAATAAAGGTCGAAACTGGTCTGGGTAGTGGCCCTTCCCTTAATGCATAGCATTATACATATCCGCAAGGAGATGTGCTTTGCATTATGGGAGATACTGAGACAAGGAGTGATGAGAACTTGGTCCACCTTTATCACGAGTTGCCTCAGTCCTGAAGATACTTCAGGCGCATTATGTTTGCCACACTTTTTTTTTGCTAGTGGCTACAACCCTCATCAAACAGAAAAATTATCCATAAATTATCTAAGATAAATTTATGGATATCGGATAATTTATGGATAATTTTTCTGTTTGATGTAATCAGTGCTTGACCAAAATGGTCGAGCACTGATTACATAAATCTTATGTAATCAGTGCTTAAGACCATCCATATACAGAAAAACGTGGTAAGGTCAAGCTTGATTTAAAAAAAATATTTTTGTAGCTAATTTGATGGCAATAAAGGGAATTTGACTCCCTCAAAAAAAAAAAAAAAAAGGTTCAGCAACCTTAGATGTCTTTGTAGAAGGAATTCAACAATTTCACATAAGCCATTGGATTAAGAACATAAAGCATATCATATATATCTTTAAAAAAATGCTGTGCATTCATTGCGAATGACTGTAAAATACATGATTAAAAAGTCATCTATTTCTAATGACAAGCTTAGAAAAGTGAGAAGGGAGGGGAGAAATCCAGATTTACATCCATTAAACTCTTTTAAATAATCGGTCAACATGGGGGTGAATATTCTCAGTAACTCAATGCATATCATCAAAATCTATTCAATTCTTGTGTACCACTAATGCTAGAAGTTGACATCATTATTTGATTTGTCTGTAACTTACCTGCTCCACTGCATCATTGTTTAGTATGAGGTTTTTATTCTCTGTAATGCCATGTGATTTCTTTATTTCACTTTTTCATGTATATTCTTAATTAATTAGCATAGGTTGGTTCAACTTGGCCAAAAGTTACAGGCATTAGTGAGACTAAGTTGCCAAAGGATGACATAGTCAGAGGGATGGGATGTAGGGGAAGGAACAATATATTCGGAAAGAATAGAGAAACAGGATGGGAAAGGAGGAGTTTTTTTACTAATGATAGCAGATGACTTGAAGCCGGAAAGAGTAAGAATACATCAGGATGACAGGGAGGAAAGGGCAGTTCATTTGATACTGTCTGGTATATGTGTGTGAGATAGAGTCCAACAGAATGATATGTGTAATTGGTTGCTGCTATATATATAGCAGCAACCAACTTATATAAGTATATATATATATATAACTATATATAAGTTATAGCAGCAACCAACTTATATAAGTATATATATATATATAACTATATATAAGTTATAACAGCAACCAACTTACATAAGTATATATATATATATATAACTATATATAAGTTAGGAGGTGGAAGGGTGAGCGTGGATGGCATGCATTAACAAATTAGCACAATCAGTGCAGGGCAAGTAATTATTATGGGAAGGGGGGGGCATAGATTGAAAGGAGGAACAGTCACAGGGAAGAACAGAAATGTCATTTATAATGCCAAGAGATAATTACCTGAGATAACATGCTGTGGAGGGGAGGGACTTGAGGTTCGAGAGTGCTGGATCTTGTGCATTATTGATCTTGGCAGTAACCAAGTAGCCACATTAACTTTGTCTGGAGAGAGAGAGAGAGAGAGCAGTTATGTGGTCTGTACCTGGGAGATTGCCAGACATGCAGCATTTTCAGTTAAAAAGGGGTGTATGTTGAATTATTAATTATTAGAAAACAGGTGACTATGTGACTATGACAAACTGATAAGCCAGCTTAGAACAATGCCATGATATAAGAATTTGGAGGGGGGGGGAGATGTTAGCAGAGCACGGAAAATGGTTACAGAGTGTTTAAAAAAGCAGTATCAGATTCTGTGCTTAGAATTAGGAGGATAAATCAGGTAGAAATTAAATGGACGAATAGCATCATTAAATAGAATTGCAGAAAAAGAAAATGTTGTGGATGGTATATAAAGAAAAAGGTGATATGGAAGCCCATGAACAGTTACAAGGCAGAGGTAAGGAAGGCCAAAACTAATTATGAGAGGAAGCTAGCTAAAGAAGCCAAAAGAAATTCCAGAGAGCTATTTTGCTGTGTTGCAAGTAAAAGAAAGAATGACTATGGAAGGATAGCTTTAACAAGCACTGATGGTGGAGAGGTTTTGTGATTTTGCAAGAGTGTACATCCAGGTAAAGATACTGCAGTTCCAGATGACATATTGACTGATATGAGAATAGAAGTAGATGAATTATTGATGTGTTTTATGATATTGCAGAACCTTAATGCAAGTACAGCCATGGCATTAAATGGCATATCAGCCTGTGTGTTGTGAGAATGTGCGAGGGAATTGGCAGCTTTCAGTTCTTGGAAAGAGAACAGAATAGTTCCATTGCATAAAGGAGGCCCCAAGAGACAGAGGTAGCAAATTCCATGAGGATGAGGAAGTGCTGGAGAGAATCCAGAGGCTGGTTGCCAAGATTGTTGTAGATTGATGGGATACTCTCTATGAGGAGAGATTGAAGGTCAGTTTGCTACAAAGATTAGTTGATAGGCAAAAAAAAAAAAGAGGACATGATAGAAACATACATTATTAAGAGATTTTATAGGGTTGACATTGAAGACTTTTTTCCGTACATGACAGGATTGGAGAGAACATGACTTCCAGGGATCATACCTAGAGGTTATGAATGCAGTTAGCAAGGATGTTACGACTAGAGTTTTTGCTTGGAAAGTAGTGAATGGTTGGAATGGGTTGTCAGTAAATGAGTTAAAGGAGAGGTATAATAAGTATCACGTAAATAGTGGTTAGTGTGGGCCTCCTGCAGATGAGTCTTTGATTCCATGAAGATAGATTCCTGAGAAAATAATAATAACTCAAATGCTACGAATGAAGAAGAGAATGAAGTTGGTTTATTAAATGTATTTGTTTTCTACAGGTGTGAAAAACAGTCTAGAAATAGCATGTAAAGGATCAATTTCACAATCTTTAAAAAACATAATTGTTTCAATAAATTAATTTCTTAAGTCATACAATTAATGTTCTATGTGTAAAGGCTTTCAAATTATTTTAAAAAATTATTTATAAATAAACAGTTTTTTCTGAACTTTTAATACTGAATTAAATTATTTCAGCCTATTGATGCCAAAGATGATGTATTCTGGGATCAGTTTTGGTCAGAAAGTGTTCAGAGTGTACAGGATGTATTCACATTGATCCCAGCTTCTGAAATCCGAGCTTTAAGAGAAGAGTCACCATCTAATTTGGCCACCCTTTGTTATAAAGCTGTTGAAAAATTAGTCAAAGCTGCTGATACATTGTGTAATACACATGCTCAGCAACAGACAGGTAAATCACTAATTTTTGATGGAAATTTTATTTCAGTATTTATTACATGTAAAAATAGTTTAAATTAATTGATCTAATATCAGGAAATGGTGTGTGTGTGTGTGCGAAAAGGTTTTTACCTTGGGGATAATATATATATTAAGGATACCAAGTAATTTTATTTTTTCTCCCAAGTAAGCAAAACATTTAAGTTTGTGCCTGAACATAGTTCAAGTCTAAAGGTAGTGCAACACCAGGGCAACTCGTTTTAAGGTGGGTAAAGCTGTGATCACTATTCTTAGTATTTCCCATAATCTAAAACACATCTCACTAAGAGATGTATACTGTTATACATTATGGGTGTGTGTGGGGGGGGTCACTACCCAGACTGGTTTCAACCTTTTTTGAGGTCTCCTCAGTGAGTAGCTAGACCTTGAAATACCAAGGTTTTTAGTAATACAGAGCCTTATCAACTTTACCTATACAAGTTGCTACAAGGTGCTTTTACTTTGAATAAGAAACTCTAGATGAGATAAAGATGTGAAAAGTTTTTTATCTTGGGGATAATATATATTAAGGATACTTGGTATCCTTAATATTGAGGTCTCATTAGTGGGAGAAAACTCCTACTGATGAGACTTCAATAAAGGTCGAAACCGGTCTGGGTCGTGGCCCCTTGCCTTTAATACAAAACATCATACATGTATGTGTATATATATATATATATATATATATATGTATGTATGTATGTATAAATTTTTTAACTTGGGGATATTGTGTATTAGGATAACCAAGTTATTTTATAAACTTGGTTATTTTAACTCCTAATCCCAAGTATGCAAACAATTAAGTTTGCGCCTGAAACAAAGTTCAAGTCTAAAGATGATACAACACCAGGGCAACTCATTGTAAAGGTGGGTAAAGCTCTGATCACTATTCTTAGTATTTTCCCATAATGTAAATTTAGGATCTAGCTACTCACTGAGGAGACCTCAAAAAGGTTAAAACCGGTCTGGGTAGTGACCCCACCCATAATGCATTGCAGTATACATCTTCTAGTGAGATGTGCTTTACATTATGGGAAAATACTAAGAATAGTGATCAGAGCTTTACCCACCTTTACAATGAGTTGCCCTGGTGTTGTATCATCTTTAGACTTAAACTTTGTTTCAGGCACAAACTTAATTGTTTGCATTCTTTAAAATCATTCTGCCATGTACATTTTTCCTTTTACTTGCTACATATCTAAAAAACTGTTTAGGATTCTCTTTAGCCTGCATGGCCAATGTTCTTTCGTAATCCTTTTTTGCTTTTCTTACCACACTAAGGTTATGCACTTTGGGGTGAAAAGAATAGCAGCAGTATATCGCATTAGTGGAACCGTACTCCAGGAGATTGATGAGGCCAGGGATTTGGGAGTGTTGGTAGATAGGGAATTGAAGTTTAGGGGGCACATTGCAAAAGTGACTAAATCAGCTCATCAAATTAATTTAGGCTTCTGAAAAATACTTTAACATGCAGAGACAAACAAGTTGTTGTTCCTCTGTATCGAGCCTTGATAAGACCCCCATCTGGACTACTGTGCCCAGTTATGGGCACCAGGGTTTCTTCATGATGGGGAGGAAGTGGAGAGGATCCAGAGACGAGTGACCAAGATGATAGCAGGTCTGTGGAATGAACCTTATGAGAATAGGTTGAAGATTTGTTGGTTGCAGAGATTGGACGATAGGTGAAGGAGGGGTGATATGATTGAGACATTCAAATTACTGAAGGGTTTCTATAAGATTGATCCAGAAGATATTTTTGAAAATATGACTGGTGGTGGGAGGATTAGGGCCATGCATGGAAGCTGGGCAAGAGCGTGGTTGACAAGGGTGTTAGAGCTAGGTTTTTTACTTGGAGAGTGGTGAATGAGTGGAATAAGCTTCCAGAGTCTGTTGTAGGTGCTACGACCGTGAATGAGTTCAAGGCAAGGTATGATAGATACTGTATCAATGT
This sequence comes from Typopeltis vanoorti, assembly GCF_054136105.1. NCBI lineage: Eukaryota > Metazoa > Arthropoda > Arachnida > Uropygi > Thelyphonidae > Typopeltis > Typopeltis vanoorti. The sequence goes on along the minus strand of NC_143550.1, from coordinate 59,690,173 downwards.
CGAATAGTTGTTCTTGACATGATGTTAGGGCCTCCCTCGATGAGTCTGTCGACTCCTTGAAGTTGCCCGGAACAACAACAACAATAATAATAATAATAATAATAATACTTGGGATTAGGAGTTAAAATAACCAAGTTTATAAAATAGCTTGGTTATCGTAATATGTATGTGTG